>NC_091209.1:3605731-3653231 GCF_040958095.1 Procambarus clarkii | reverse complement strand
AAAATAGCCTCGGCTATCACTTCCTTTTGACGGCCGTGATGGTCAAGCGGATTAAGGCGCCCTGTAGTTACCAGTTGCGTTGCTTCTGGGAGTATGGGTTCGAGTCACTTCTGGGGTGTGAGTTTTCATTCGCATATAGTCCTGGGGACCATTCAGGCTTGTTCGCATTTGTGTTCCTCACGTGTGCCCCAAAGAATGAGGTGATTTGGTGAAATGCTATGCCCAAGATTACCATCCGAGTTGCCGTCGGGGAAGTGGCTAAAATAGCCTCGGCTATCACTTCCTTTTGACGGCCGTGATGGTCAAGCGGATTAAGGCGCCCTGTAGTTACCAGTTGCGTTGCTTCTGGGAGTATGGGTTCGAGTCACTTCTGGGGTGTGAGTTTTCATTCGCATATAGTCCTGGGGACCATTCAGGCTTGTTCGCATTTGTGTTCCTCACGTGTGCCCCAAAGAATGAGGTGATTTGGTGAAATGCTATGCCCAAGATTACCATCCGAGTTGCCGTCGGGGAAGTGGCTAAAATAGCCTCGGCTATCACTTCCTTTTGACGGCCGTGATGGTCAAGCGGATTAAGGCGCCCTGTAGTTACCAGTTGCGTTGCTTCTGGGAGTATGGGTTCGAGTCACTTCTGGGGTGTGAGTTTTCATTCGCATATAGTCCTGGGGACCATTCAGGCTTGTTCGCATATATATATATATATATATATATATATATATATATATATATATATATATATATATATATATATATATATATATAAAATATATAAAATATATATAATATGTGTGTGTGCTGGTCTTGTCCTTACTATCATGGTGGGTAGAGTAAATAGTTCCGTGATTTGGGTGTTCATGGTAGGTTGTTCTATTCTTATGTGAATTGCTTCAAGAATTTATAATCTTCTTGCATCTTGGGTTTTGTCTATTATACAGGTATTTTGTTCAACATTTCTCTTGTTAGGGTGATATCATGGGCTTGTCTCATGTGATTCCTGGGGGCACTGGATTGAAGATGACATGTCAAACGCCTCGTCAGCTTGGTCGACGTCATACCTATGTACTTACATTGAAGGTTACATCCTTCGTGGGGGCAAGTGTACATGTATACAACGCTTGACTGCTGTAGAGGGTTCTCCGTCGGCTTCGGGCTATTTTTGATAAGGAGTTCGGAAGTCTTCTTGGTTTTGTAGAATATGATTAAGTCTATGTTTTGGTTAGGAGTATTGCTTTTTACTCCTTTATTGATTATTTCTTTCATTATTCTTTCCTAAGTTTTCCTGAATTCATATATTTTTTCAAAAAAGTTTCTTATGAAATGATAGTTATCCCATTTCATTATGTATGAGTTAATTTGTTTAAATTTGAGTTAGTTTTAACTTAATATGACTGAACCTAACCAATCCTACCTAACCTAACCTATCTTAATCTAAACTAACACATCTAAGTCAGTAATTTATGTTCTTAATATAATATAATAATAATAATTCAAATAAACTAATTGGAAACAATTTTTTGAAAATAAAGAAAATCACTTGCCCTATTAGGCAAATCGGGCCTTGCATAGTAGGCCGAGAAGTGCGTTCTGGCTACTAGGTACGACATTATATATATATAGTAAACAGAACACACTTCTCGGCCAACTATGCATGGCCTGATTTGCCTAATAGGCTGAGTGATTTAATTTATTTTCAATAAATTGTTAACTATTGGTTTATTTTAAATATTATTATTATATTATATTAACATAAATTATTGATTTAGTTATGTTAGTTTAGTTAGGTTAGGTAGAGTTGGTTAGGTTTGGTCATATATCTACCTTAGTTTTAACTCAAATTTAAAAAAAAATAGCTCATACATAATGAAATGAATAGCTTTAGCTTTATCATTCCATAAGAAAAAAAAATTGAGAAATATTGAAACTCTAGAAAACTTGGCTTATTAGGCAAGCCGGGCCTTGTATAGTAGGCCAAGAACTGCGTTCTGGCTACTATATATATATATATATATATATATATATATGTCGTACCTAGTAGCCAGAATGCACTTCTCGGCCTACTATGCAAGGCCCGATTTGCCTAATAAGCCAAATTTTCCTGAATTATTATATTTAGTCTAATTTTTTTCTTATGAAATGATAAAGCTACCCATTTAATTATGTATGAGGTCATTTTTTTTTTATTGGAGTTAAAATTAACGTAGATATATGACCGAACCTAACCAACCCTACCTAACCTAACCTACCCTATCTTTATAGGTTTGGTTAGGTAGCAGAAAAAGTTAGGTTAGGTTAGGTTAGGTAGTCGAAAAAACATTAATTCATGAAAACTTGTCTTATTAGGCAAATTGGGCCTTGCATAGTAGGCTGAGAAGTGCATTCTAGCTACTAGGTATGACATTATATATATATATATATATATATATATATATATATATATATATAATATATATATTGGAATTTGTCAGCTAATGGCTGATCCCAAACTGTTTCATTGGGATTTTATTATTTTAATTATTGTATTGAACTTGCCATTTAATCACTTATTAAAGGTTTTGCATATTGTCTAAAAGATTTTATTTTCCTTTTTGAGATAGACTTAAAAATTGCAGATAAGTAGTTTACTTTTTGACTATTCCAAGGGTTTGGTTAGCTTTTCTGACTGCTGCTCCTTCCTGTTGTACAACTTTTAGTGACTGGTGGATTTTGATGCCAAGGTCCTGTAGCAGGTATATTATGTCAGTAATATACTTGGTCCATACTCTCATTAGCTTATGTGCAGATAATGAGATGGGTCTGTTAATTCTACTTAGTCCACTATTTACAATTAATATCTCTAACCAAACCAGCTAGAGGATGGTCAGGTGTAGGACTGGTAATATAAGCAGTTGATAGTGAATCATCATCAGTCTGATTCCAAGATCTGCTCAGTACAGATGCTTGAGAGAGATCGCACATCTTCAACACCATCGATATTCAAGGTGCACTCGACTCGCCAACTCGCTGTCACACTATCGATATTCAGCGTGCACGCGACTCACCGCAACACCACCGATATTCAGCGTACACACCACTCAACATCACACCATCAATATTTAGCATGCACTCCACTCACCGATTCGCAGTAACACCATCAATATTCTGCGTACACTCGACTGACTTCCTGTCACACTATCGTTATTCAGCATGCACTCGACTCACCGACTTGCCATCACACCATTGCTCACCAAGCTTTCCCCGCAAACTTCTGTAGACTACATTCATCCAAATATATTTTATTTCTATATGTGCTTATTATCACTACAATTGACCTAACAATAAAACGTTTCGTTGGTGACCCAGTGAATGAAAAGAACACCCAGTTGCAACAACAACAACCAGAACTTCATCATGGATTTCTCCACCAGGTTTCCAGTATGCAATGCAGATGAACCAGAAACATCTGACATTATATATATATATATATATATATATATATATATATATATATATATATATATATATATATATATATATATATATTAATATTATTAAATATGACCGAAAAAGTAAGATTAATAATTCTAACACGAATTTTCTCAATCTTTCGTACATTTCTTTTCACTGTTGGAGGTAAATCAAAAATCAATTCTCCAAAATTTATTTTTATTTCTAGTCTGACGCGACACGAGCGCGTTTCGTAAAACTTATTACATTTTCAAAGACTTTAGTTTACAAATACACAACTGAATAGAACTTACGCATCTCCGATTTTATATCTACATTTGAGTGAGGTGGATGGGGTGAGGTATTAATTTCATCAACACAAGACAGAACAAGAGGTGGTATTAATAGGGTATTAATTTCATCAACACAAGACAGAACACGAAACAATGGGTATTGAATAGAAGTGTTTGTAGAAAGCCTATTGGTCCATATTTCTTGATGCTTCTATATTGGAGCGGAGTCTTGAGGTGGGTAGAATATAGTTGTGCATTAATTGGCTGTTGATTGCTGGTGTTGACTTCTTGATGTGTAGTGCCTCGCAAACGTCAAGCCGCCTGCTATCGCTGTATCTATCGATGATTTCTGTGTTGTTTACTAGGATTTCTCTGGCGATGGTTTGGTTGTGGGAAGAGATTATATGTTCCTTAATGGAGCCCTGTTGCTTATGCATCGTTAAACGCCTAGAAAGAGATGTTGTTGTCTTGCCTATATACTGGGTTTTTTGGAGCTTACAGTCCCCAAGAGGGCATTTGAAGGCATAGACGACGTTAGTCTCTTTTAAAGCGTTCTGTTTTGTGTCTGGAGAGTTTCTCATGAGTAGGCTGGTCGTTTTTCTGGTTTTATAGGCCAGCCTACTCATGAGAAACTCTCCAGACACAAAACAGAACGCTTTAAAACATGTGACCTTGAAAGAGTGAGGAAGCCGCCAGCCGCCATCTATGTATAGCGACGACTTTTAGTGCCTGAACTAACTATATCAGCTTAGCTGTACAGTTGTGGTGAACAAAATATATACATACTTATATATAACGTCTGTATATAGTGTAATAACACCACAAATGGTATTGTTGGGGGAGAAAGTTTAGTGCGTGTGTTGAGGGAGTGGCAGCGAGTGGCTGGCTGGTGTGTGGCGGTAACTCCTCGTTGCTTTTCGACTCTCAATACCAACTTAGTGGTTCGTTATGGTGACCAAAACATGCCAATACTTATATATAACCTGTGTATAGAGTGTAATAGCAGCAAAACGATTTGTTTATTGTTATATAAACATAATAATTGAATCACTAATATGCACATCATACTTTTGAGTATAGCAATTATTAACCACTTTTATTATATAAATATATTACAATACACACTATTGAATAATATTACTGCAAAAAAACTAAGAAAAAATCAATCGGAGACATTGAAACAATTAGGTAATAATATCTTTGTGGCAACTCCCATCTGTCAACGCGGGTGACGCTGACCAGGTCTGACGACCGCTCTGTCAACGCCCACTTTTTCCCAGACTTCCTCGGTCAATTGCGCCCAAAATATGTCACCTACGATTTTTTTTTTTATTTTTTCCGTGCTCAGGGGACACAAATTAACATGTTTAGAAGACGAAAAAAAATTTTTGAATTTTTTTTTTCTTGCGCACAGGGGTGTAAATGTCCCAAGGACCCCTGAGCAGTGTAAGGGTTAAGGTTCACAAGACACGGCTGAATGTGATGTGGAGGTCGAACAAGAGGTCCTGGGTCACGCAGATCTTCTTTAGTGAGTGGGTAAATGACGTTTTCGGCCCCACAGTGAGAAATTATCTCGTCGACAAGCAGTTACCACTCAAGGCCTTGCTTGTGCTCGATAATGCACCTGCGCATCCTCGCCAACTGCAAGATGATCTGTTCCCTGAAAATCAGTTTATCACCATCAAGTTTCTTCCTCCAAACACCACGCCACTCCTCCAACCCATGGATCAGCAGGTTATTGCTAACTTTAAGAAGATCTATATGAAGGCCTTGTTGGAGAGATGTGTTCATGTGATTGACACCACAGAGCTGACCCTCAGACAATTCTGGAAGGAGCAGTTCAATATCATGGGGGCCTTGCGTTTGATAGATAAGGCCTGGGAAGGGGTGTCACGGAGAACCCTACACTCTGCATGGCGAAACGTGTGGCCTGAGGGTGTCCCTGAGCGAGACTTTGAAGGTTTCGGTCCTGCACCTGCATCCGCACCTGTGGATGACCCGGAGGCTCTTTTAGTGGATGATATTGTCGCTCTGGGACACACACTGGGTCTGGAGGTGGCTGCCGCTGATGTGCAGGAGTTGGTGGAGAAGCACAGTGATGAACTGACCACCGAGGAACTCCTGGAACTGCAGAAAGAGCTGGTGCAACAGGAGGTACAGGAGCTCTCATCGGGGGAGGAGGAGGTTTGCGAGGATGCTATCCCATCTAGTGAGATTAGGGAAGTGCTGGGCATGTTCGAAAAGGTGACAGCATTTGCGGAAAAGCATCACCATGATAAGGCGGTGACAACACGGTGCGTGAACCTGTTTAATGACAATGTGCTGTCTCGATTTAGGGACATCCTCAAACGAAGACAACAGCAAGTGACACGCGATATGGTCAGTGGACAGGGTGGGAAGAGACGTGCTTGTGATATTGAACCACAACCCGGTCCTAGTGGGGTTAAATTCCCAAAGAGAGCGAGCCCGCCTGACCCAGAGGTGGTGTCTCCCTCCTCCCCATAAGCCCTCTCCTCCCTCCCTCCCGATCGGCTCCCTCAAGCCAGCAACGACTCTTCATAAGGTAAAGTGAATATACACATGGAAACAGTCAAACAAACATTTATTTAACATGTACAGTATAATATTACCAGTGTATAATGTCATATTGTTGTTTTAGGGGGTGGAACGGATTATTTGTATTTACATTGTTTTGGGTGGGGAAAATTGTTTCCGGTTTCGGTTTCACATGACGACGGCGGCGTTGGAACGGATTAAATTCGTTATGCGAGATACCACTGTATGTATGTATATATGTATATATATATATATATATATATATATATATATATATATATATATATATATATATATATATATATATATATATATATATATATATTTATATATATATATAATATATATATATATATATATATATATATATATATATATATATATATATATATATATTAGTATATTTTGGTAGCAGTCTTTCCTGTAGACATATATTATTAAATATGACCGAAAAAGTAAGATTAATAATTCTAACACGAATTTTCTCAATCTTTCGTACATTACGCTTCACTGTTGGAGGTAAATCAAAAATCACTTCTCCAAAATTCATTTTTATTTCTAGTCTGACGCGACACGGGCGCGTTTCGTAAAACTTATTACATTTTCAAAGACTTCACAAATACACAACTGATTAGAACTTACGTCTCTCTGATATTATATCTACATTTGAGTGAGGTGCGAAGGGTGATGTGGCATTAACACAAGACAGAACAGGAGGGGATATTAATAGGGTATTAAAAGTATCAACACAAGACAGAACAGAAACAATGGGTATTGAATAGAAGTGTTTGTAGAAAGCCTATTGGTCCATATTTCTTGATGCTTCTATATTGGAGCGGAGTCTTGAGGTGGGTAGAATATAGTTGTGCAATAATTGGCTGTTGATTGCTGGTGTGGACTTCTTGATGTGTAGTGCCTCGCAAACGTCAAGCCGCCTGCTATCGCTGTATCTATCGATGATTTCTGTGTTGTTTACTAGGATTTCTCTGGCGATGGTTTGGTTATGGGAAGAGATTATATGTTCCTTAATGGAGCCCTGTTGCTTATGCATCGTTAAACGCCTAGAAAGAGATGTTGTTGTCTTGCCTATATACTGGGTTTTTTGGAGCTTACAGTCCCCAAGTGGGCATTTGAAGGCATAGACGACGTTAGTCTCTTTTAAAGCGTTCTGTTTTGTGTCTGGAGAGTTTCTCATGAGTAGGCTGGCCGTTTTTCTGGTTTTATAGTAAATCGTCAGTTGTATCCTCTGATTTTTGTCTGTAGGGATAACGTTTCTATTAACAATATCTTTCAGGACCCTTTCCTCCGTTTTATGAGCTGTGGAAAAGAAGTTCCTGTAAAATAGTCTAATAGGGGGTATAGGTGTTGTGTTAGTTGTCTCTTCAGAGGTTGCATGGCTTTTCACTTTCCTTCTTATGATGTCTTCGATGAAACCATTGGAGAAGCCGTTATTGACTAGGACCTGCCTTACCCTACAGAGTTCTTCGTCGACTTGCTTCCATTCTGAGCTGTGGCTGAGAGCACGGTCGACGTATGCGTTAACAACACTCCTCTTGTACCTGTCGGGGCAGTCGCTGTTGGCATTTAGGCACATTCCTATGTTTGTTTCCTTAGTGTAGACTGCAGTGTGGAAACCTCCGCCCTTTTCCATGACTGTTACATCTAGAAAAGGCAGCTTCCCATCCTTTTCCGTCTTGTAAGTGAAACGCAGCACGGAACTCTGCTCAAATGCCTCCTTCAGCTCCTGCAGATGTCTGACATCAGGTACCTGTGTAAAAATGTCGTCAACATACCTGCAGTATATGGCCGGTTTCAAGTTCATGTCGACTAAGACTTTTTGCTCGATGGTACCCATGTAGAAGTTTGCAAACAGGACACCTAGGGGAGAACCCATGGCGACCCCATCTACTTGCTTATACATGTGCCCATCCGGGCTCAAGAAGGGTGCCTCTTTAGTACAAGCTTGGAGTAGTTTCCTCAGAATACTTTCTGGCATGTCAAGAGGAGTACAGGCTGGATCACGATACACTCTGTCGGCTATCATTCCGATTGTCTCGTCCACAGGTACGTTGGTAAACAGCGATTCTACGTCCAACGAGGCTCTTATCCCTGTGGCCCGTGTGCCCCGCAGTAAGTCCACAAATTCCTTTGGAGACTTCAGGCTGAAGGCGCAAGGAACATAAGGAGTCAGCAGGCCGTTGAGTCGCTTCGCCAGTCTGTACGTGGGTGTGGGTATCTGGCTAATGATTGGCCGAAGTGGGTTTCCAGGCTTGTGCGTCTTGACATTTCCATACGCATATCCAGGTTTATATTCCCCAATGATCTTTGGCAGGTGGAGTCCGGATTTCTTGGCGTTCACAGTTTCGATCAGTTTGTTGACCTTTGCTTTTAATTCGGCTGTAGTGTCCTTCGTTACCCTTTGGAACTTAGTTTGGTCAGAGAGTATGATGTTCATTTTCGCCAGATATTCGTCTTTTTTAAGAATGACATATATTGGCGACTTGTCACCTCTCCTGACAACTATCTCCTTGTTCTCACGAAGGCTTTTAGCTGCCGCTTTAAGCTCGGGGGACAGTATGGTGCTTCTGTAGTTGCCTCGATTCTTTCCTCCTTCTGCAATAAGTTCTGCTTGTAAGGTATCTTTGGTAGTGACCTTCTTTTGTGTCTCGAGGTCGAATATGTCGTCCAACAGAATTTCCAACTCTACTTTCCGGGCCATTTACGTTTTACGAAACGCGCCCGTGTCGCGTCAGACTAGAAATAAAAATGAATTTTGGAGAAGTGATTTTTGATTTACCTCCAACAGTGAAGCGTAATGTACGAAAGATTGAGAAAATTCGTGTTAGAATTATTAATCTTACTTTTTCGGTCATATTTAATAATATATGTCTACAGGAAAGACTGCTACCAAAATATACTAATATTAAAGTGCACGACCCAGCAGCAAGGAATCAAGCCTTCACGATAAAATATCGCCAGGATCTGATTCGTGATCAGATATACAAGGCAGAGAATGAAATCAAAGACAACAAAACGCAACTACTTCATGCTACAAACGAGTGGAGAAATAGCAACATCGACCATAGTATCCGTACCCGCATTGAACAACACCTCGACATCCTCACAGACCAACATCACCTCAGCACTGAAACAAGGATTATCAAGAAACTAACAACATTATATGGAGGACCTATGGCAATTCCACGACCAAGAGATGGCTTCCTGAACCTTGCAGGAATTAACCTCACTGAGGACCAAGTCACTCTCCTAAATCTGGGCATAAACTGTCATGTTATGTCCAGACCGAGTGAAATGGCCCGGAAAGTAGAGTTGGAAATTCTGTTGGACGACATATTCGACCTCGAGACACAAAAGAAGGTCACTACCAAAGATACCTTACAAGCAGAACTTATTGCAGAAGGAGGAAAGAATCGAGGCAACTACAGAAGCACCATACTGTCCCCCGAGCTTAAAGCGGCAGCTAAAAGCCTTCGTGAGAACAAGGAGATAGTTGTCAGGAGAGGTGACAAGTCGCCAATATATGTCATTCTTAAAAAAGACGAATATCTGGCGAAAATGAACATCATACTCTCTGACCAAACTAAGTTCCAAAGGGTAACGAAGGACACTACAGCCGAATTAAAAGCAAAGGTCAACAAACTGATCGAAACTGTGAACGCCAAGAAATCCGGACTCCACCTGCCAAAGATCATTGGGGAATATAAACCTGGATATGCGTATGGAAATGTCAAGACGCACAAGCCTGGAAACCCACTTCGGCCAATCATTAGCCAGATACCCACACCCACGTACAGACTGGCGAAGCGACTCAACGGCCTGCTGACTCCTTATGTTCCTTGCGCCTTCAGCCTGAAGTCTCCAAAGGAATTTGTGGACTTACTGCGGGGCACACGGGCCACAGGGATAAGAGCCTCGTTGGACGTAGAATCGCTGTTTACCAACGTACCTGTGGACGAGACAATCGGAATGATAGCCAACAGAGTGTATCGTGATCCAGCCTGTACTCCTCTTGACATGCCAGAAAGTATTCTGAGGAAACTACTCCAAGCTTGTACTAAAGAGGCACCCTTCTTGAGCCCGGATGGGCACATGTATAAGCAAGTAAATGGGGTCGCCATGGGTTCTCCCCTAGGTGTCCTGTTTGCAAACTTCTACATGGGTACCATCGAGCAAAAAGTCTTAGTCGACATGAACTTGAAACCGGCCATATACTGCAGGTATGTTGACGACATTTTTACACAGGTACCTGATGTCAGACATCTGCAGGAGCTGAAGGAGGCATTTGAGCAGAGTTCCGTGCTGCGTTTCACTTACGAGACGGAAAAGGATGGGAAGCTGCCTTTTCTAGATGTAACAGTCATGGAAAAGGGCGGAGGTTTCCACACTGCAGTCTACACTAAGGAAACAAACATAGGAATGTGCCTAAATGCCAACAGCGACTGCCCCGACAGGTACAAGAGGAGTGTTGTTAACGCATACGTCGACCGTGCTCTCAGCCACAGCTCAGAATGGAAGCAAGTCGACGAAGAACTCTGTAGGGTAAGGCAGGTCCTAGTCAATAACGGCTTCTCCAATGGTTTCATCGAAGACATCATAAGAAGGAAAGTGAAAAGCCATGCAACCTCTGAAGAGACAACTAACACAACACCTATACCCCCTATTAGACTATTTTACAGGAACTTCTTTTCCACAGCTCATAAAACGGAGGAAAGGGTCCTGAAAGATATTGTTAATAGAAACGTTATCCCTACAGACAAAAATCAGAGGATACAACTGACGATTTACTATAAAACCAGAAAAACGGCCAGCCTACTCATGAGAAACTCTCCAGACACAAAACAGAACGCTTTAAAAGAGACTAACGTCGTCTATGCCTTCAAATGCCCACTTGGGGACTGTAAGCTCCAAAAAACCCAGTATATAGGCAAGACAACAACATCTCTTTCTAGGCGTTTAACGATGCATAAGCAACAGGGCTCCATTAAGGAACATATAATCTCTTCCCATAACCAAACCATCGCCAGAGAAATCCTAGTAAACAACACAGAAATCATCGATAGATACAGCGATAGCAGGCGGCTTGACGTTTGCGAGGCACTACACATCAAGAAGTCAACACCAGCAATCAACAGCCAATTATTGCACAACTATATTCTACCCACCTCAAGACTCCGCTCCAATATAGAAGCATCAAGAAATATGGACCAATAGGCTTTCTACAAACACTTCTATTCAATACCCATTGTTTCTGTTCTGTCTTGTGTTGATACTTTTAATACCCTATTAATATCCCCTCCTGTTCTGTCTTGTGTTAATGCCACATCACCCTTCGCACCTCACTCAAATGTAGATATAATATCAGAGAGATGTAAGTTCTAATCAGTTGTGTATTTGTGAAGTCTTTGAAAATGTAATAAGTTTTACGAAACGCGCCCGTGTCGCGTCAGACTAGAAATAAAAATGAATTTTGGAGAAGTGATTTTTGATTTACCTCCAACAGTGAAGCGTAATGTACGAAAGATTGAGAAAATTCGTGTTAGAATTATTAATCTTACTTTTTCGGTCATATTTAATAATATATATATATATATATATATATATATATATATATATATATATATATATATATATATATGTCGTACCTAGTAGCCAGAACGCACTTATCAGCCTACTATGCATGGCCCGATTTGCCTAATAAGCCAAGTTTTCCTGAAGTAATATATTTTCTCTAATTTTTTTCTTATGAAATGATAAAGCTACCCATTTCATTCTATATGAGGTCAATTTTTTTTTATTGAAGTTAAAATTAACGTAGATATATGACCGAACCTAACCAACCCTACCTAACCTAACCTAACCTATCTTTATAGGTTAGGTTAAGTTAGGTAGCCGAAAAAGTTAGGTTAAATAAGGTTAGGTAGGTTAGGTAGTCGAAAAACAAATAATTCATGAGAACTTGGCTTATTAGGCAAATCGGGCCTTGTATAGTAGGCTGAGAAGTGCGTTCTGGCTACTTGGTACGACATATATATATATATATATATATATATATATATATATATATATATATATATATATATATATATATATATATATATATATATATTAGTATATTTTGGTAGCAGTCTTTCCTGTAGACATATATTATTAAATATGACCGAAAAAGTAAGATTAATAATTCTAACACGAATTTTCTCAATCTTTCGTACATTTCTTTTCACTGTTGGAGGTAAATCAAAAATCAATTCTCCAAAATTCATTTTTATTTCTAGTCTGACTCAACACGAGCGCGTTTCGTAAAACTTATTATATTTTCAAAGACTTTAGTTCACAAATACACAACTGAATAGAACTTATGCATCTCCGATTTTATATCTACATTTGAGTGAGGTGGTAGGGGTGATGTGGCATTAACACAAGACAGAACAAGATGTGGCATTAATAGGGTATTAATTTCATCAACACAAGACAGAACACGAAACAATGGATATTGAATAGAAGTGTTTGTAGAAAGCCTATTGGTCCATATTTCTTGATGCTTCTATATTGGAGCGGAGTCTTGAGGTGGGTAGAATATAGTTGTGCAATAATTGGCTGTTGATTGCTGGTGTTGACTTCTTGATGTGTAGTGCCTCGCAAACGTCAAGCCGCCTGCTATCGCTGTATCTATCGATGATTTCTGTGTTGTTTACTAGGATTTCTCTGGCGATGGTTTGGTTGTGGGAAGAGATTATATGTTCCTTAATGGAGCCCTGTTGCTTATGTATCGTTAGACGCCTAGAAAGAGATGTTGTTGTCTTGCCTATATACTGGGTTTTTTGGAGCTTACAGTCCCCAAGAGGGCATTTGAAGGCATAGACGACGTTAGTCTCTTTTAAAGCGTTCTGTTTTGTGTCTGGAGAGTTTCTCATGAGTAGGCTGGCCGTTTTTCTGGTTTTATAGTAAATCGTCAGTTGTATCCTCTGATTTTTGTCTGTAGGGATAACGTTTCTATTAACAATATCTTTCAGGACCCTTTCCTCCGTTTTATGAGCTGTGGAAAAGAAGTTCCTGTAAAATAGTCTAATAGGGGGTATAGGTGTTGTGTTAGTTGTCTCTTCAGAGGTTGCATGGCTTTTCACTTTCCTTCTTATGTTGTCTTCGACGAAACCATTGGAGAAGCCGTTATTGACTAGGACCTGCCTTACCCTACAGAGTTCTTCGTCGACTTGCTTCCATTCTGAGCTGTGGCTGAGAGCACGGTCGACATATGCGTTAACAACACTCCTCTTGTACCTGTCTGGGCAGTCGCTGTTGGCATGTGGAATGTTGGAATGTGCCTAAATGCCAACAGCGACTGCCCAGACAGGTACAAGAGGAGTGTTGTTAACGCATATGTCGACCGTGCTCTCAGCCACAGCTCAGAATGGAAGCAAGTCGACGAAGAACTCTGTAGGGTAAGGCAGGTCCTAGTCAATAACGGCTTCTCCAATGGTTTCGTCGAAGACATCATAAGAAGGAAAGTGAAAAGCCATGCAACCTCTGAAGAGACAACTAACACAACACCTATACCCCCTATTAGACTATTTTACAGGAACTTCTTTTCCACAGCTCATAAAACGGAGGAAAGGGTCCTGAAAGATATTGTTAATAGAAACGTTATCCCTACAGACAAAAATCAGAGGATACAACTGACGATTTACTATAAAACCAGAAAAACGGCCAGCCTACTCATGAGAAACTCTCCAGACACAAAACAGAACGCTTTAAAAGAGACTAACGTCGTCTATGCCTTCAAATGCCCTCTTGGGGACTGTAAGCTCCAAAAAACCCAGTATATAGGCAAGACAACAACATCTCTTTCTAGGCGTCTAACGATACATAAGCAACAGGGCTCCATTAAGGAACATATAATCTCTTCCCACAACCAAACCATCGCCAGAGAAATCCTAGTAAACAACACAGAAATCATCGATAGATACAGCGATAGCAGGCGGCTTGACGTTTGCGAGGCACTACACATCAAGAAGTCAACACCAGCAATCAACAGCCAATTATTGCACAACTATATTCTACCCACCTCAAGACTCCGCTCCAATATAGAAGCATCAAGAAATATGGACCAATAGGCTTTCTACAAACACTTCTATTCAATATCCATTGTTTCGTGTTCTGTCTTGTGTTGATGAAATTAATACCCTATTAATGCCACATCTTGTTCTGTCTTGTGTTAATGCCACATCACCCCTTCCACCTCACTCAAATGTAGATATAAAATCGGAGATGCGTAAGTTCTATTCAGTTGTGTATTTGTGAACTAAAGTCTTTGAAAATGTAATAAGTTTTACGAAACGCGCTCGTGTCGCGTCACACTAGAAATAAAAATGAATTTTGGAGAATTGATTTTTTATTTACCTCCAACAGTGAAAAGAAATGTACGAAAGATTGAGAAAATTCGTGTTAGAATTATTAATCTTACTTTTTCGGTCATATTTAATAATATATATATATATATATATATATATATATATATATATATATATATATATATATATATATATATATATATATATATATATTCTTAAATTGATTGAAAGCATTCAAAAATGCTTTCAATCAAGTCAGAAGAGACGCTGTCCTCAGGGCTGTACACAACCATTTCCGTCCCCTTTACCCAGTCATCCGATCTTGCTAAAGTGATGACTCTAAGCTTCTTTTTGGGGAGCATGAAATAAACTCCTGTGAAGGTGTCCAACAAGGTGACCCCTTAGCCCCCCTCCTTTTCTGCCTAGCTATCAAAGAGGTCACTGATAGTCTGACAAGCGAGCTAAACATCTGGTACCTGGATGATGGCACTCTCGCTGGAACCCCGGAAACAATTTTGAAGGAAATAAGGAAAATCCAGGAGCAGGGAGCAGCCATTCTCAATGCATACAAATGTGAAATAATCTCCTGCAACCTAGACATCTTTGGGCAAATACAAAATGTTCTTCCAGACATTCTCGTTGTCCAGCCACCGGACTGCACTCTCCTGGGTGCCCCCTTTGGCCTACAAGCAATCGAGGAGGTCCTGGATGCAAAAATCACTAATCTAAAGAGAATGCTGGACTGGATTGACAAGATTGATGCCCATGATGCTCTCTTTCTTCTCACAAGATGCCTATCTCTCCCTAAGTTGACCTACTTTTCTGAGATGTCCTACAGCAGTCCTAAGTTAATGTGTATGACACCCTTCTGAGGTCCATGCTGGTGAAAGTCCTGGACCTGCCATTGGATGACTCTCAGTGGGAGCAAGCAACCCTTCCTGTAAGACTCGGCGGCCTTGGTGTCCGCACAGCCTCCCAAATTGCTCTACCAGCTTTCCTTCCATGCACCCCCTCCCCATCCGGCCCGTTGGCGTCGTGAGGGGGCTTCGTGGACGGCCGCCGGAGTGTGATGCTCCGTGGGACAGTCCTCTGTCCTTTTCTGGCCTTGCACTCCTGCTGCTGTCTTCTCTAATTGTGCCGGATCGCTTTTCCTTTTCCTTATGTTTCGTTTTTCTCCCCCCTCTTCTCCTATCTGCTTGTCGTTTCCTGCCGACCTTTTGCTTGTTTTGGATCTTTCTTTGGACTTCTTCTATTTTGACGCCCGGGTGCTTGAGGAGGCATACTCTTGCACCCGTAGAACTGTAGTACCCAACATCTCGAGCGAGGGAAACCTTTTATTGTCAATCTCCCTTTCGTCGCTGAACCCGATCTCGACGGACTGACGGTTCTTAAGGTGGCGTTTGTGGGGCGTATACTCACGACGCACCCCTAGGGGGCCCCGGCATGATCGGCGATAGCTTCCTGTTGGGTGTCCTGCCTCTAATTGTGGCTCCATGGTGGGTATGGGGGCATATTCGTGGATGAATTTCTTTCTTCGTTTCTATGTCATTGAATGTTTCCGTTGTACCCTCTCAGGCTCGTGGGGTGGGCGACCAAGCCCCCGAGTCGGCCTGTATTGGAAGACCGGGCTCTGTAGCTCCCGCTGCGTTGGGCCCCGACCTTGCTCCTCCTCTGACCATCCTAACTTCTTCCCCCAGCTCCCCTCCCTCCTCTGTGGTTGGGTCGAGCCTCCAGCCCCCGGTGGTGACCACTTCGTCCCCTGGTGCCGCTAAGTCTCTCGTTGTGACTACTGCGCCTTTTGACCCCTCTCTCTCTAGGGGTTCTCAACGTCGCTCGCGCCCCAGCCGCACTCGCTCGATTCCTTCTCATGCTGATGCGTATCAGGCCTTGTTTGGTCCTGCTTCATGGGCCAAATGCTTTGATCTCCTCCCTCTTGATTCTGCGCCTCCTGACGATTTCTCCCTCCATCGGCATCTTGTAGATTCCATGGATGCGTCTGTTACTTTCAACCCCACTCGTCTCGGTACACGTGTCGTTGCTGCTCCTTCTCAGGATGCAGCTTCCCGCTTGGCTGCCTTGTCTTGCCTTGGCGAGATCCCTGTTCGGGTCTCCAAGAACGTTCAGATGAATGCCAGTGTTGGCACTATTCTCCTCCCACCCCATGTTGCAACCGGTGTTCAGAATCTGCAGGATTGCCACGATGATATTCGGCATATCCTTGATGCCCAAGGCCATTCTGTCCTCCAGGTTGACTCGTTTACTCATCCCCCTCGTGGTCATCGCCGTCAACCCCTTCACGTTGTGAAGATCACCTTTGATGGTAGGACCCTTCCATCCTCTGTCATTCTTGCTGGTGCTAGGTGCTCTGTCCAGGAGTATATTCCTTCTCCTCGACTTTGTAACAAGTGCTGGAGGTTTGGGCATGGTGCCCTCTGCTGCTCTGGGACTGTCTCTCTCTGTCCTTTGTGTGGGAGTGAAGGTCACTCTAAGTCGGAGTGCACTTCTCCCCAAGCTCGCTGCCTCAACTGCGGTGAGGCCCATCCTACCTTCTCCCGTGCGTGTGTCCATTACAAGCTTGAGGCAGCCGTCCTCAACCTGAAGCACCGGGAGCGTTTATCTTTTCCTGAGGCGAGGCGCCAGGTTCGCCGGCTCCCGCCTTATACTAACATCTCTTATGCTCGTGTGTTGCGCTCTTCCTCTCCTCGTCCTTCCCCCCTTCCTCAGACTCACAACCGTTTCCGGGCCTTGGACCCTGATACGCCCACTGCCCCCTCCTCTGTCTCTTTGTGTTCTGTCCCGAGGGGTCCCCCTCCTGGTCCTCTGTCTGGGGTTCCCCTTCTTTCTACCCAGTCTGTCATGTCTCCCGTGTCTTCCTCGTCCCCCTCCGATCCTCCTTCCCATCCTCTTCCTCCATCTATCGGCTCTCCCCGCCGCCTGTTGGTGCAGGCGGATGTCCATCGCTCTCCTAATGGCCGTCGTGTGTGCTCTCATTCGACTTCTCCTGTTGAGACACTGGAATCCGTTGCCCGGTACGTAGTTGCTGGGACACCATTCTCTTTAAGTCAGAGGCGTAAGCCTGGCTCCTCTCCTTCCTCCTCCCCGGCGGGTAAGAAGGCTTCGCTTTCTTCCTCGGCTCCTACTTCTGGCTCTGTTGCTCCTTCCCCTCCTGTTTCAGTGATTGCGCCCCCTGTTCCTGCTATGGAAGTTTCTTTGGCCCCTGCTTCCCTTTCGGTTGCTGCTCTTGCTGGGGTGCACTCCCCTCATTCTACTCCCCCTCTTCCTGCTGCTGTCCTTGACTGCTCCTCTCCGTTGTCTCCTCCTCTTCCTCCTCCGGACCCCGCCCGCCCACCTCTGATCTGTTCTCCCGTTTCCTTCCCTCCGTCTTTGCTCAGTCTACCCATGCCCCCTAACCCTGACTTTGCTGACCCTGATCCCGACCCTGATATTCTTTAACGTGCTCTGTTGCTCTTTCGCCTTTGTTTCTTCCTTGTTCTCTGTTTTTGTCCTTTCTCTTCTCGTCGTTGTCCATTCTTCAATGGAACATTCCAGGTTATTACGCCAATTTCCTCGAACTCCAACTTCTGATTTCGCGGTTTTCGCCCCTTTGTGTCTGTCTCCAGGAGCCAATGCTTGGTGCTCGTCCTGGTCGTTTTCGTGGCTATTCCTTTCTCTCCCCCTCCCCAGCCGTTGCTGGGGCTTCTAATTCTTCTGCTCTCTTGATTGTTGCTGATGTTCCCTTTGTTCCTTTACTTTTTCCTTTGCCTCTCCATTGTTCTGCTGCTCGTATTTTTGTGGGGAAATGGTACTCCCCCCGAGTGTCCCGCTCTCTCTTCCTGATTTGAAACACCTCCTAGACTCCTTGCCGGAGCCTGTGCTCCTGCTGGGTGACTTCAATTGGCGTCATTCTCTTTGGGGTGACGTTCTGACGAATACCCGGGGTTGCCTTCTTGAGCCGTTTCTCCTCTCTTCTTCCCTGTCTCTTCTGAATTCTGGTGAGCCCACTCATTTGGACTCTCAGACTCGCACCCTTTCTTGTCTTGATCTTTCTCTCTGCTCTTCTTCTCTTTACTTAGATTTCACGTGGCAGGTTCTTGATGACCTCCATGGAATTGATCATTTTCCCATCCTTGTTTCCTTTTTCTCTTTTCGCCCTTCCCTCTCTTTCCCTAGGTGGCAGTTTGCAAAGGCGGACTGGACCCTATTTTCCCTCAGTGCTGCTCTCTCTGACCTCTCCCTTCTGCCTCTCCCTCGCGCTCTCCTCCTTTTTCATGACACTGTCTTCACCGCTACCCTCCGCTCTATTCCTCGCTCTTCCTCTCGGGGTCCACTGAATTGCGTTCCCTGGTGGAATGCGGACTGTGCTCGGGCTGTCCGCTGTAAGCGTGCAGCCTGGAAGAGGCACCGCCGTAGGCAGACAACCGATTCTTTTCTTTTCTTTCGGAAAGCGAGTGCGGTGGCCCGTAGGGCCATCCGTACGGCTAAACGTGAATGTTGGGCATCTTATGTCTCAACAATTACGTCCGAAACCCCTCTGACCCAGATCTGGAAGCGTATCCGCAAGATAGCGGGTAAGTTCGTTCCCGATGTTTCACCGGTCCTTCACCTCCATGATACTCTTGTGGCGGACCCGTTGCAGGTCGCTTCCGAACTGGGTTCCCACTTTTCTTTTGTTAGCTCTGGTCTTCATCTTCCCCAATCTTTCCTTCTTCGTAAATCTGTCCTTGAGTCTCGTCCTTTAGATTTCTGCACTCATCTTCAGCTTCCCTATAATGATCCCTTCTCTCTCTCTGAACTTCGTTCTGCCCTGGCCCTCTGCGGTTCTACGGCGGCGGGCTCCGATGGTATTCATTATGAGATGCTTCGCCATCTCCCTCCGTGCACGTCTCAGTATTTACTGAGTCTGTATAATCGGATCTGGGAGTCGTCGTCAGTCCCTGAGGACTGGCTCGATGCCGTTGTCCTCCCTGTTCGCAAACCGGGGTCTCTGGGTACTTCCCCTAAGGACTTTCGCCCTATTGCTCTCACAAGTTGTGTCTGCAAACTCTTTGAACGTATGATTAACGTTCGTCTGATGTGGTTCCTGGAACACCATCACCTCCTCTCCCCTTCTCAATTTGGTTTCCGCAAGTGCCGCAGCACGACAGATGTCCTGGTGAACTTGGAGGTCTATATTCGTACTGCTTTTGCTGCGAAGACCTCCGTTGTTGCCGTCCTTTTTGACCTGGAAAAGGCTTACGACACCACTTGGCGATATCATATTCTATCTCAACTTCATTCTTTTGGCCTTCATGGTCATCTCCCTCTCTTTCTCCGCTGCTTCCTCTCTCGTCGTTCCTTTCAGGTGCGCCTTGGTACCGCTCTCTCTGCCTCTTTTCAGCAATACGAAGGTGTGCCCCAGGGTAGTGTTCTGAGCACTACTCTTTTTCTGGTTGCCCTCAATGGTCTTCTTTCCTCTCTTCCTTCTGGTGTCTCTCTGCTCTCTATGTCGATGATCTTACCCTTTGCTGTCAGGATGATGATTCGCCTCTCCTTCAGCGCCGGCTTCAACTTGCAATTGATGCCGTGTCCTCTTGGGCCACCGATCATGGCTTCAAGTTCTCTACTTCTAAGACTTGTGCCATGACTTTTACGCGGAAACGGGTCGTTCTTCGTCCCTCTTTGTCACTTTATGGTCATCCCCTTGAATACAAAGATTCCGCAAAGCTTTTGGGGTTATTCCTTGACACTCGTTTGTCTTGGTCTCCCCATATCTCTTACCTCCGTGTTGAGTGCTCTAAGGCCCTTACCCTCCTTCGGGTCTTGTCCCATACTTCTTGGGGGGCAGATAGGCGCACTCTCCTTGCTTTACATTCCTCTCTCGTCCTGTCTAAGCTCGATTATGGTTGCCCTGCTTACTCGTCTGCTTCTCCTTCTACTCTTCGCCGTCTTGATGCTTTGCACCATACTGGGTTGCGCCTCAGTTCTGGTGCCTTTCGTTCGACTCCCATCCTTAGCTTGTATGTTGACACTGGCTTCCTGTCTCTCCAGGACCGCCGTGATCGCTACTGTCTTCGCTATCTTGCGCGGTCCTTGCAACATCCTTCCTCTCGCCTCTGTCGTGCTTTAACTTTTACCACTCCTGCGGTTCCTGTTCCTCTTCACCACCTCCCTCTTTCTGTCCGGTTATCTCGCCTACAGGATTCTCTTTCCGTTCGTATTTCTGATGTTTCTCCTCATGTTGTTCCTTCTTTGCGTGAACAAAGAAGGAACTCTCCCCCGTGGAGAGTCCCTCTTCCGCGGTTTTGTACATCCTTGACCCGTATCACTAAAGCTTTTACCTCTCCTACGGTTCTAAAACGCCTTTTCCTCGAGCACTTTTCTTCTCACTCCCGCTCCGTTTCTGTCTTCACCGATGGGTCCAAGTCTGCGGATGGTGTTGGCCATTCTGTTGTTTTTCCTGATCGCACTTATCTGTGTAGCTTACCTCCGGAGACTAGCATCTTTACAGCAGAGCTTTATGCTATTCTCTATGCTCTTCGTCTTCTGCTTTCTCGTTGTCAGTCTTCCTTTGTAGTTGTTGTTGACTCTCGTAGTGCCCTCATGGCTCTCGTGTCCTTTAATCCGGTTCATCCAGTAGTTGTCGAGATCCAGCATTGGCTGTTTCTTGTTCACAGTAAATTTAAGTCGGTTGAGTTTTGTTGGGTTCCCAGCCATATTGGTGTGTCTTTAAATGAGCGTGCGGATGCTGCCGCCAAGGAAGCTGTCCGCTCTTGTCCCATCTCTCGTAAAGGTATTCCATATTCCGACTTTTACCCGGTTATCCATTCCTCCGTCCTTACCCGTTGGCAGGCTTCTTGGTTGTCTGTTACTGGTAACAAACTACGTACTCTTAAATGTTGTGTTTCCTCGTGGCCGTCCTCCTTCCACCGTAACCGGCGGTGGGAAACAGCTCTGGCGAGGTTGCGTATTGGCCATACTCGCTTAACCCATGGTCACTTGATGGAGCGCCGCCCTGCTCCTTATTGTCCTAGTTGCATTGTCCCTCTTATGGTCGTGCATGTCCTTCTTGAATGTCCTGACTTCCAGGACGAGCGTGTGTCTTGCTTTCCGACCGCCCCTCGCGGTCACCTGTCCCTCAATAGAATTCTTGGTGACTCGGATACTTTTGATATCGTTCGCCTTATGCGTTTTTGTTCCCGTATTGGCATCCTTGGTGATTCTTTCTTTGCCCGAAACGCATTGCGTAATAGTGGCTTTAGGCATTGTATGTACTAGCTCTATCTATATATCAATCCATTAATGTAACATCACTTGTATGTATATACCTTACCTGAATAAACATATATTTATATTTAGCGCCCTCTGATTATTCTGCACATTTGATGGTGCTACATAGCCTTCCCGGTTTGGTGCCTTCTTTTGATAATTACTTACTTACTTCCTCCCATGCATCGCACGACCTCGTCAGAGATATCTTACCTACAACCCAGAGAGATTCAGCAGGAATACACGATCCTGCTTTCACTGAATGTTCAAATCAGTGGGATGTTCTTGCAGCCCAAGCAACCATTATAGAGCCAACAAAACAAAACAAAAACAGTCCGGCTGGGACCACCCTCTAGTGGAAAAAGTAGCTGATGCCATGCTCAGCGCCGCAACATCAGACAAGGAGAAAGCCCGCCTCAGAGCAGTGTGTGCCTCCCATGCAGAAGACTTCCTCCTGGCAGTACCCATGTCGGCAATGGGCACTCGCCTAGATCCAGAATCCCTTTGTGTAGCAGTGGCCCTCCGCCTTGGTGCCCAAATTCACACTGAATACAAGTGTATTAAATTTGCAACAGGGTGAAAGCAGATCAATATGGACTGCGTGGGTTGCATTACGGAAGCACAAAGGGCTGGCATGCAAGACACAACGAGGTCAATGACATCATCAAGAGAAGCCTCGTCTCAGCTAGGTGCCCAGCGGAGAGAGAACCTCGCATCCTAGGGGTCCAGAACCCGGATTTCCCCGCACTTCGCCCTGACGGCATCACCATATACTCCTGGAAGGAGGGTAAACAGTTGGTGTGGGACTACACATGTGTATCCACCCTGGCTGACACCTATGTACACCTTGGAGCTGATCAAGCAGATGGGGCAGCCAACCACAGGGAAACAGCAAAATCACTCGATTACAGGCGACTGGAAGGTCAATACCTCTTTGTTCCCATAGCGTCTGAGACGCATGGCCCCTGGGACAAGAGTGCCTTGGGATTTCTCAAGGAATTGGGTTCCAAGCTCATTGACGTCACCAGAGACCCAAGGGCTTCCAGTTTTTTGTTTCAGCGCCTCAGTGTGGCGATCCAGAGGGGAAATGCCTGCTGCATCCTCGGTTCCTGTCCAGAAGCGGAGGAGTTTCAAGAGATCCATAACCTTTAGGCATTTTTTGTATCAACCAATGTATGTATTATAACCTTTAAATACACAATAAAGCAAAAAAAAAAAAAAAAAAAAAGGTGGTAGGAGAAAAGCACACAAACTGTATTGGAGGGGACCTACATTCCCTCTAATGCGTTGTGTGTGATTTCCTCGAGGCTATGGGGCCCCCTTCTCCCAGCTAGAGGTGGTACTTCCTTCCTTTATATATATATATATATATATATATATATATATATATATATATATATATATATATATATATATATATATATATAATATATATAACTGAAAACTCACACCCCAGAAGTGACTCGAACCCATACTCCCAGAAGCAACGCAACTGGTATGTACAAGACGCCTTAATCCACTTGACCATCACGACCGGACATAATGAGGTGATAGCCGAGGCTATTTGAACCACCCCACCGCCGGCACTCGGATAGTTATCTTGGGCATAGCATTTTACCAAATCACCTCATTCTTTGGGGCACACGTGAGGAACACAAATGCGAACAAGCCTGAATGGTCCCCAGGACAATATGCAACTGAAAACTCACACCCCAGAAGTGACTCGAACCCATACTCACATTGCTTCTGGGAGTATGGGTTCGAGTCACTTCTGGGGTGTGAGTTTTCAGTTGCATATTGTCCTGGGGACCATTCAGGCTTGTTCGCATTTGTGTTCCTCACGTGTGCCCCAAAGAATGAGGTGATTTGGTAAAATGCTATGCCCAAGATAACTATCCGAGTGCCGGCGGTGGGGTGGTTCAAATAGCCTCGGCTATCACCTCATTATGTCCGGTCGTGATGGTCAAGTGGATTAAGGCGTCTTGTACATACCAGTTGCGTTGCTTCTGGGAGTATGGGTTCGAGTCACTTCTGGGGTGTGAGTTTTCAGTTGCATATTGTCCTGGGGACCATTCAGGCTTGTTCGCATTTGTGTTCCTCACGTGTGCCCCAAAGAATGAGGTGATTTGGTAAAATGCTATGCCCAAGATAACTATCCGAGTGCCGGCGGTGGGGTGGTTCAAATAGCCTCGGCTATCACCTCATTATGTCCGGTCGTGATGGTCAAGTGGATTAAGGCGTCTTGTACATACCAGTTGCGTTGCTTCTGGGAGTATGGGTTCGAGTCACTTCTGGGGTGTGAGTTTTCAGTTGCATATTGTCCTGGGGATCATTCAGGCTTGTTCGCATTTGTGTTCCTCACGTGTGCCCCAAAGAATGAGGTGATTTGGTAAAATGCTATGCCCAAGATAACTATCCGAGTGCCGGCGGTGGGGTGGTTCAAATAGCCTCGGCTATCACCTCATTATGTCCGGTCGTGATGGTCAAGTGGATTAAGGCGTCTTGTACATACCAGTTGCGTTGCTTCTGGGAGTATGGGTTCGAGTCACTTCTGGGGTGTGAGTTTTCAGTTGCATATTGTCCTGGGGATCATTCAGGCTTGTTCGCATTTGTGTTCCTCACGTGTGCCCCAAAGAATGAGGTGATTTGGTAAAATGCTATGCCCAAGATAACTATCCGAGTGCCGGCGGTGGGGTGGTTCAAATAGCCTCGGCTATCACCTCATTATGTCCGGTCGTGATGGTCAAGTGGATTAAGGCGTCTTGTACATACCAGTTGCGTTGCTTCTGGGAGTATGGGTTCGAGTCACTTCTGGGGTGTGAGTTTTCAGTTGCATATTGTCCTGGGGACCATTCAGGCTTGTTCGCATTTGTGTTCCTCACGTGTGCCCCAAAGAATGAGGTGATTTGGTAAAATGCTATGCCCAAGATAACTATCCGAGTGCCGGCGGTGGGGTGGTTCAAATAGCCTCGGCTATCACCTCATTATGTCCGGTCGTGATGGTCAAGTGGATTAAGGCGTCTTGTACATACCAGTTGCGTTGCTTCTGGGAGTATGGGTTCGAGTCACTTCTGGGGTGTGAGTTTTCAGTTGCATATTGTCCTGGGGACCATTCAGGCTTGTTCGCATTTGTGTTCCTCACGTGTGCCCCAAAGAATGAGGTGATTTGGTAAAATGCTATGCCCAAGATAACTATCCGAGTGCCGGCGGTGGGGTGGTTCAAATAGCCTCGGCTATCACCTCATTATGTCCGGTCGTGATGGTCAAGTGGATTAAGGCGTCTTGTACATACCAGTTGCGTTGCTTCTGGGAGTATGGGTTCGAGTCACTTCTGGGGTGTGAGTTTTCAGTTGCATATTGTCCTGGGGACCATTCAGGCTTGTTCGCATTTGTGTTCCTCACGTGTGCCCCAAAGAATGAGGTGATTTGGTAAAATGCTATGCCCAAGATAACTATCCGAGTGCCGGCGGTGGGGTGGTTCAAATAGCCTCGGCTATCACCTCATTATGTCCGGTCGTGATGGTCAAGTGGATTAAGGCGTCTTGTACATACCAGTTGCGTTGCTTCTGGGAGTATGGGTTCGAGTCACTTCTGGGGTGTGAGTTTTCAGTTGCATATTGTCCTGGGGACCATTCAGGCTTGTTCGCATTTGTGTTCCTCACATGTGCCCCAAAGAATGAGGTGATTTGGTAAAATGCTATGCCCAAGATAACTATCCGAGTGCCGGCGGTGGGGTGGTTCAAATAGCCTCGGCTATCACCTCATTATGTCCGGTCGTGATGGTCAAGTGGATTAAGGCGTCTTGTACATACCAGTTGCGTTGCTTCTGGGAGTATGGGTTCGAGTCACTTCTGGGGTGTGAGTTTTCAGTTGCATATTGTCCTGGGGACCATTCAGGCTTGTTCGCATATATATATATATATATATATATATATATATATATATATATATATATATATATATATATATATATATATATATATATATATATATATATATATATATATATGTCGTACCTAGTAGCCAGAACGCACTTCTATGCCTACTATTCAAGGCCCGATTTGCCTAATAAGCCAAGTTTTTATGAATTAATTGTTTTTCGACTACCTGACCTACCTAACCTAACCTAACCTAACGTTTTCGGCTACCTAACCTAACCTAACCGATAAAGATAGGTTAGGTTAGGTTAGGTAGGGTTGGTTAGGTTCGGTCATATATCTACATTAATTTTAACTCCAATAAAAAAAAATTGACCTCATACGTAATGAAATGGGTAGCTTTATAATTTCATAAGAAAAAAATTAGAGAAAATATACTAATTCATGAAAACTTGGCTTATTAGGCAAATTGGGCCTTGAATAGTAGGCATAGAAGTGAGTTCTGGCTACTAGGTACGACATATATATATATATATATATATATATATATATATGTTTCATTGAATATGACCGCATATTCTGTATTTATTATTTTCTGGTTTAGGGCTTCTATCCCTCTAACTATTTTCTTAGCATCAGGGCTTAATTGGAATAGGAGTTCTCCAAAACTCATTTTCGTACTTTTAAGGTGAAAAAAAGAAGTGATTTACTATAGAGTGTATTACACTTATTTGTATAATTTGCACGACGTTTCGAACCTCCATGGTTATAAATAAATAAATAATAAAATAAATATGTTTATTCAGGTAAGGTACATACATACAAGTGATGTTACATTAATGGATTGATATATAGATAGAGCTAGTACATACAATGCCTAAAGCCACTATTACGCAATGCGTTTCGGGCAAGAAAAACATTAATATCTAGAACTTAATACTAATTGAGCATAAAGAATAAAAAGTGTTGAAAACAGATACAAATAAAGATAAAAAAAAGGGGGAACATGACTGAAAAAGCAGCACAAATACAATAGGTTGACAGTGTTGATTAAAAAAAAAAAATAATAATAATAAAATAAAATAACAGACATGGGTTGACAATAAAGGAGTGAGGTGGGTTACAGGGAATTTATTAGGTAGTGTTTAGTTTTTATCTTAAACTGGTTGAGAGAGTTGGTTCTGGTTCATTCTCAAGTGAACAGATCTTACAATACTAGTTGATTTTATACCCGCATTAGGTCAGGTGGTAATACAATGAAGGTGAAAAACATGGGGGGATACATAAGGGATAAACATAGGGGCTGCAGAAGGCTTATTGGCCCATACGAGGCATCTCCTATCTAAGCACAAAGATTAATCCAGTGTAATTGGCCTGTTATGTTGGACATTGTCTTCTGTGTTGGCATCGATATGTTCTTGTCTTGTCCTTACTCTCATGGTGGGTAGAGTAAATAGTTCCGTGATTTGGGTGTTCATGGTAGGTCGCTCTATTCTTATGTGAATTGCCTCAAGAATTTGTAATCTTCTTGAATCTTGGGTTTTGTCTATTATGCAAGTATTCTTGTTCAACATTTCTCTTGTTAGAGTAATGTCATGGGCTTGTCTCATGTGATTCCTAGGGGCACCAGATTGAAGATGGCATGTCAAACGCCTCGTCAGCTTGGTCGACGTCATACCAATGTACTTACATTGAAGGTTACATCCTTCGTGGGGGCAAGTGTACATGTATACAACGCTTGACTGCTGTAGAGGGTTCTCCGTCGGCTTCGGGCTGTTTTTGATAAGGAGTTCGGAAGTCTTCTTGGTTTTGTAGAATATTATCAGGTTTATGTTTTGGTTAGGAGTAGTGCTTTTTACTCCTTTACGGATTATTTCTTTCATTATTCTTTCCTCTTTTATATGTTCACTGTGCATGGTTGATTTGTAATATAATTTTATTGGGGGTGTTGTGGTTTCTGTTCTAGGTTCTGAATTATACCAACGGTCCAAGTGTCTTCTTATAGCAGCGTTTATTTCCGCGTTGCTATATCCGTTGTTCACCAATACCTGAGTTACTCTTTCAAACTCTCTACTCACGTTGCTCCATTCAGAGCAGTGGGTAAGCGCTCGACGAATATAAGCATTGAGAACACTGGCTTTGTATCTTTGGGGGCACTCACTTCTACCGTTCAGGCATAATCCTATGTTGGTGGGCTTGGTATATACGTTGGTGCTTAAAGAGGTTCCTGTTTTTGTTATTAGTACATCCAAGAATGGCAGACTGTTATTTTCACTATTTTCATGTGTAAATCGGAGTACTGACTCTCTCTCTAGGTGTCTTTTTAGGTCAATTAGTTCATCTGAGTCTTTTACTATTACGAATATGTCATCTACATAACGGCAGTATACAGTTGGTTTTTGTCTGCTACTGAAGACCCTATCTTCGATGGTTCCCATATAAAAATTAGCAAATAAACCTCCTAAGGGGGAGCCCATTGCTACTCCGTCTATTTGTAAATACATGTCTCCTTGTGGACTGATGAAAGGGGCTTCCTTTGTACATGCTTCGAGAAGACTTTTCAAGTGTGGCTCAGGTATGTCTAATTTGGGGGTGCTCTCGTCTCTGTATACTCTGTCCAGTATCATTCCTATGGTTGTGTCGACTGGGACGTTGGTAAAAAGGGATTCAACGTCCAGGGAAGCGATGATTCCATCGGGCTGGGTAGATTTGATCAATTCTAGGAAATCTGCTGATGATTGTAGACTAAACTTACTTGGGGTGTATGGAGTTAGGAGTTCATTGAGTTTCTTTGCCAGGTGATAAGTTGGGGTTGGTATTTGGCTGATTATAGGGAGTAGTGGGTTACCTGGTTTATGCGACTTAACATTGCCGTAGGCATATCCTAAGCCATAGTCGCCTTGAAGTTTATTGAAATGCACACTACCTTTCTTTGCGTTGATTGCTGTAATTGTTTTGTTTACTTTCCGCTTAAGGTCTTCTACGGGGTTCCTCGTGATTCGTTGAAATTTGGAGTCGTCACTTAGGATGTCGCTAATTTTGTTCATGTATTCATGGGTAGGAATCAATACATATGCTGCTGTTTTGTCGGCTTTTCTTATTGTTACGTCTTTCAGATTTTTTTAGTTGTTTCGCTGCTTCTTTGAGTCGTGGGGTTAAGATTGTAGATGAATATGTTCCTCGTTTTTTCCCTGCTTCTGCAAGTAGTTCAGCTTGAAGTGTGTCAGTGGTGATGACTTTTTTGTTGTCTTCTAGCTTATGGATATCGTCCAGAAGCATTTCGATTTCCAGGCGTTTTTGATGCATCTTTGGTTTAGATAAGAATTGACAATTTAGACCAAGATTTAAGAGGTCTCGTTGGTCCTGGGTAAGATCATAAGAAGTCAGGTTAAAGTAGCCATCTTTAGGACGAGGGATTTTTAGCTGTCCACCGTTTAGGGATGTTAACTTACGGAGTGTCTTTGTTTCTACAAGAGTTTTATGTTGTTGTTTCAGGTTAAATAGTTCACTGTTGATGGTTTGCTTGAGTTGGATAGGGATGTCGTACTGGGTCCATTTGTTTAACAGATGCTCCGCCTGCTCTATAAAGGTTTGGAGGGCTTCCTTCTTCTTGTTTAGTTGATGCCGAATGAGCTCTTGCCTATACCTATAGGTAAACTCTGTATTGCGGACTGCTGGGTCATGTGGGTTTATATTGGTGTATACTGGCAGCAGGTTTTCTTTCAAACATGTTTCATTGAATATGACCGCATATTCTGTATTTATTATTTTCTGGTTTAGGGCTTCTATCCCTCTAACTATTTTCTTAGCATCAGGGCTTAATTGGAATAGGAGTTCTCCAAAACTCATTTTCGTACTTTTAAGGTGAAGAAAAGAAGTGATTTACTATAGAGTGTATTACACTTATTTGTATAATTTGCACGACGTTTCGAACCTCCATGGTTCATTCTCAAGTGAACAGATCTTACAATACTAGTTGATTTTATACCTGCATTAGGTCAGGTGATAATACAATGAAGGTGAAAAACATGGGGGGATACATAAGGGATAAACATAGGGGCTGCAGAAGGCTTATTGGCCCATACGAGGCATCTCCTATCTAAACACAAAGATTAATCCAGTGTAATTGGCCTGTTATAACAGGCCAATTACACTGGATTAATCTTTGTACTCACCTAGTTGTACTCACCTAGTTGTGTTTGCGGGGGTTGAGCTCTGGCTCTTTGGTCCCGCCTCTCAACCGTCAATCAACAGGTGTACAGATTCCTGAGCCTATCGGGCTCTGTCATATCTACACTTGAAACTGTGTATGGAGTGAGCCTCCACCACATCACCCCCTAATGCATTCCATTTGTCAACCACTCTGACACTAAAAAAGTTCTTTCTAATATCTCTGTGGCTCATTTGGGCACTCAGTTTCCACCTGTGTCCCCTTGTGCGTGTTCCCCTTGTGTTAAATAGACTGTCTTTATCTACCCTATCAATCCCCTTCAGAATCTTGAATGTGGTGATCATGTCCCCCCTAACTCTTCTGTCTTCCAGCGAAGTGAGGTTTAATTCCCGTAGTCTCTCCTCGTAGCTCATACCTCTCAGCTCGGGTACTAGTCTGGTGGCAAACCTTTGAACCTTTTCCAGTTTAGTCTTATCCTTGACTAGATATGGACTCCATGCTGGGGCTGCATACTCCAGGATTGGCCTGACATATGTGGTATACAAAGTTCTGAATGATTCTTTACACAAGTTTCTGAATGCCGTTCGTATGTTGGCCAGCCTGGCATATGCCGCTGATGTTATCCGCTTGATATGTGCTGCAGGAGACAGGTCTGGCGTGATATCAACCCCCAAGTCTTTTTCCTTCTCTGACTCCTGAAGAATTTCCTCTCCCAGATGATACCTTGTATCTGGCCTCCTGCTCCCTACACCTATCTTCATTACATTACATTTGGTTGGGTTAAACTCTAACAACCATTTGTTCGACCATTCCTTCAGCTTGTCTAGGTCTTCTTGAAGCCTCAAACAGTCCTCTTCTGTTTTAATCCTTCTCATAATTTTAGCATCGTCCGCAAACATTGAGAGAAATGAATCGATACCCTCCGGGAGATCATTTACATATATCAGAAACAAGATAGGACCGAGTACAGAGCCCTGTGGGACTCCACTGGTGACTTCACGCCAATCGGAGGTCTCACCCCTCACCGTAACTCTCTGCTTCCTATTGCTTAGATACTCCCTTATCCACTGGAGCACCTTACCAGCTACACCTGCCTGTCTCTCCAGCTTATGTACCAGCCTCTTATGCGGTACTGTGTCAAAGGCTTTCCGACAATCCAAGAAAATGCAGTCCGCCCAGCCCTCTCTTTCTTGCTTAATCTGTGTCACCTGATCGTAGAATTCTATCAAGCCTGTAAGGCAAGATTTACCCTCCCTGAATCCATGTTGGCGATTTGTCACGAAGTCCCTTCTCTCCAGATGTGTTACCAGGTTTTTTCTCACGATCTTCTCCATCACCTTGCATGGTATACAAGTCAAGGACACTGGCCTGTAGTTCAGTGCCTCTTGTCTGTCGCCCTTTTTGTATATTGGGACCACATTCGCCGTCTTCCATATTTCTGGTAGGTCTCCCGTCTCTAGTGATTTACTATACACTATGGAGAGTGGCAAGCAAAGTGCCTCTGCACACTCTTTCAGTACCCATGGTGAGATCCCATCTGGACCAACCGCCTTTCTAACATCCAGATCCAGCAGGTGTCTCTTGACCTCCTCTCTCGTAATTTCGAACTCCTCCAAGGCCGCCTGGTTTACCTCCCTTTCTCCTAGCACAGTGACCTCACCCTGTTCTATTGTGAAGACCTCCTGGAACCTCTTGTTGAGTTCCTCACACACCTCTCTGTCATTCTCTGTATACCTGTCCTCGCCTGTTCTAAGTTTCAATACCTGTTCTTTCACTGTTGTTTTCCTTCTGATGTGACTGTGGAGTAGCTTTGGTTCGGTCTTGGCTTTGTTTGCTATATCATTTTCAAAATTTTTCTCTGCTTCTCTTCTCACCCTGACGTACTCATTCCTGGTTCTCTGGTATCTCTCCCTGCTTTCTGGTGTTCTGTTATTCCGGAAGTTCCTCCACGCCTTTTTGTTCAGTTTCTTCGCTTCCATACATGCCCTATTATACCATGGATTCTTCTGTTGCTTCTCGGATTTTTCCCTTTGGGCCGGGATGAACCTGTTTACTGCCTCCTGACACTTTTGGGTAACATAGTCCATCATACCCTGTACAGACTTGTCTCTGAGGTCTGTGTCCCAAGGTATTTCACTTAGGAAACTTCTCATCTGTTCATAATTCCCCTTTCGGTATGCCAGCCTTTTGATTCCTAGTTCTTTTTGGGGGGAGATAAGTCCTAGCTCTACCAGGTACTCAAAGTTCAATACACTGTGGTCACTCATTCCCAAGGGCGCTTCCATCTTAACTTCCCTTATATCCCATTCATTTAGGGTAAATATCAAATCAAGCATTGCTGGTTCATCTTCTCCTCTCATTCTTGTTGGCTCTTTGGTATGCTGGCTTAGAAAGTTTCTTGTTGCCACGTCCAGCAGCTTAGCTCTCCATGTTTCTGGTCCTCCATGCGGGTCTCTGTTCTTCCAATCTATCTTCCCATGGTTGAAGTCTCTCATAATTAGTAGTCCAGATCCATTCCTGCTAGCAACAGAAGCTGCTCTTTCTATTATGTTAATGGTGGCCATGTTGTTTCTATCATATTCCTGTCTAGGTCTTCTGTCATTTGGTGGTGGATTATATATGACTGCGACTATAATTTTTTTCCCTCCATTTGTTACAGTACCTGCTATGTAGTCACTGAAACCTTCACAGCCCTGAATATCCATCTCCTGAAAATCCCAGCCTTTTCTTACCAGCAGAGCTACACCACCCCCACCTCTTCCTTCCCTCTCTTTCCGCATAACATAATAGTCCTGTGGAAACACTGCATTTGTTATTGTTTTCGTGATCTTTGTTTCTGTGAGGGCTATTATGTCTGGGTTTTCCTCTAGTACCAGTTCTCCAAGCTCATTTGCTTTATTTGTAATTCATTTGCTAATTTGTGTTTAGATAGGAGATGCCTCGTATGGGCCAATAAGCCTTCTGCAGCCCCTATGTTTATCCCTTATGTATCCCCCCATGTTTTTCACCTTCATTGTATTATCACCTGACCTAATGCGGGTATAAAATCAACTAGTATTGTAAGATCTGTTCACTTGAGAATGAACCATGGAGGTTCGAAACGTCGTGCAAATTATACAAATAAGTGTAATACACTCTATAGTAAATCACTTCTTTTCTTCACCTTAAAAGTACGAAAATGAGTTTTGGAGAACTCCTATTCCAATTAAGCCCTGATGCTAAGAAAATAGTTAGAGGGATAGAAGCCCTAAACCAGAAAATAATAAATACAGAATATGGGGTCATATTCAGCCAGCCAGCCAGCCTTTTGATTCCTAGTTCTTTTTGGGGGGAGATAAGTCCTAGCTCTACCAGGTACTCAAAGTTCAATACACTGTGGTCACTCATTCCCAAGGGCGCTTCCATCTTAACTTCCCTTATATCCCATTCATTTAGGGTAAATATCAAATCAAGCATTGCTGGTTCATCTTCTCCTCTCATTCTTGTTGGCTCTTTGGTATGCTGGCTTAGAAAGTTTCTTGTTGCCACGTCCAGCAGCTTAGCTCTCCATGTTTCTGGTCCTCCATGCGGGTCTCTGTTCTTCCAATCTATCTTCCCATGGTTGAAGTCTCTCATAATTAGTAGTCCAGATCCATTCCTGCTAGCAACAGAAGCTGCTCTTTCTATTATGTTAATGGTGGCCATGTTGTTTCTATCATATTCCTGTCTAGGTCTTCTGTCATTTGGTGGTGGATTATATATGACTGCGACTATAATTTTTTTCCCTCCATTTGTTACAGTACCTGCTATGTAGTCACTGAAACCTTCACAGCCCTGAATATCCATCTCCTGAAAATCCCAGCCTTTTCTTACCAGCAGAGCTACACCACCCCCACCTCTTCCTTCCCTCTCTTTCCGCATAACATAATAGTCCTGTGGAAACACTGCATTTGTTATTATTTTCGTGATCTTTGTTTCTGTGAGGGCTATTATGTCTGGGTTTTCCTCTAGTACCAGTTCTCCAAGCTCATTTGCTTTATTTGTAATTCATTTGCTAATTTGTGTTTAGATAGGAGATGCCTCGTATGGGCCAATAAGCCTTCTGCAGCCCCTATGTTTATCCCTTATGTATCCCCCCATGTTTTTCACCTTCATTGTATTATCACCTGACCTAATGCGGGTATAAAATCAACTAGTATTGTAAGATCTGTTCACTTGAGAATGAACCATGGAGGTTCGAAACGTCGTGCAAATTATACAAATAAGTGTAATACACTCTATAGTAAATCACTTCTTTTCTTCACCTTAAAAGTACGAAAATGAGTTTTGGAGAACTCCTATTCCAATTAAGCCCTGATGCTAAGAAAATAGTTAGAGGGATAGAAGCCCTAAACCAGAAAATAATAAATACAGAATATGGGGTCATATTCAATGAAACATGTTTGAAAGAAAACCTGCTGCCAGTATACACCAATATAAACTCACATGACCCAGCAGTCCGCAATACAGAGTTTACCTATAGGTATAGGCAAGAGCTCATTCGGCATCAACTAAACAAGAAGAAGGAAGCCCTCCAAACCTTTATAGAGCAGGCGGAGCATCTGTTAAACAAATGGACCCAGTACGACATCCCTATCCAACTCAAGCAAACCATCAACAGTGAACTATTTAACCTGAAACAACAACATAAAACTCTTGTAGAAACAAAGACACTCCGTAAGTTAACATCCCTAAACGGTGGACAGCTAAAAATCCCTCGTCCTAAAGATGGCTACTTTAACCTGACTTCTTATGATCTTACCCAGGACCAACGAGACCTCTTAAATCTTGGTCTAAATTGTCAATTCTTATCTAAACCAAAGATGCATCAAAAACGCCTGGAAATCGAAATGCTTCTGGACGATATCCATAAGCTAGAAGACAACAAAAAAGCCATCACCACTGACACACTTCAAGCTGAACTACTTGCAGAAGCAGGGAAAAAACGAGGAACATATTCATCTACAATCTTAACCCCACGACTCAAAGAAGCAGCGAAACAACTAAAAAATCTGAAAGACGTAACAATAAGAAAAGCCGACAAAACAGCAGCATATGTATTGATTCCTACCCATGAATACATGAACAAAATTAGCGACATCCTAAGTGACGACTCCAAATTTCAACGAATCACGAGGAACCCCGTAGAAGACCTTAAGCGGAAAGTAAACAAAACAATTACAGCAATCAACGCAAAGAAAGGTAGTGTGCATTTCAATAAACTTCAAGGCGACTATGGCTTAGGATATGCCTACGGCAATGTTAAGTCGCATAAACCAGGTAACCCGCTACGCCCTATAATCAGCCAAATACCAACCCCAACTTATCACCTGGCAAAGAAACTCAATGAACTCCTAACTCCATACACTCCAAGTAAGTTTAGTCTACAATCATCAGCAGATTTCCTAGAATTGATCAAATCTACCCAGCCCGATGGAATCATCGCTTCCCTGGACGTTGAATCCCTTTTTACCAACGTCCCAGTCGACACAACCATAGGAATGATACTGGACAGAGTATACAGAGACGAGAGCACCCCCAAATTAGACATACCTGAGCCACACTTGAAAAGTCTTCTCGAAGCATGTACAAAGGAAGCCCCTTTCATCAGTCCACAAGGAGACATGTATTTACAAATAGACGGAGTAGCAATGGGCTCCCCCTTAGGAGGTTTATTTGCTAATTTTTATATGGGAACCATCGAAGATAGGGTCTTCAGTAGCAGACAAAAACCAACTGTATACTGCCGTTATGTAGATGACATATTCGTAATAGTAAAAGACTCAGATGAACTAATTGACCTAAAAAGACACCTAGAGAGAGAGTCAGTACTCCGATTTACACATGAAAATTGTGAAAATAACAGTCTGCAATTCTTGGATGTACTAATAACAAAAACAGGAACCTCTTTAAGCACCAACGTATATACCAAGCCCACCAACATAGGATTATGCCTGAACGGTAGAAGTAAGTGCCCCCAAAGATACAAAGCCAGTGTTCTCAATGCTTATATTCGTCGAGCGCTTACCCACTGCTCTGAATGGAGCAACGTGAGTAGAGAGTTTGAAAGAGTAACTCAGGTATTGGTGAACAACGGATATAGCAACGCGGAAATAAACGCTGCTATAAGAAGACACTTGGACCGTTGGTATAATTCAGAACCTAGAACAGAAACCACAACACCCCCAATAAAATTATATTACAAATCAACCATGCACAGTGAACATATAAAAGAGGAAAGAATAATGAAAGAAATAATCCGTAAAGGAGTAAAAAGCACTACTCCTAACCAAAACATAAACCTGATAATATTCTACAAAACCAAGAAGACTTCCGAACTCCTTATCAAAAACAGCCCGAAGCCGACGGAGAACCGTCTACAGCAGTCAAGCGTTGTATACATGTACACTTGCCCCCACGAAGGATGTAACCTTCAATGTAAGTACATAGGTATGACGTCGACCAAGCTGACGAGGCGTTTGACATGCCATCTTCAATCTGGTGCCCCTAGGAATCACATGAGACAAGCCCATGACATTACTCTAACAAGAGAAATGTTGAACAAGAATACTTGCATAATAGACAAAACCCAAGATTCAAGAAGATTACAAATTCTTGAGGCAATTCACATAAGAATAGAGCGACCTACCATGAACACCCAAATCACGGAACTATTTACTCTACCCACCATGAGAGTAAGGACAAGACAAGAACATATCGATGCCAACACAGAAGACAATGTCCAACATAACAGGCCAATTACACTGGATTAATCTTTGTGTTTAGATAGGAGATGCCTCGTATGGGCCAATAAGCCTTCTGCAGCCCCTATGTTTATCCCTTATGTATCCCCCCATGTTTTTCACCTTCATTGTATTATCACCTGACCTAATGCGGGTATAAAATCAACTAGTATTGTAAGATCTGTTCACTTGAGAATGAACCATGGAGGTTCGAAACGTCGTGCAAATTACCCAGCAAACACAGAACGTTTGTGGACGTTTTTAAATGGTTCCACAAAGGTAATACTGTAACTTTTGACATAAATACGTATATCTGACATTCTTAAAACCAAAGGATATAACTAAAAACATATATTCTTGAGACACAGTTTTTTAAGATTTATGTAAAAATTTAAAAATAATAGTAAATGCTATGGTATTATAATGTTTTCATGCTTTATATTTAAGAATAAATAATTTTCAGTCAACATTTAGTTTTTTTTGTTTACTTTCTGTAAAGCTATCCAATTTACGTTCTTATAACATAAATATAACATTTATATGACGTCAGTATAACGTTATTTACACGACATCATTACGTTATTATGATGTTATATTAACGTATAATTCCTGTATGAAAACCAGAATATATATTGAACTTTATGTTTTAAACATTGTAAAGTTATCATAAAACTTGGAATAAGACGGTAAGCATGCTTTACTTATGAAAATATACAAACAAATCAACAAAAACATTTTAACATAAAAAACATAAACATAACATAAATTAATTGCATGCATGGGAGTTAACTGGAACTCTGTAATATTGCATACATGAACCTTAAGGTACAAACCCAGTGTATTTACTCATGCAGTTCTTTCCTAAATCTAAATTTTTCCAATTTTTACACTTTGTTTCGAGTTCTGTCTTGTGTTGCTACTTTTAATACCCCATTAATGTCCCCTTTGTTATGTCCATTCATCCCATTGTGCACCTCTACCATATGTCACTCCTAATTCTTTGCTTTTCTAGAGAATGTAATATAAGCTTTGACAATCTTTCTTCATATGACAGGTTAACAGGTAGAACAAAGATTACCATTTATATATGGATAACTATTATAAGTCGGTTTGAATGAGTGAATTGCTGCTTGAAGATAGGTATATACACGTGTGGTACTATCAGATTGCATCGTGGTGAGCCTAAAACCCTTCAGATCCAAGCAAAGGGTAAAATGCCAGCAGATACAATTGCGAACACATTGATACCAAAATGAAAGACATATGACGAGAATTGAGGTAACCAAAGTGAAAAGTGTGTTCACATTACATTGCACTAGAGTGCTCCCAGGTTACTTTCTCTCACTTTCTCTGTTTTGTGTGGATGGTCCGCCGTGCTTTCATCACGTCAGCGGGTGGAGCACGCTGCTGTTTTTGACATTTCATGCATAAATTCCGGTTGGAAATTCTATTGCGAACACATTGATACCAAAATGAAAGACCTAGGATGACAATTGAGGTGACCAGAATGAAAAGAGTGTATACATTTTATCGCTCTTGTGCGCTCCCTGGTAACACGCTCTCGCTTTCTCTGTTTGTTGCGGATGGTAAGCCGGGCTTTTGGAGTTTATATGCCTTTAGTCCTGTAGAGAATTCTATTGCGAACACATTGATGCTAAATTGAAAAACCTAGGATGAGAATTGAGGTAACAAAGTTGAAAAGGGTATACACTTTTCAGTATTATCACTCTCAGCTTTCTTTTTCTGGTACCCTTGGCCTACATTCATCTTGTCGGCGGGTGGAGCGCGCTGCTGTCTTTGACATTATATTCACATAGTTCTGTTGGGAATTCTATTGCGAACGCATTGATACCAAAATGAAAGACATAGGACGAGAATTAAGGTGACAAAGTTGAAAAGAGTATACACTTTTCAGTATTTCCGCACACTACCAGGGAATGTCCAAAAAAAATGGAGAGAGTGGAGGGGTAACTTGCCCAAAACGCGAAATTGTTTGGGGAGATTAACTTTCGTTCAATACTATTATGCAAGAGGAGCGACACATCTATGGTTCATCCAATAAAATCAGCAGACTTCTAGATGTTACTACTGCTCGGCTTAGACTCGGTTACAAGTATTTCTGGGAATTCTCATTATCTGCCGATGTAGACCTGACCAAATGTTAACTGTCAACAAAATTATTCGCACACCCCTTCGTCACTATGTGATAGTGAATTCAGAGACAATTTTATAACCAATGTACCAACGATGTGTCAATATTTCATTCAAAATTATCTGGTACCAGAAATTTTAGCCAAATATCCCCAGTTTGCTAACTGTAAGTAGTAACAAAGTGATTGTAACCTATCCACCGCTGCCCACTGGATGAGGGGCGGTGTGCAGGACAAACATATCAATTGTGACACTAGCTCTCCACATATGTCAGTTGCTTAATTTAGAAACTGTACTTGTGATCGATCTCGAACCTATTGTTGATGTGACGACTTATACTGAATTTTGTAACTAGCTCATCAAGATTGTAACTTGCTTAGCTAAATGAATTGTTGGGTTCAGTCCCTGAGCCCATTATGTGCCTCTGCAACCCTTTCCACTACCGCCCACAAGATGGGTATGGGGTGCATAATAAATGAACTAAACTAACTTTAAGGCATCCTGAAAGAAAGCTTGGAGGGCTTGAAAAATTGCAGAACGAAGCCTTGAGGATAATCCTTGGGTGCCTTCGTACCACAAAGATACTTAATATGAGAAAGGAACTTAATATTCCGAGCGTTGTTTATCGTGTTACTGAAAATAACTGTCAAATTGGTATAAAAATGCTTAGGCTAGCTCATCCTGACCCTTGCACAGAAGCCCTCCAGAATTTCTTTATTGAATGTAAACATTGTTTCAAATAGATAAATAAAATTGGAACTGAACTCAGAAAGTATCAGATTTATAATTTGTACCAAGAGAGACAACAATAGCACTTTCCTGCACTGTAGGAAATTACACCCTTTTCAATTTTAATCCCTCCCTTTCCATCAAAGGAGCAAATTAGAGATCAGTCCCAGCTTTGTCTTGAGGCAAAGCTCAACGTCTTAAGCCATATTGATGCTCTGTCCACAGAGCATTCTCTCTCTCAAATCATATACACTGAAGGTTTCCTACAGCGCCCAACGGGTGCAGCTGGAAGTGCAGTTGTCCTGGCAATAGGATATGACTTATATTTTGAGTGGGGAGTCCGTATAAACAACTGGGCCTCTACCCTTCAGACTGAACTATTTGCCTTGCTCCTTGCACTGAAATGTGTACAAGTATCCAAACTTGATACATTAGTTGTAAGTGACTCTTTATCATCCTTAATTGCTCTCAACTCTTTAAGACATAACTGTAACATGCTTGTGTCTGAAGCTAGACACAAATACAATAACAACTTGAGGAACCTTATCATAAACAATAATCTCAACAAAAATCACATAGTTCTCAGAGGTGATTTCAATATTGACCTAGGGCTACAAAATAACCCTCAAGTAGACTGTTTCCTCAACAGCATGAATTCCTGTATGCTCATCCCCGCAATCACCAGGCCCACCCGAGTCACTCAAACATCTGCGACTACCCTGGATCACTGATGGACCAACATAACAGCTCCTCTTACATCAAGTATAATCACTGACAGAACAACTGACCACTATCCTACCTTCCTTGTAGCGAACATGGCCATAACACCACCAGGTAACAAGAAAATTACCTTTAGGTTACAATGTGAAGCGGCAATAGGCAATCTCACAAATGCCCTCCACAATGTAAACTGGGAATCTAAATTTATCAATACACAGGATAATAATTCGTTAACTAGCCTCTTTCCAAAATTTAAAGCCTTTACAATACTTATTGTCCTCTCCTCACCAAGCAAGTAACTGGCAAAAAGGTTAAATAATCCCTGGCTCACTAATGGCATACTTAAAGCAATCGACAAGAAACATGAATATGAAAAAAAAACTTAGGATTGGCCTAGTTGGAAAAGAAGTAGTTAAGAGGTATTCATCAGTGCTTACCAGTATAATAAGAGCAAAGCGTTCCTATTACGAGAATAGATTCAAAGAAGCAAAAGGCAACATAAAAAGCACATGGAGAGCCATCTCTACCATCCTAGGAGCTAAACAACATTCACATAATAAGATAAAAATCTCCAAGGATGGTTATACACCTGCAACAGATCTTGAAACAGCAACTGAATTTAATAGCTTCTTTTCATCGTTTGGTGCTCACCTTGCCCGAAAAATCCCAGAGACTCAGACATATGTTACCACATATCTTTCACGCAGCTATCCAAACTCTCTTCTCCTCTCTCCGGTCAGCCCTACAGATGTTGTGTCCATCATTCACTCGCTAAAAACCAAAGCTGGGAACATTAGTGAAATACCATCGATGGTACACAGGCGTGCCTCCCATGCCCTTGCACCATCCATAGCACTGCTGTTCAACAAATCCCTAGAGTGTCATACCTTCCCTGATATCCTTAAAAAAGCAAGAGTAACGCCAGTTCATAAAGGAGGTAACACGGCAGACATAAATAATTACAGACCCATATCGAATCTACCTATATTATCAAAATTATTTTTTTTTTTTTTACAAACAGCTCTACTCCAATCTTGTAAAATTCAATATACTAAGTCCCTGTCAGTTTGGCTTCCGCTCCCAAAAGAGTACCAATGATGCTATTGTTAGTCTGCTTGACTTAATCTTCTCAGCCCTTGACAAAAGTGAGTTTCCAATTGAACTCTTCATCGGCCTGAGAAAGGCCTTTGATACTGTTAACCATAACTACCTCTTACTTAAATTCCACCATTATGGAATCCGTGGCCTTGCCCTAAACTATATCCGATCCTATCTTAGTAACAGACACCAATATGAAGCCATCAATGATATAACCTCTCCCACTCTACCACTTAATTACCGTAAAGGTGCCACAGAGCAGCATCCTAGGACCCTCCTGTTTCTTATATACATCAATGATCTCCCTAATGTCTCTAACATACTTAAACCTATATTGTTGGCTGATGATACTACTCATCTACTCTGACCCCAACCCACTCCTGTTAAATAATGTTGTAAACAATTAATTAAAAAAAGTCTACTTGTGGATGTCAACCAACAAACCTCACACAAAACATAGAAAAGACCTACTATATCTTATTTGGAAACAAATCAACAAATGCAATTCAGCTTCAGATAGATAATGTAAACATTAGCAATAAAAATGATGGAAAGTTTCTTAGCCTATACTTAGACAAGAGACTCAACTTCCGCACCCATATACAACACATAACTAAAAAGGTTTCTAAAACAGTTGGTATACTGTTTAAGATCAGATATTATGTACCCTACTCTGCTCTCCTCTCACTCTATTATGCACTTATCTATCCCTATCATTCTTATGGCGTTTGTGCTTGGGGTTCAACCTCTGCAAACTACCTCAAGCCCATCATCATCCAGTAAAAATCTGCTATCAGGACAATAAATAACTCTACCTTCAGACAACACACAGCTCCCTTGTTCAAATCCTTAAACATGCTAAACAAATTCACTCCATACATTCTCCTGTGTAAATTACGTTTATAAAGCCCTTTTTCTAACTGCAAACCCTGTTCTGAAACTCTTCCTGGACAGATGTAATAGAACACATGGCCACGTCCCCACCAGACATAAATATCTCTTTGATATCCCCAGAGTCAAACTTAATCTATGTAAACACTCTATGTAAATAAAGGGACCTAGTCTATGGAACTCACTCCCTTATAATGATTTGAAAAGCTGTCCAACTTCTGCCATATTCAAAAATAAAACCAAAAAGTACCTGTAGTACTTTTTAAGTACGAGGGAGTAATGCGCAAAGCGTCCCTCACCTGTGACGTCACAGCGTCACCTGACGCCATATCAACACATCGGCCATTTTGTCGTCAGTTCAGTCATGGCGAGGACTAACCCTTCATGCAAACTGCACCTACTATCAAGAAGAAGAAGATTTTGTGTTCCACCGATAGTATTATCGTAAGTAAGCACTTATATTTTATATTTTATTAAATTAATTGATTCTATTTTTCTGTAATAAAGGTCCAAAGGGTTGTTAAGGAACAAGGGTGTAGCGATACCGACGCTCAGTGCGCTCAACTCACACCAAAGTATCACCTGTGTAGCTTCTGTAATTAGTGTTAATTAGTTATGCTATAAGATAATGAAGCGAGTATAAGATTAACTCGCTACAAGGGTACTGTGTTGGGAGGTGAGGGCTGTTACTGGTGTCTGTGGGGATGTGAGGACTTGTACCAACCACTATCACCACCAGTACCTTGTCTTGCATCCTGCTTAGTATTCCTATTGAGATATGAAGTATTATTGCATTCATATAATTATTCATTCATTGTCATTACTATTTTTATGGGCTATGTTCTGTTACCCTAATGCTTTTTACCCCTGGGCATGTCCATTTACTCTCCAGCCCTTCACAAGCCACTGCTGCACCCCCTCCATGCCCATACTTACTGTGCTTATTCTTACAGGACTGCACTGCATTATGTGGTGCTCACTGCCTGGACACCTTGATACATGCATTATAGGGTTCTGGTAGTTGTTCTACTCACCAAGCCCTTCCAAGGCCAGGCTTGACATGTGAGAGCTTGGTCCAACAGGCTGTTGCTTGGACAGGCCCCTCAGGCCCACATATCCACCACAGCCTTGTTTGTCCGGCACTTCAAAATCAAATGTTTATTTACGTAAGGTACATACATATTTTTAGGTAAGGTACTCTTTATTTGGGTAAATTTATCTTCGTAGTATTTAGCTTTGGCTCGTCTAATTATCTTGGATAGCAATAACGAGTAATTCTTTGAGAATTCTTTGGAGACAATTCCTAACCTATACTTCTCCCAACCTATACTTCTTCTCAAGGTCATCTTCACTTCTTGAAGATGTTCAGGTTTTCTCTTGAAGATGTCGACGGTTGTTCCAGCAATACTGTATTTCTTTTATTGCTGAAAACCTGTTTTCAGCCATAAAAAAATAATCCTGAATCCAGAAAAAAATCCCTTTTGTATCGTCTGGAAATTTTCAAATATTGCTGATCAAACCTGAGTCTAAATTATTTGTATATATTATGAATTACAGAGGTCCCAGGACAGGGTTTTTAGGCACTCCACTTACATTTTCCCACTCTGACTTAACCCCCATTTATACAAACTCAGTCTTATCTTTTAGCTAATAATTTATTGTACACACCATACTCAGCCTGTGTAGGGTAGTTTATTGTGCATGTGTAGTATATATATTTGTGTAGTATATTTGGTATATTTAATGCCTCTAACCTCTCCTCATAGTTCTTGTCCTTCAGTTCTGGGAGCCACTTAGTAGCATGTCTTTGCACCTTTTCCAGTTTGTTTATGTGCTTCTTAAGATATGGGCACCATACAACCGCTGCATATTCCAACTTTGGTGTAACAAAAGTCGTGAACAATTTCTTGAGTATTTCGCCATCCATGCATTTAAAAGCTCTGAATATTATCCTTTACCTGCAATTGGTTGTTGCTGTATTTATAGAATATGATTTGTTCTACTTTACATTTGTTTGTTCCTTTTTTTCAAAATTTCTTTCTGCCTCTCTCCTCACTGCCGTGTAGTTGTTTCTCTTTGTATTACTGGTATGTTTGGGGGTTTGGCCTCTTCGTATATTGATTCCATTTTTGTGTCTTTTGGTCTCTGTCCGTCTTGAAATTTCAGTTGAACAAATCCTGTTTCCTAGTTCTGCATCTTTGTTTTGGTATAAATGTTTTTGTTCCTTTATCATATATTTCACAAAATTGACATACTGTGCATTAATTCATCTCAATTACTTCCTTTCCTAACAGCAAGCCTTTCCAGTAAAATTCTTTGAATTCTTTTCTGACTTCTGGCCTAATGTTTGTTTTATCCTAGTGTGTATGATGCCTAGCGTGTGTCTGGTAATCTTTGTGTTTAGATAGGAGATGCCTCGTATGGGCCAATAAGCCTTCTGCAGCCCCTATGTTTATCCCTTATGTATCCCCCCATGTTTTCACCTTCATTGTATTATCACCTGACCTAATGCGGGTATAAAATCAACTAATATATATATATATATATATATATATATATATATATATATATATAAAGTTTAAAATTCACTTAAAAATGTAAATTTTAAGTTAACAAATTTTAACCAAAAAACTTGATATTTTTCATATTTGGAACCATTCCATAATCCCAAGCATAAATGATTATATTTCTATCACTTGCTCTTAAGATTGTTTCATTTAATAGAGGTTGGGCATAATTGTTCTCTGCTGCTAATAGAACTGACTGACTTAGCTATAGGAAAATGTAAAATTAATTGGTTTATCCATTACAGTATTTTGCAGTTTATTTCATGATCCTGTGCTTAATACTTGCATAAATAGTAGATTACAAAATGCATTTTTATATCATTAGTATTGAATAATAATAATGCAAATAATTGACTTATAAATGATGTACAATTAATTGGTAGGTGATATTATATTATTAATATTTTTTCATTCTTGCAAAGCCTTAACAAAGTCATTAACATGTTAATATAAACTTGATCACCTTCCACTTATTTTCTCATGTGCTACCTACATGTACAAAACCTTATTCCTAAATGCATATTTTGTTCTGAAACTTGTCCTTTATATGTTGTGTATCACCATCTCTGGAGAGTTTTATCTGATTGATGTATAAATTACTTTTAATTTTACAGAATATTATTGTTATACTGAATTTATTATTATATAAATAACTTAATTTTACAGAATCATCTATCAACGCACATCCACAAGTTGAGGAGGAGGATGTGACCTTCCAGATGTCTGAAGTACTGAAACAGGCACCAAACAGGCCTGGTGGATCTAGGTACAAGGTAAAATAATTTAATTTTTTTTTTTTTTTTTTACTAATTGTCCGATATATATATATATATATATATATGTATATATATATATATATATATATATATATATATATATATATATATATATATATATATATATATATATAAATATATATATAATGTGTCGTACCTAGTAGCCAGAACGCACATCTCAGCCTACTATGCAAGGCCCGATTTGCCTAATAAGCCAAGTTTTCTTGAATTAATGTTTTTTCGACTACCTAACCTAACATTTTCAGCTACCTAACCTAACCTATAAAGATAGGTTAGGTTCGGTCATATATCTCTATTAATTTTAACTCCAATAAAAAAAGAATTGACCTCATACATAATGAAATGGATAGCTTTATCATTTCATAAGAAAAAAAATAGAGAAAATATATTAATTCATGAAAACTTGGCTTATTAGGCAAATCGGGCCTTGCATAGTAGGCTGAAAAGTGCGTTCTGGCGACTAGGTACGACATATATATATATATATATATATATATATATATATATATATATATATATATATATATATATATATATATATATATATATATATATATATATATATATATATATATATATATATATATATATATATATAATATAATATGTGTGTGTGTGTGTGTGTAATTACCTAAGTGTAGTTAAAGGATGAGACCGTCTTCCCAGCACTCTTTGTCATATAACGCTTTGAAACTACTGACAGTCTTGGCCTCCACCACCTTCTCACCTAACTTGTTCCAACCGTCTACCACTCTATTTGCGAAAGTGAATTTTCTTATATTTCTTTAGCATCTGTGTTAAGCTAGTTTCAATCTATGACCTCCTGTTCTTGAAGTTCCAGGTCTCAGGAAATCTTCCCTGTCGATTTTATCAATTCCTGTTACTATTTTGTATGTAGTGATCATATCACCTCTTCTGTCTTTTAGTTTTGGCATATTTAATGCCTCTAACGTCTCCTCGTAGCTCTTGCCCTTCAGTTCTGGGAGCCACTTAGTAGCATGTCTTTGCACCTTTTCCAGTTTGTTGATGTGCTTCTTAAGATATGGGCCAACTTCTGTTGTTGGGCACCACACAACAGCTGCATATTCTAGCTTTGGCGTAACAAAAGTCATGAACAATTTCTTTAGTATATCACCATCCATGTATTTAAACGCAATTCTAAAGTTAGAAAGCGTAGCATAGGCTCCTCGCACAATATTCTTTATGTGGTCCTCAGGTGATAGTTTTCTATCTAGAACCACCCCTAGATCTCTTTTTTTATCAGAATTCTTTAAAGATTTCTCACATAATGTATAGGTTGTGTGGGGTCTATGTTCTCCTGTTCCACATTCCATAACATGGCATTTATTAACATTAAATTCCATTTGCCAAGTGGTGCTCCATATACTTATTTTATCCAGGTTTTCTTGAAGGGCATGACAATCATCTAAATTTCTTATCCTTCCTATTATCTTAGCATCATCAGCAAACATGTTCATGTAATTCTGTATACCAACTGGTAGATCATTTATGTAGACAATAAACATCACTGGTGCAAGAACTGAACCCTGTGGTACTCCACTTGTGACATTTCTCCAGTCCGATACATTGCCTCTGATTACTGCCCTCATTTTTCTATGTCAGAAAATTTTTCATCCATATTAGAAGCTTACCTGTCACCCCTCCAATATTTTCCAGTTTCCAGAACAACCTCTCTATGTGGAACTGTCGAATGCCTTTTTTAGGTCCAAATAGATGCAGTCAACCCAACCATCTCTTTCCTGTAATATATCTGTTGCTCGATCATAGAAACTGAGTAAATTCGATACACAGGATCTTCCAAATCGAAAACCATACTGTCTGTCTGAAATTATAT
>NC_091209.1:3533231-3598231 GCF_040958095.1 Procambarus clarkii | reverse complement strand
ATTCATGAAAACTTGGCTTATTAGGCAAATCGGGCCTTGCATAGTAGGCTCAGAAGTGAGTTCAGGCTACTAGGTACGACATTATATATATATATATATATATATATATATATATATATATATATATATATATATATATATGTCGTACCTAGTAGCCAGAACTCACTTCTCAGCCTACTATTCAAGGCCCGATTTGCCTAATAAGCCAAGTTTTCCTGAATTAATATATTTACTATAATTTTTTTCTTATGCAATGATAAAGCAACCCTTTTCTCTATGTATGAGGTCAATTTTTTTTTATTGGAGTTAAAATTAACGTAGATATATGACCGAACCTAACCAACCCTACCTAACCTAACCTAACCTATATTTATAGGTAAGGTTAGGTTAGGTAGCCAAAAAAAGCTAGGTTAGGTTAGGTTAGGTAGGTTAGGTAGACGAAAAAACATTAATTCATGAAAACTTGGCTTATTAGGCAAATCGGGCCTTGAATAGTAGGCTGAGAAGTGCGTTCTGGCTATTAGGTACGACATATATATATATATATATATATATATATATATATATATATATATATATATATATATATATATATATATATATATGTCGTACCTAGTAGCCAGAACTCACTTCTCAGCCTACTATGCAAGGCCCGATTTGCCTAAAAAGCCAAGTTTTCCTGAACTAATATATTTTCTCAATTTTTTTTCTTATGAAATGATAAACCTACCCATTTCATTATGTATGAGGTCAATTTTTTTTTACTGGAGTTAAAATTAACGTAGATATATGACCGAACCTAACCAACCCTACCTAACCTAACCTAACCTATCTTTATAGGTTAGGTTGGGTTAGGTAGCCGAAAAAGTTAGGTTAAGTTAGGTTAGGTAGGTTAGGTAGTCGAAAAACAATTAATTCATGAAAACATGGCTTATTAAGCAAATCGGGCCTTGCATAGTAGGCTGAGAAGTGAGTTCTGGCTACTAGGTACGACATATATATATATATATATATATGTCGTACTTAGCAGCCAGAACTCACTTTTTGGCCTACTATGCATGGCCTGATTTGCCTAATAAGCCAAGTTTTCCTGAATTAATATATTTTTTCTAATTTTTTTCTTATGAAATGATAAAGCTACCCATTTCATTATGTATGAGGTCAATTTTTTTTTATTGGAGTTAAAATTAACATAGATATATGACCGAACCTAACCAACCCTACCTAACCTAACCTAACCTATCTTTATAGGTTAGGTTTGGTTAGGTAGCCGAAAAAGTTAGGTTAGGTTAGGTTAGGTAGGTTAGGTAGTCGAAAAACAATTAATTCATGAAAACTCGGCTTATTAGGCAAAACGGGCCTTGCATAGTAGGCTGAGAAGTGAGTTCTGGCTACTAGGTACGACATATATATATATATATATATATATATATATATATATATATATATATATATATATATATATATATATATATATATAATGTCGTACCTAGTAGCCAGAACTCACTTCTGAGCCTACTATGCAAGGCCCGATTTGCCTAATAAGCCAAGTTTTCATGAATTAATTGCTTTTCGACTACCTAACCTACCTAACCTAACCTAACTTTTTTGGCTACCTAACCTATAAAGATAGGTTAGGTTAGGTTAGGTAGGGTTGGTTAGGTTCGGTCATATATCTACGTTAATTTTAACTCCAATAAAAAAAAATTGACCTCTTAGATAATGAAATAGGTTGCTTTATCATTGCATAAGAAAAAAAATAGAGAAAATATATTAATTCATGAAAACTTGGCTTATTAGGCAAATTGGGCCTTGCATTGTAGGCTGAAAAGTGAGTTCTGGCTACTAGGTACGACATATATATATATATATATATATATATATATATATATATATATATATATATATATATATATATATATATATATATATACATATATATATATATATATATATATATATACATATATATATATATATATATATATATATATATATATATATATATATATATATATATATATATATATATATATATATATATATATATATATATTAAAATTCAATTTAACGACCTATATGAGGCTGTACCCTGGTCGTTATTTCCTGAGCTCCATTATTTCCGAAATAGTTAAGTCGGGTCGGATAATTTTTCAAGTAACATTCACGTAGGATATATTTTATACTGTATAACTAAAATTAAATAAAGTTCATTATGTAATTGCGTTCCAATTTAGTGCCACACCAACGATTAAGCCAGCTGGTGGCTGCTGCATGGATGATGAGTGAACACGGTCTGATCAAGTCCAGATGGGTGGGAAAAAATTGGTTCATTCCTTTGTATTGCAAAATATTTCATGTACCAATCAGTGATTGTTAATATTTTCTCAATAAAATTTTAGAGATGTGTTTTGTTTTACCTTGAACAGTGCAGGTAATGTATTTTTAATGTTATGACACAGGCTGTGGCAGCAAGGCCATACAATGCGATCGAGCCATGTCACAGAGCTAGCCAAGACGAAATATTTTGAGCTCACCCAGCCAGAGGTGGTACTTAATAATAATAATTAATAATAATTTAATAATTTTTTTATTTAGGCAAAGGTACATACATAAAGAGATTTTACAAAGTTTGTTGGCTTTATAGATAGAGCTAGTACATACAATGCCTAAAGCCACTATTACGCAAAGCGTTTCGGGCAGGAAAAAACACTACTGACTAAAGCTTAAAACTAATAGGTAAAAAGAAAAAAATGCGTTGAGTACAAATAAAAATAGAGGTAAAAGAGGGGGGAACATTGTTGAAAAAACAGCACAAATACAATTTCAAATTATTACAGAAAATTACATTAAAACAGCGTTGATTTGAAAAACAAAAAAAAACAAAAAAACATACATGGGTTGACAATAGAGGGGTAAGGTAGGTTACAGGGAATTTATTAGGTATAGCTTCGTTTTTAACTTAAACTGGTTGAGAGAGGTACTGTCTTTAACATGGTTGGGAAGGTCATTCCACATTCTGGGCCCCTTGATTTGTAGAGCATTTCTGGTTTGATTAAGTCGTACTCTAGGAATATCAAAACTGTATTTATTTCTGGTGTGGTGCTCATTGGTTCTGTTACAACCTTCTATGAAGCTTTTGAGATCAGGATTGGCATTACAGTTTAGCGTTTTATATATGTGTAATACACATGAGAGAATGTGCAGTGACTTAATGTCTAACATATTCAGGGATTTGAGTAGGGGTACCGAGTGATGTCTGGGGTCAGAATTGGATATTGTCCTAATAGCAGCTTTGTGTTGAGTAATTAGAGGACGTAAGTGATTTTGGGTAGTAGAGCCCCAAGCACAAATACCATAGTTGAGATATGGATAGATAAGGGAGTAATAGAGAGTCACCAGGGCAGGGCGTGGTACATAATATCTGATCTTAGAAAGAATGCCCACAGTTTTTGAAACTTTTTTTGATATGTTTAGAATGTGTCCCTGGAAATTCAGCTTGTGGTCAATGAGAATGCCAAGGAATTTGCCATCTAATTTGTTACAAATTGGGTATTGTACTTCTCTGCTAATGATAGAATATACATTTGCAGAGATTAATATGTTGTAATACTATAATAAAATTGGTAAATTGACTTACTTTTAATAAAGCTTTAATTAATCACGATTTAATTAATAACGATTACCTCTTATGTAAACTCCATCATTATGGAATCCGAGGCCATGCACTGGACTATATCCAATCCTATCTTAGTGATAGACACCAATGTGTAGCCATCAATAATATAACCTCTCCCATTCTACCAATAACCGTTGGAGTGCCACAGGGCAGCATCTTGGGACCTCTTCTATTTCTTATATACATCAATGATCTGCCTAATGTCTCTAACATTCTGAAACCTATTTTGTTTGCTGATGATACTACCCTCATCTACTCCAACCCCAACCCACATACACTAAATGATGTTGTTAATAATGAACTAAAAAAAGTCCACTTATGGATGTCAACCAACAAACTAACACTTAACATAGGAAAGACCTACTACATCCTATTTGGAAGCAAATCTACAAATGCAATTCAGCTTCAGATAGACAATGTAAACATTAGCAATACAAATGATGGAAAGTTTCTTGGCCTATTCCTAGACAAGAGACTCAACTTCAGTACCCACATACAACACATAACTAAGAAAGTCTCTAAAACAGTTGGTATACTCTCCAAAATCAGATATTATGTACCTAACTCTGCTCTCATCTCTCTATATTATGCACTAATCTATCCCTATCTCAACTATGGTATTTGTGCATGGGGTTCAACCACTGCAAACCACCTCAAGTCCATCATCACCCAGCAAAAATTTGCTATCAGAATAATATCAAATTCTGCTTTCAGACAACACACAGCCCCCTTGTTTAACTCCCTAAACATGCTAAACATAATCTCGCTCCATAAATTCTCTTGTGTCAACTACATTTACAAAACCCTGTTCTTAAATGCAAATCCTGCTCTGAAACTCCTCCTGGACAGATGTAATAGGACCCATTATCACCACACCAGAAATAAATATCTCCTTGATATCCCCAGAGTTAAACTTAATCTGTGTAAACACTCTATGCAAATAAAGGGACCCAGTTTATGGAACTCACTCCCTACTGAATTGAAAAGCTGTCCAACTTTTACATCATTCAAAATCAATACTAAAAAGTACCTAATTTCATCTTCATAGTTTTTCACTTTTTGCCTTAAAATTGCACTGTATCTATTGCTACCCAATCTCCCAACCTTTATGTTCCCAATTTGAACATCTTTACCATTGTGATCATTGCTGTCTTCTTATAAATATAACATAAATAAATAAATATGTTTATTCAGGTAAGGTACATACATACAAGTGATGTTACATTAATGGATTGATATATAGATAGAGCTAGTACATACAATGCCTAAAGCCACTATTACGCAATGCGTTTCGGGCAAGAAAAACATTAATATCTAGAACTTAATACTAATTGAGCATAAAGAATAAAAAGTGTTGAAAACAAATACAAATAAAGATAAAAAAAGGGGGAACATGACTGAAAAAGCAGCACAAATACAATAGGTTGACAAACAGTGTTGATTAAAAAAAAAAATAATAATAATAAAATAACAGACATGGGTTGACAATAGAGGAGTGAGGTAGGTTACAGGGAATTTATTAGGTAGTGTTTAGTTTTTATCTTAAACTGATTGAGAGAGGTACAGTCTTTAACATGGTTGGGAAGGTCAATGAAGGTCATTGGGAAGGTTATATGTGCTGCCAGTCTGCTGTATGGTGTTTATAAATCTTGTTTATCTGTATCTTTTGCTACCCAGTCTCCCAATCTTTATGTACCCAATCTGAACATCTTTACCATTGTGATCATTGCTGTCTTATATGTGCTGTCAATCTGCTGTATGGTGTCTATTAATCTTGTTTAAATTACTAATCAAGCTGTCAATGTAATCAATCAGAGCTTTAATATAACAATGTGCTTTAATATACTTACTAAGCTCTCTCATCCCATTTTTCTCTTGCAATGTATCTTTATCATTTATAAATTCTGATAGAAATTACCTACTTAAAATTATCTGCTAGATTAAGGACCTGCCCGAAACGCTGAGCGTACTAGTGGCTTTACAAGAATGTAAATTCTGTACTATCCAATGTATTCTCACAAACCTAATGTACCTTCTTGTATATACATAAATAAATAAATAAATAAATAAATAAATAAATAAGCTGAAGATTACGAAGCTGTGAAGATTACGTCATCCTCTGCAGCACTTGTTTTATATTGTTCAGTACTTTAAATTTTGCCCCGAGGGGCGAGTTTATTGGGCAGCGCCACTCATCTTGTGAGTGGACATACCGCCATAGCAGCATGTACAACACTCCCCAGTTTAGTTTAGTTCATTTATTATGCACCCCATACCCATCTTGTGGGTGGTAGTGGAAAGGGTTACAGAGGCACATAATGGGCTCAGGGACTGAACCCCACAATTCATTTAGCTAAGCAAGTTACAATCTTGATGAGTTAGTTACAAAATTCAATATACAACCCGTCCTCGACTCAAGTCCATTACATCCAGCGGTCGACCCCACAGACGCATTCATAAATTTTAATATGCTGTTCATTCAAAACAGGAATTTTCTCAAGTATAAATTAATATTATAATATATTAGCATATTGTGCATTGTTATGATCTCAACCTGCAGGAGAAACGAGTCTCCCCCTTGAGAGTTATTCAGCAAGCCTGACCTAACCAGAAGGTCTAAGAAATATAGAGGTGATAACACACATGTAAAATAGCTGGTTGGATATGATGAACAATTTAAGATTATGGGCAGTGAAGAAGAAAACAGATAAGTGACTGGCTAGGAGATGTGGACATTTTGCTGGAGGCATGAGGCTCGCTTCTGGAGGGCTTTGACCTCACTTGAGGCCAGACATCGCAGGGGGGAAAGCCGCGCTCCGTTGAGCTCCCATCAGGAAGGAACCCCTAGTGATATATCTCCAAGAGAAGAGAAGTGTGCAGACGTACCAGCTGTGGAATCGAGCTGGGAACGTTGTGGTTTCAAATCCTGGTCGACGAGGAGAGTATTAAGCCGCCCAGAGACATTATTGTGGGCCGTGGAACAAGCTCTGTCAGAGGGATAGCGCCCTCGACTAGACAATCTGTGGTAAGCACGATATACGCCAGTTCATAGTGATTGCTTGTAGTTGGTCATGTGCCCAGCGACAGTAGCAATGTTAATTGATAAGTTAGACATGTTTTAGTAAGGCAGAAGGCCTGAAATAAGAGAGTGGAGAGGGAGGAACACGGAACGACGTCCGTCTCCTCTGAGCGCTGGCAGGCAACTGAGGGAGCCCGGCTCCTGACGGCGGAGGACCCTCCCAGCGTGAGTGAGGACCGATCCCTTAAATCCTCTTTGACTATTGGAGCCATCTATAGATTTCCCAATACTAACATAGCTTCTTTCTCAGACAACCTAAGGAATCTTATTATAAACAACAATCTCAACAAAAACCACATCATTCTGGGAGAAGACTTTAATATTGACCTGGGTCAACAAAATTGCTCTCAAGTTGACTATTTCCTTAACAGCATGAACTCCTGTATGCTAATCCCCACAATCACCAAACCTACCCGAGTCACTCAAACATCAGCCACTACCTTGGATCACTTATGGACAAACATAACAGCTCCCCTTGTATCTAGTATAATCTACGACAGAACAACTGACCACTATCCTACCTTTCTCATAGCGAACATGGACATAACACCACCAAAAAGCAAGAAACTTTCATTTAGGCTACACAGTGAATCAGCTTTAGACAATCTTACAGAGGCACTTCACAATATTAACTGGGATTCTGAATTCAATAATACCCATGATATAAATTCATTAGCTAACCTCTTCCTCTCCAAAACTCTAAGCCTCTACAACCTTCATTGTCCCCTTCTTACCAAGCAAGTAACTGACAAAAGATTAAACAATCCATGGCTCACTAGTGGCATTCTCAACTCAATCAACAAGAAACATGAATATGAAAAGAAACTTAGGATTGGCCTAGTTTCAAAGGAAGTAGCTAAAAGGTACTCATCAATGCTTACCAGTATCATAAGAAAGGCAAAACTTGCATATTATGTGAATAGATTCAATGAAGCAAAAGGCAACATGAAAAGCATTTGGAAAACAATCTCTAGTATCCTAGGAACTAAACAACACTCACATAACCAAATAAAACTACAAGGATGGGGATATGCCGTCAACTGATTTAGAAATGGCAAATTAATTTAATAGTTTCTTTTCATCAGTTGGTGCTAATCTTGCCAGTAGAATCCCACAGACTCAGACACATATTAACACATATCTCTCAGGCAGCTATCCAAACTCTCTTCTCCTTTCACCAATCAGCCCGGCAGATGTTGTGTCCATCATACACTCTCTAAAAACCAAGGCAGGGAACACCAGTGAAATTCCGTCCATTGTGTACAAGAGAGCCTCCCATGCCCTTGCCCCACCCATAGCACTACTGTTCAACAAATCTATAGAGTGTCACACCTTCCTTGATATCCTCAAAAAAGCAAGAGTAACGCCAGTCCATAAAGGAGGCAATCCGGCGGACATAAACAATTATAGACCAATATCAAATCTACCCATTCTAGCAAAAATATTTGAAAAAATTATTTACAAACAGCTCTATTCCTACCTCGTAAAATTCGACATACTCAGCCCCTGCCAGTTTGGCTTCCGGTCCCAAAAGAGCACCAACGATGCAATCATTAGTCTCCTTGACGTTATCTACTCAGCCCTTGACAAAAATGAGTTTCCGATTGGACTCTTCATTGACCTAAGAAAAGCCTTTGATACTGTTAATCACAACTACCTCTTACTTAAACTCCAGCATTATGGAATCCGAGGCCTTGCCCTTGACTACATCCGATCCTATCTTAGTGACAGACACCAATATGTAACCATCAATGATACAACTTCTTCCACTCTACCAATTACCGTTGGAGTGCCACAGGGCAGCATCTTAGGACCTCTTCTATTTCTTATATATATAAACGATCTGCCTAATGTCTCTAATATTCTCAAACCTATATTGTTTGCTGACGATACTACTCTTATCTATTCAAACCTCAACCCACATACACTAAATAATGTTGTGAATAATGAATTAAAAAAAGTCCACTTATGGATGTCAACGAACAAACTAACATCAAACATCGAAAAGACTTACTACATTTTATTTGGAAGCAAATCATCAAATGCAATTCAGCTACAGATAGACAACATTAACATCAGTAATAAAAATGATGGCAAGTTTCTTGGCCTATTCCTAGACAAGAGACTCAACTTCAGCACCCACATTCAACACATAACTAAGAAAGTCTCTAAGACAGTTGGTATACTCTCCAAAATCAGATATTATGTTCCTAACTCTGCTCTCCTCTCACTATATTATGCACTAATCTACCCCTATCTTAATTATGGTATCTGCGCATGGGGGTCTACCACTGCAAACCACCTTAAGCCCATCATCACACAGCAAAAATCTGCTATCAGAATAATAACTAACTCTGCTTTCAGACAACACTCAGCTCCCTTGTTTAAATCCCTAAACTTGCTAAATATTAACTCCCTCCACACATTCTCTTGTGTCAACTACATTTACAAAACCCTGTTCTTAAATGCAAACTATGCTCTGAAACTCTCCCTGGACAGATGTAATGGGACCCATTATCACCACACCAGAAATAAATATCTCTTTGATATCCCCAGGGTCAAACTTAATCTGTGTAAACACTCTATGCAAATTAAGGGACCTAGTCTAAGGAACTCACTCCCTAGTGAATTGAAAAACTGTAAAACTTTTGCCTTATTTAAAAGCAAAACCAAAAAGTACCTAACTTCATCTTCTTAGTTTCCTACACTGAGCTTTAAATTTGCTCTGTACCTAGTGTTACCCAATCTCCTAATTTTTATGTAATATCAAACAACCTTATCATTGTGTTCATTGCTGTCTTCTTTTATGTGCTAGCCATATGCTGTATTGTGACTACCAATTTTTGTCAACTACCATTCAAGCTGTCATTGCAATCAATCTTATATTGTTTCTGCTGTATTGTGCCTACCAATTTTTTGTCAAATACCATTCAAGCTGTCATTGCAATCAATCTTAGCTACCTATGTGCTTTAATATACTGTACCTACAATTTTCTCTCATCTTTTTTTTTCATTTCATGTAATCTGTTATCATTTTTTTGTCTATAATTTTTGCAAGTATTTACCTCCTTAAAATTTTCTTAGATTAAGGACCTGCCCGAAATGCTGCGCGTGCTAGTGGCTTTACAAGACTGTAATTACCATATTTGTATCCTCACATTCCTTATGTACATTCTTGTATATGCATAAATAAATAAATAAATAAATAAATAAATATTGTGTGGTTATTTTTTGTTTAGTTGTTTAAGGGGAAACATTTTTATTGGAGTGTCGATGGGTTGCAGGTTTGTCTTTGGGGAAGAAGTTGCTGAGAACTTCGAAGCCAGCACAGATGAAGTAGTTGATGAGACTCCAAGGTAGTGGAGGCGAGGGCCTCGAGCTGTGAGGAGAAGCAGTGAAGAGGAGTGTCACCTGCTTCTGTAGAGGTGGTGAAGCACCATAGTTGCTCGAGGGAACTTCATGGTGTAGCAACCAGGAGAGCTGTGGAGGACCCTAGCAGAAGGGTGAAGCACCGTAGTTGCTCAACGTAACTTCATGGTAGCAGCCTGGAGGAGCTGCACAGGATCCTGGTAGTTAAACCCGGAAGAACCTAAAGATATCAGGGTAGTGAACTTCCAGAGGTGGAAGGGAAGTTCTGGTGGATTACTTGTAGGGACTTGATAGTGTTTGGTTGTCATTAGCGTGCAAGACGCAGTGAGAGGTGAGTGATTGTTTGCATTATTATGTCAAGGAGTGTTTTATACTGAAGTTTAGAGTTACAGTCGTAGGCTGGGTTACCTACAGATGTATGTGTTCTAGGACTGATAGAGTGATCGATTGATCATTGTTGTGTATCAAGGAACATTTATACTGATATATGTTATTGCATTCACATGCTGATTTTCTTTGTACACATTTATAGATACATATATATATTCTCTTGCTGATGGTGCAACAGTGTATGTAGACTTGATCAACTTGAGGAGGTTGATAGTATCAGGTGGGGAATCAGAAGATAGGATGCCACTTGATAAGCTGATGATAGAGTTCTGATGGTGTTGGAGTGCAACCTGATTGTAATAGTATAGAGTATAGGCTTCATTATTATTATATGTGTGTATGTATTGTGTACGTGCTTTTTAAGAACAGTATCAATATTTGACAAATAGTGTTTTCCTAACTCAAACAATGTGGGGTTTATTATTCTACACATAGTTCTGATTTCTCTCGGGTGTTCACATTCACGTAGATAGTGTTCAAGGCGGTGTCCATCACTGTCACCACAGATTCTACAACTTCATTGATCAATTGTTGTTTCCATTCCATATCTCCATGGATATTTGTATCCAAGACGGATTCTCACTATTACTGATTCTCTCCCTCGTCGTCCTCCTCTTCGGCCATAATGACTGGGATTGCCAGCTGCAACCACGTTGTACCATCGTACAGATTCACTGGTTTGTGCTTCTATCCTCATTTCCTCAGTAGTTACCTTGTCACGGTGATGTTGCCTGACAGTACCTCTAATTTGTAGTAGAGTCTTGGGTATGAAGTATTCAATATGGTCTCCTTCAACGCCTTCAGCAGCCAGCACATCTGCTCGTTCATTCCCACATATTCCAACATGGGAGGGGATCCACAGAAACTTGATGACTCTTCCCTGATTGGTAAGTACTCTCACAGCTCTCTTAATTTCAGCGACTATTGCAAGATTTTCTGCCCGATTTTTACTTAGGCTTTGCAGTGCTGCTTTTGAATCGGTGCAAATCACTGCACCATTAGTGTTTCGTCCAAGAAACCTTAACGCCATAACAATCGCAGTTAGCTCTGCTTGCGTTGAAGAGGCATAGTTCTCAATACATGCATGATCTTGCATGAGTCATCCTCCCAGGGAGGTAACCTGTCTACAGGCAGGAGCTCACGGGCTTGCTCAAGCAGGTGAAGCTCTTCGAGGAAGCAGACTGATCTGTGATGCCATTTTATTGCTTCTCCTGTTTCCCCCTAAAAGTAGCACAGAGCTCGTTTTTTCTTAGCAATATCATTGTAATGGGGATCTCTGGCTATCCTAATTGTAAGCTTAAAATTAGCATTCAGCTCCTTAATTCTACTTTTAACACTGTGGAGGGACAACTCTTTATTTATTTATTTATTTATTTATGCATATACAAGAATGTACATTGGGAATGTGAGGATACGTAATATGGTAATTACAGTCTTGTAAAGCCACTAGTACGCGCAGCGTTTCGGGCAGGTCCTTAATCTAAGAAAAATTTAAGGAGGTAAATACTTGCAAAAATTATAGACAAAAAAATGATAACAGATTGCATGGAATGAAAAAAAGAAGATGAGAGAAAATTGTAGGTACAGTAAATTAAAGCACATAGGTAGCTAAGATTGATTGCAATGACAGCTTGAATGGTAGTTGACAAAAATTGGTAGGCACAATACAGCAGAAACAATATAAGATTGATTGCAGTGACAGCTTGAATGGTAGTTGACAAAAATTGGTAGTCACAATACAGCATATGGCTAGCACATAAAAGAAGACAGCAATGAACACAATGATAAGGTTGTTTGATACTACATAAAAATTAGGAGATTGGGTAACACTAGGTACAGAGCAAATTTAAAGCTTAGTGTAGGAAACTAAGAAGATGAAATTAGGTACTTTTTGGTTTTGCTTGTAAATAAGGCAAAAGTTTTACAGTTTTTCAATTCACTAGGGAGTGAGTTCCATAGACTAGGTCCCTTAATTTGCATAGAGTGTTTACACAGATTAAGTTTGACCCTGGGGATATCAAAGAGATATTTATTTCTGGTGTGGTGATAATGGGTCCTATTACATCTGTCCAGGGAGAGTTTCAGAGCATGGTTTGCATTTAAGAACAGGGTTTTGTAAATGTAGTTGACACAAGAGAATGTGTGGAGGGAATTAATATTTAGCAAGTTTAGGGATTTAAACAAGGGAGCTGAGTGTTGTCTGAAAGCAGAGTTAGTTATTATTCTGATAGCAGATTTTTGCTGTGTGATGATGGGCTTAAGGTGGTTTGCAGTGGTAGACCCCCATGCACAGATACCATAATTAAGATAGGGGTAGATTAGTGCATAATATAGTGAGAGGAGAGCAGAGTTAGGAACATAATATCTGATTTTGGAGAGTATACCAACTGTTTTAGAGACTTTCTTAGTTATGTGTTGAATGTGGGTGCTGAAGTTGAGTCTCTTGTCTAGGAATAGGCCAAGAAACTTGCCATCATTTTTATTACTAATGTTAATGTTGTCTATCTGTAGCTGAATTGCATTTGATGATTTGCTTCCAAATAAGATGTAGTAAGCCTTTTCGATGTTTAATGTTAGTTTGTTCGTTGACATCCATAAGTGGACTTTTTTTCATTCATTATTCACAACATTATTTAGTGTATGTGGGTTGAGGTCTGAATAGATAAGGGTAGTATCGTTAGCAAACAATATAGGTTTGAGAATATTAGAGACATTAGGCAGATCGTTTATATATATAAGAAATAGAAAAGGTCCTAAGATACTGCCCTGTGGCACTCCAACGGTAATTGGTAGAGTGGAAGAAGTTGTATCATTGATGGTTACATATTGGTGTCTGTCACTAAGATAGGATCGGATGTAGTCAAGGGCAAGGCCTCGGATTCCATAATGCTGGAGTTAAAGTAAGAGGTGGTTGTGATTAACAGTATCAAAGGCTTTTCTTAGGTCAATGAAGAGTCCAATCGGAAGCTCATTTTTGTCAAGGGGTGAGTAGATAACGTCAAGGAGACTAATGATTGCATCGTTGGTGCTCTTTTGGGACCGGAAGCCAAACTGGCAGGGGCTGAGTATGTCGAATTTTACGAGGTAGGAATAGAGCTGTTTGTAAATAATTTTTTCAAATATTTTTGCTAGAATGGGTAGATTTGATATTGGTCTATAATTCTTTATGTCCGCCGGATTGCCTCCTTTATGGACTGGCGTTACTCTTGCTTTTTTGAGGATATCAAGGAAGGTGTGACACTCTATAGATTTGTTGAACAGTAGTGCTATGGGTGGGGCAAGGGCATGGGAGGCTCTCTTGTACACAATGGACGGAATTTCACTGGTGTTCCCTGCCTTGGTTTTTAGAGAGTGTATGATGGACACAACATCTGCCGGGCTGATTGGTGAAAGGAGAAGAGAGTTTGGATAGCTGCCTGAGAGATATGTGTTAATATGTGTCTGAGTCTGTGGGATTCTACTGGCAAGATTAGCACCAACTGATGAAAAGAAACTATTAAATTAATTTGCCATTTCTAAATCAGTTGACGGCATATCCCCATCCTTGTAGTTTTATTTGGTTATGTGAGTGTTGTTTAGTTCCTAGGATACTAGAGATTGTTTTCCAAGTGCTTTTCATGTTGCCTTTTGCTTCATTGAATCTATTCACATAATATGCAAGTTTTGCCTTTCTTATGATACTGGTAAGCATTGATGAGTACCTTTTAGCTACTTCCTTTGAAACTAGGCCAATCCTAAGTTTCTTTTCATATTCATGTTTCTTGTTGATTGAGTTGAGAATGCCACTAGTGAGCCATGGATTGTTTAATCTTTTGTCAGTTACTTGCTTGGTAAGAAGGGGACAATGAAGGTTGTAGAGGCTTAGAGTTTTGGAGAGGAAGAGGTTAGCTAATGAATTTATATCATGGGTATTATTGAATTCAGAATCCCAGTTAATATTATAAATAAATAAAATAAATATAATAATAAATATAAATAAATAAATATGTTTATTCAGGTAAGGTACATACATACAAGTGATGTTACATTAATGGATTGATATATAGATAGAGCTAGTACATACAATGCCTAAAGCCACTATTACGCAATGCGTTTCGGGCAAGAAAAACATTAATATCTAGAACTTAATACTAATTGAGCATAAAGAATAAAAAGTGTTGAAAACAAATACAAATAAAGATAAAAAAAGGGGGAACATGACTGAAAAAGCAGCACAAATACAATAGGTTGACAAACAGTGTTGATTAAAAAAAAAAAAAATAATAATAATAAAATAAAATAACAGACATGGGTTGACAATAAAGGAGTGAGGTGGGTTACAGGGAATTTATTAGGTATTGTTTAGTTTTTATCTTAAACTGGTTGAGAGAGGGACAGTCTTTAACATGGTTGGGAAGGTCATTCCACATTCTGGGTCCCTTGATTTGTAGAGCATTTCTAGTTTGATTAAGTCGTACTCTAGGAATATCAAAACTGTATTTATTCCTGGTGTGGTGCTCATGGGTTCTGTTACAACCTTCAATGAAGCTTTTGAGGTCAGGATTGGCATTACAGTTCAGCGTTTTATATATGTATAATACACAAGAGAGAATGTGCAGTGACTTAATATCTAACATATTCAGAGATTTGAGTAAGGGTACCGAGTGATGTCTGGGGCCAGAGTTGGTTATTGTCCTAATAGCAGCTTTGTGTTGGGTAATGAGAGGACGTAAATGATTTTGGGTAGTAGAACCCCAAGCACAAATACCATAGTTGAGGTATGGATAGATGAGGGAGTAATAGAGAGTAACCAGGGCAGGGCGGGGTACATAATATCTGATCTTAGAAAGAATGCCAACAGTTTTTGAAACTTTTTTTGATATATTTAGAATGTGACCCTGGAAATTCAGCTTGTGGTCGATGAGAACGCCAAGGAATTTGCCATCTAATTTGTTACAAATTTGGGTGTTGTTTATTTTGAGATTTATCTGATTAGAGGATTTATTGCCAAACAGAATATAAAACGTTTTGTCAATGTTAAGGGTGAGTTTGTTGGCAGTTAGCCAAAGATGGACTTTCTCTAGCTCAGTATTTACTGTGGCATTTAGAGCAAGGGGGTCAGGACTGGAGTAAATGAAGGTTGTGTCGTCAGCAAATAGAATTGGTTTGAGGTGTTGGGAGGCATTTGGAAGGTCATTAATGTAGATGAGAAAGAGGAGAGGGCCAAGTATGCTGCCCTGAGGAACACCAATGTTGATGGGTAGGGTGGGAGAAATTGTATTATTCACAGAAACATACTGGAGCCTGTCAGTAAGATAAGATTTGAGGTATTGCAGGGAGTGTCCTCTGACTCCATAATGATGTAATTTAAGAAGAAGGTTTTGATGGTTGACAGTGTCAAAAGCCTTACGCAGGTCCACAAATAACCCAACAGGAAACTCCTTTTTATCAAGCGCTGCGTGAATTACGTTAATCATACTAATAAGTGCATCGTTAGTGCTTTTTTTGGGTCTGAAGCCATATTGACAAGAGCTAAGTATATTGTGTTTGGCTAGAAAAGAGTAAAGCTGCTTGTAGATTAGCTTTTCGAATATTTTTGACAAGTTAGGCAGGATTGATATAGGTCTATAGTTGTTAACATCAGTGAGATCACCACATTTGTAGACAGGGGTTACTCTTGCTTTTTTTTAGAATGTCAGGAAAGGTTTGGAGTTCAAGTGACTTGTTGAAGAGCAATGCAATAGCAGGGGCTAGAGATCTGGAGGCTTTTTTGTAAATTAAAGTTGGTATCTCCTCGAGGGCACTAGACTTGGTTTTAAGGGAAAGGATTATTTCATTGACATCAGTGGAACTAGTAGGCTTTAGGTACAGAGACTGTGGATAGTTACCTGTAAGATAGTCCTTAACATCAGTACAGGAAGATGGAATATCATTTGCAAGGGATGACCCAATGGAAGAGAAGAACCTATTGAACTCAATAGCAGAATCAGAGGCTGAAAGCTGACCAACGTTATTGGAAAGGAGTGTTGGTTTGTTATTTAAAATCTTCTTTGATCCCAATATTTGTGAAATTGTGCTCCAAGTTTTTTTAATGTTGCTCTTTATTTGGGTAAATTTATCTTCATAGTATTTAGTTTTGGCTCGTCTAATTATTTTTGATAGCAATAACGAGTAATTCTTTGAGAATTCTTTGGAGACTGTTCCTAGCCTATACTTCTTCTCAAGGTCGTGTTTTTTGTTAATGGATTTAAGTATTCCCTTTGTAAGCCAAGGATTGTTAAGTCTTTTGCTTGTGACTTGTTTTGTAAGCATAGGACAGTGGGTGTTATAAAGGCTAAGAGTTGTTTGTAGAAAAGATTTCACTGCTAGGTTGATGTCCCCTATGTTACCTAACTCGGACTCCCAGTTGACATTATCAGCAGCAGTTATAAAATTGTTTATAGCAGTTTCATTGTGCAGCCTAAAGCTTAACTCCCTTGTCTCTAGAGGTGGTTTGCTAATGTTAGTTAAGAGAAATGTGGGGTAATGGTCTGTAGTGCTATCGGTGATTATACCTGAAGTAAGCGGAGAGGTTATGTTGGTCCAGATGTGATCTAGAGTCGTAGCAGTACTATCAGTGATTCTAGTTGGTCTAGTGATTAAGGGTATGAGGAAGCAGGAATTCATACAGTTGAGGAAGCTAACAGCAGTAGGGTGTTCAGGCTCGCAGAGGTCAATATTAAAGTCCCCTGCGATAATTAGATGGTTTTTGTTCAATCTGTTATCTAGTATTAGATTTCTAAGGTTTGAGTTGAATTCAGACACATCAGTGTTAGGAATTCTATAGACTGCACCCACAGACAGGACAGACTCGGCACCCTTGACTCTGAAACTGGCGAAGATATACTCCCCACAGCAGTCTCTAGTTCTAATTATTTTTAAGCATGTTAGTTCTTGGTGGTAGTAAAGAGCAGTACCACCACCTCTCTGCATTTGACGACAGTTGTGAATTGCCGAGTAGTTAGGCATGTTAAAGAGTAGAGTATTATCCTCTTTCAACCACGTTTCAGTAAGTATAATAAAAGAGAATTTGTTGTCAATAGTTTCAATCAAGGCACTAACATCATCGAAGTGTTTACCTAGGGATCTAACGTTCAAGTTGATTACAGAGATATTGAGATTATCTGTTAATACATTGTTTACATCATGTGCTGTAAAATATCTGCAATTTTGATCATTGAAGTGATGATTGTCATAGATAGTGGATAAGAGGTTTAGTTCTGGGTCTATACTTGTCTGCATAAAAAGGCTGATTGCAGGAAAACAAGGTAAGAATGGCAAATTACAAAATAGAAAACAAAGAAAAATGCAGATTAAAAATTCTAAAGTAAAATAAACTTAATGGTAATTTTAAGTAAAAAGAAAAAAAAACTTAATGGGAACTAGGAATGTAAAAAATTAACTAGAATAATTAATAACAATAGATGACCAAAAAAGTAAAAAAAAAAAAAAAAAAAAAACAATTATGAAATCTATAAGATAATAAGCTTGCTTACTATACTATTATAAGTACACTATAATTGAATACTAAAGTTACACTAAAACAAACTGAGGTAGTTTAAATAGAGATACACTCAGGAACATTGGATAATGAAGTTAATACTAGAGGACACAGGCAAAGCCAGTGTACTATGGAACATGGGAGTAAAAAGAAAAAAAAAAAAGACAATAATAAAGATGACAATATTATTCTTTTTATTATTTTTTTTTCTTTTTTAAACTAAAGTTAAAACCTTTTGAAGGGAAAGGCAGAGCTAGAGTACACAAAGGTAGTTATATGAGATTATAATCTGAATTCAGGCTATACAGCAGCTAACCCACAGTCACTGAGGAAAGAATTAAGGTGAGCTTCTGTGGTTATTGAATAGGTTTTTCCAGTGTCAGTCCTCCTAGCTATAATTTTACCATCTCGCACAAAACAGTGTTTAATTGTAGGGGAATTTTTGCAGAAGCCACGCAGTTTAAAAAAGAGATTTTGCCTGCACCTGGTCAGACATATATTGTGAAGTGCATCTGTAAGATTGCCTAAAGCTGATTCACTGTGTAGTCTAAATGAAATTTTCTTGCTTTTTGGTGGTGTTATGTCCATGTTCGCTATGAGAAAGGTAGGATAGTGGTCAGTTGTTCTGTCGTAGATTATACCTGATACAATTGGAGCTGTTATGTTTGTCCATATGTGGTCCAAGGTAGTGGCTGATGTTTGAGTGACTTGGGTAGGTTTGGTGATTGTGGGGATTAGCATACAGGAGTTCATGCTGTTAAGGAAATAGTCAATTTGAGGGCAATTTTGTTGACCCAGGTCAATATTAAAGTCTCCTCCCAGAATGATGTGGTTTTTGTTGAGATTGTTGTTTATAATAAGATTCCTTAGGTTGTCTGAGAAAGAAGCTATGTTAGTATTGGGAAATCTATAGATGGCTCCAATAGTCAAAGAGGATTTAAGGGATTTAATTGTAAACTGAGCAAAAGTATATTCACAGTAGTCATCTCTGTCACTAATAACACTGTTGCAGATAAATGTATGTCGGTAATATATAGCTGTGCCACCACCTTTTTTAGGCCTACAGTTATGAATGGCTTTATAACCAGCTAAGTTGTAGAGTTGGGTATAGTCTTTATTTAGCCAAGTTTCTGTTAAAATAATGAACGATAAGGTAGTACCTAGTGCTGTGAGTAATGCATTTAAATCGTCAAAATGTTTACCAAGTGATCTAACATTTTGGTTATAAACTGATAGACAGGTACTATTTTGGAGTTTGTTTTTAGCCTGGTGTGCTGTGAAATACTTGCAATAATGATGATCAATGTGCTGGTTGGTATAGATATGAGACAGAAGATTTTGATCAGGATCAATATCAGTGTGCATAGAGATGCAGAGGGATCACGATAAAGCAAAACACAAGAATAAAAGCAAATACAATAAAATAGTAACAATTTAGAAGTAAAATAAAGATCCAATAGATAGCCAGGGAGGACACAGAAGTTACATAAAATAAAAAACAAAAAATCAGTAGAGACTGACAATATAAATGTAAAATAAAAAATAATAAGAAAAATAATAATCAGAAAAAAATGATCTTGAAGATAATTAGCTTAGTAATGGTTAATTAAAATCCTATAATTGGTATGAACCTAAGAAAACAGTGAGCTCAAATAGATAATTCCGAGAGAAAAAAAGAAAAGAAAAAAAAGATGACATGTAAATCTAATTAAATCTTGAAATTTACTCTAATATAAATCTAAGTGTAAAAATAAACAGGGTGAGAGTATATTCATGTGGAAAATTTTACTAAGATACTGAGGTAGATGCTTTTATAAACAATTATACTGTTAATTAATTCCAATAAATGATTATAAGAAACAAATACCAAGTTACTTTAAGAAACAGGGTAATAAAAAGCCCTAGGTTTAGTGACAAGGGGATTAACTAAGACCAAATAATTAAGAGTATAAAACAGACAAAGATGACAAACAAAAAATAAAATAAAAATAAAAAATAAAAACCTTTGGAAAGGAAAGGCAGAGCTTAAATACACTTTGGTTGTATGTGAGACTACAAATTATGTTCTGGTTATTCAGCTGATATCCCACAGTCATCCAGGAAAGAAGTGAGGTGTGCTTCAGTGGTTATGACATAAGTTTTTCCAGAGTCAGTCTTCCTAGCTATTATTTTACCAACGAGAACTCTTCTCGTAGATTAGACGTTTTGACAGTTCTTGGAACTCCAAGAATGATTGTCATGGCTTCATTTTGAATGCTTTAAAGCCTTTTCATATCGCTTTGGGAGTAGGTGCACAGAACTGGTGCGGCATAGTCTATGACGGAGCGCACATAGGCTGTGTACATCATTTTAAGCACGGCAATAGAGGCTCCATGTCCATTCCAGGTCATATCTTTCAGTGCCCTGAGTCGACTTTTGCATGTTCCTATGGGTTGATTGAGCTCCTCTTTCTTTCCCTTGTTAGAGCCGACAGTGACGCCAAGGTACCGATAGTGGTCAACCCATTCAAGTGTTACACCATTAACATGCAGTTCTTCATTTGCTCTCCGCTTGTGATGGGAGTATGCCTTCGTTTTGTTTGTGGAGAGAGTGAAACCGAGCTCAATACATTTCCTTCCGAGGAGTTCAATGGACTGTTCAATTTTTCCAAAGGTGGGAGCTTGTATTAGAACATCATCTGCATATCCCACTTGTTGTGTTCCTTCCGGAAAATCAATATTTGCAATGGCGTTCATAAGTACATTGAATAACGTAGGGCTTAAGACTCCTCCTTGGGGGTCCCGAGTTCCATATTCATTGTTCTGGAGACTGCTCCATTGAAGCAAACCTTGGCTTTCCTCCCTGTGAGGTAGTCTTCAACCCATTTCATGAGTCTCCCCTTGTCCAGGGGAGACTCATCCAGGATCGCAATCCCCTGTGCTTTGTCGAAAGCTTCTTTGATGTCAACAAATATAGAGTACCTAGCCGTGTCATTAGCCAAATAATTAACGATACAATTTGCTGTGCTTTAACAAATCCATTGACCCCCTCCCCTAGCCTGCCAATTTTGTGCAACAGTCGGTTTAGGATGATCCTTTCAAGCATGTTGCAAGTGCATGACACGAGACTGATAGGTCTGTAATTACCAGGGTCATTGGGCTTCGGTATGGGAACAATTATTGCGTGTTTCCATTGTGTGGGTAGCACTCCACTTAGTTATGACTTGTTAAACAGGTGGAGTAGTGGATTCCCAGACACTTCACACAGTGCATTGAGTATGTCGTAGGTGACGCCATCTTCACCAGGTGCTGTACTTTTACCCTTTACTTACAGATACCTTGGTGTCCCCATTAACGACCCTGGGTACCTTCTCTCAAGAGGAGACTTTGGGAGAGATTAAAGCCCTTGCGGGTCCTTGTTGGTGTCAATCATGGACTTAACGTGAGACTTGCTAGAATGTTTTATGTATCATTTATACGCTCTGTGATTGACTACAATGCTCTACATCTCACGCTGTATACTGACAAAGAGCTGAAATCTCTTGAAACCTTGCAAAATGAAGCTATGCGTCTCATCCTTGGGGCTACAAAGTCCACGAGAATAGTTAATATGAGAGCAGAGTTAAAATTACCTACCATAAGTGAGAGAATTTTGTCTATTAGCACAGTTTTCGGCGTGAAGGCATTGAGTAGATCTAGACAACATATGAAGTTTCAAGTTAAACTTTCTAATATGCTGCACTCACCTGAGGTCTATAGAAGAAGAACGAAATCTGATTATGTATATTGGTTCTACAAGGTAGCCAACTCCATCAAAATATTAAATATGTACCCAACTCAACTAATGATTAATCAACCAATTACTCCACGGGATAACTGGGATCTATCAGTTGATTTTGTAAATGCGCCCAAGAAAGATAGTGTGCACACTACATTATTAAAACAGTTAACACTGAAAAGCATCACTGAAAGTACTCAGAGTATGGGTAATGATGTTTACCAGTGCTATACCGACGACTCTGTAGAAGAAGGTGGACGATGAACTGGATATGCATGTAACATATTTGAACAATCTTCTCTCGTACATACAGCAATGAAGCGCGTCAATAACTGGGCAAGTACAACTCAAACCGAACTTGCAGGCATATACCTTGCCACTGAATTTTTAAAAGACAAAGGCAGTGGACTTATATACTGTGACTCGCAGAGTGCACTCCTGGCATTGAACGCACATAGTAGTGACACCCAGAAAATAGTCAGTGATATTCGAATGAATGTTTTAGCTGCCAAAGAAAACAGATTTGAGATTAAATTCCTATGGATACCATCACATGTTGGCATCTCAAGGCATGACACTGTTGATATGCTTGCTAAGTCTGCAGACTTAGCAAGCCTGCAGAAAACCAGTGGTAGAAATTGATATGGGTGTTTCATTAGCAGTGACAAAGAGAATACTTAAACAAATATCTAATGGAAATCTCACCGACCTAACAAATTCTCAAAGACCTGAAAGTTGTAGCATTAAATATTATGATAGATATCGTGAGGAGACATTCACATGTGGGACTAATAGAACAAGAACCCGGCAATGTGATGTTATAGTGGCCAGAATACGCCTGGGATATAGACGTATCTGGCAGCTTTCTCAAAACCCAAATGTCGAGTACACAATGTGTCAACTTTGTGAAAGAGAAAACATGCACTCTCTTGAACATTATATTGTAGAATGTCCCATACTGACTGACTTTCGCCCTCCTGGGCTAAGGTATGCTGAACTCTGTAGTTACTATATGAGTACTGGAACACTTGATGATATATTGGACTTGTATCCAAGATTGACCATGTAATATATCAATCATACAATGTATATATATGATGTAACTATATAACTTGAGCTTGTAAAAGCACCTTCATCACCTTCAATGATTAAGTGCTTAATTGCACACTAGTTTCTTTATCAGCTACCTCACCCTGTCAGAGTAAATGAGACAAATGTATGTGAATGCATGTGTGTGTGTGTGTATATATATGTATGTATATGTGTGTGTGTGTGTGTATGTATATGTATGGGTATAAAGTATATATGGAAGCTGATCAGAACTACATTTCACCTTTGTGAATGTACATTAATGACACTATGTAAAAGACACATATAACACTTTATGTAGGGCATACGTAAATCTGTGAATCTATGTATTTACGTATGTAGATTAGCTTAGCATTTTAAAAGCAACGAAACACCTTCTGTGGTTGAGTGTTCAATAAACCCTTGAACTATATGTTTAATACTTCTCTAACCCTGTCCATGGAGGACATAAGAAAATGTATATATGCTGGTTAGCATTATAAATGTGTGGCCACGTCTGTGGTAGAAAATAATAATAATAATAAAAAAAAACTTCCTGGGCTATGATTGGTTCCCCATATTCGTCATCACTAGACAGTGCTCTTGTTATCCTAATTCTTCTGTCATCATGTCGCAGGAGCTGTTCCCTGCTGATTTCTGCAGGGAGGGAGGAGGAGAATGCTGCATCACTCCCCTTGTGAATTAGTTCCTCGATCGGCTTTGCCCTGGGGGTCATTGTGAGCCGCAGGCCGGGTTCTGCCCCCCTTAGCTATCTGAATTTTTGCCCACTCTTGTCTTGCAGATGTTTCCCGTCCAATAGAGCTAGTGAACTCAAGCCATTGTCTTTCCCGCTCTTTAATCTTCTCTTCCATGGCTACTTATTTATTTATTTATTTATTTATTTATTCATTTATATACCAGAAGGTACATTGGGTTTGTGAGAATACATAGCATAGTACAGTAATTGCACTCTTGTAAAGTCAGTAGTACGCGCAGCGTTTCGGGCAGGTCCTTAATCTAACAGATAATTTTAAGTAGGTAAATTCTATCAGAATTAATAAAATGATAACAAATACATTGCAAGAAAAAAAATGAGATGAGAGAGATTAGTAAGTATATTAAAGCACATTGGCATATTAAAGCTCTGATTGATTACATTGACAGCTTGATTGGTAATTTAAACAAGATTAATAGACACCATACAGCAGATTGACAGTACTACCCAAAATCACTTACGTCCTCTAATTACTCAACACAAAGCTGCTATTAGGACAATATCCAATTCTGGCCCCAGACATCACTCGGTACCCCTACTCAAATCTCTGAATATGTTAGACATTAAGTCACTGCACATTCTCTCATGTGTATTATACATATATAAAACGCTAAACTATAATGCCAATCCTGATCTCAAAAGCTTCATAGAAGGTTGTAACAGAACCCATGAGCACCACACCAGAAATAAATACAGTTTTGATATTCCTAGAGTACGACTTAATCAAACCAGAAATGCTCTACAAATCAAGGGGCCCAGAATACAATACAATACAATACAATTTTATTTAGGTAAGGTACATACATACAATAGATATTTACAAGGATTGTTTAACTTATAGGTATAGCTAGTACATACAATGCCTAAAGCCACTATTACGCAAAGCGTTTCGGGCATGATAAACTTAAATGACAAGCTTAATACTAATTGAGCATAATGAGTAGAATGAAAACAAGAAATGAAAACATAGATGAAAAAGCAGCACAAATACAATTATGTCGACAAACAGCGCTCTTTAAAGAAAAAACAGACATTGGTTGACAATAGAAGGGTAAGGTAGGTTACAGGGAATTTATTAGGTATAGCTTCGCTTTTAACTTAAACTGGTTGAGAGAGGTACAGTCTTTAACATGGTTGGGAAGGTCATTCCACATTCTGGGCCCCTTGATTTGTAGAGCATTTCTAGTTTGATTAAGTCGTACTCTAGGAATATCAAAACTGTATTTATTTCTGGTGTGATGCTCATGGGTTCTGATACAACCTTCTATGAAGCTTTTGAGATCAGGATTGGCATTATAGTTTAGCGTTTTATATATGTATAATGCACATGAGAGAATGTGCAGTGACTTAATGTCTAACATATTCAGAGATTTAAGTAGGGGTACCGAGTGATGTCTGGGGCCAGAATTGGATATTGTCCTAATAGCAGCTTTGTGTTGAGTAATTAGAGGACGTAAGTGATTTTGGGTAGTAGAGCCCCAAGCACAAATACCATAGTTGAGATATGGATAGATAAGGGAGTAATAGAGAGTCACCAGGGCAGGGCGTGGTACATAATATCTGATCTTAGAAAGAATGCCCACAGTTTTTGAAACTTTTTTTGATATGTTTAGAATGTGTCCCTGGAAATTAAGCTTGTGGTCAATGAGAATGCCAAGGAATTTGCCATCTAATTTGTTACAAATTTGGGTATTGTTTATTTTGAGATTTATTTGATTAGAGGATTTATTGCCAAACAGAATATAAAAGGTTTTGTCAATGTTAAGGGTGAGTTTGTTGGCAGTTAGCCACAGATGGACTTTATTTAGCTCAGTATTTACTGTGGCATTTAGAGCAAGGGGATAAGGACTGGAGTAAATGAAGGTTGTGTCGTCAGCAAATAGAATTGGTTTGAGGTGTTGGGAGGCATTTGGAAGGTCATTAATGTAGATGAGAAAGAGGAGAGGGCCAAGTATGCTGCCCTGGGGAACACCAATGTTGATGGGTAGGGTGGGAGAAATTGTATTATTCACAGAAACATATTGGAGCCTGTCAGTAAGGTAGGATTTGAGGTATTGTAGGGAGTGTCCTCTGACTCCATAATGATGTAATTTAAGAAGAAGGTTTTGGTGGTTGACAGTGTCAAAAGCTTTACGCAGGTCCACAAACAACCCAACAGAGAACTCATTTTTATCAAGAGCTGTATGAATCGAGTTAAGCATACTAATAAGTGCATCGTTAGTGCTTGTGGAATGTGGAATGTGGAATGTGGCGTTAGTGAATGTGGAATGACCTTCCCAACCATGTTAAAGACTGTACCTCTCTCAACCAGTTTAAGTTAAAAACGAAGCTATACCTAATAAATTCCCTGTAACCTACCTTACCCCTCTGTTGTCAACCCATGTATGTTTTTTGTTTTTCAAATCAACGCTGTTTGAATGTAATTTTCTGTAATAATTTGTAATTGTATTTGTGCTGCTTTTTCAACAATGTTCCCCCCTCTTTTACCTATATTTTTATTTGCACTCAACACATTTTATTCTTTTTACCCATTAGTTTTAAGCTTTAGTCATTAGTGTTTTTTCCTGCCCGAAACGCTTTGCGTAATAGTGGCTTTAGGCATTGTATGTACTAGCTCTATCTATAAAGCCAACAAACTTTGTCAAATCTCTTTATGTATGTACCTTTACCTAAATAAAAATTATTATTATTATTATTATAAATTATTATTATTATATAAGAAGACAGCAATGATCGCAATGATAAAGATGTTCCGATTGGGTACGTAAAGATTGGGTAGCAATAGATACAGTGCAGTTTTAAAGCAAAAGGTAAAAAACTATGAAGATGAAATTAGGTACTTTTTAGTATTGTTTTTGAATGATGCAAGAGTTGGACAGCTTTTCAATTCAATAGGGAGTGAATTCCATAGACTGGGTCCCTTTATTTGCATAGAGTGTTTACACAAATTAAGTTTGACTCTGGGGATATCAAAGAAATATTTATTTTATAAAACTCAGTGCCAAATGCTTAATGCACAGACTACCCTGTTCCAGTAGCTGAAGTTTATAACTTTTTAGACACTCAACCCACCAGGGGACTCGAACACTGGCCAATGTTCGAGTCACTGGCCAACCCACCTTGTTGGCCAGTGTTCGAGTCCCCTGGTGGGTTGAGTGTCTTAAAAAGTTATAAACTTCAGCTACTAGAACAGGGTAGTCTGTGCATTAAGCATTTGGCACTGAGTTTTCCCATATAACAGGGCCCGATGAAAGAGCACCCGGGGTCCCACACTATCTCATTGCCTGGGAGAGGATTGGAGTTCTGGTTGGTTAAATACCCCAGAATTCCTACCTCTCTTATGGCTTTGAAGTATGATGTAGTGCAGGGGTCTCCAAACTTTTCAATGTAAGGGCCACATTATATATTTCCCATATTTATGCGGGCCGGAGGAATAAAAAATGAAAAAAAACAAAAAACTAATCAGTGCCAGTAATTTAATTTCCTCAAATATTAAAGTATAAACATGGAAAAATTAAAACATATCTTTTTGGAAAAAATCAGGGTAAACTAAATAGATTCCTGCCTTTAGTTTTATGCAACCAAATTAGTGTGACGAATGATACTGTCGTTTTGACTTGAAAATTTCATTAAAATCAGGTTCCAGATTAGATGAGCCAATTGTAAGAATTGATTTCAAGTGATCATCAGACAAATTTGCTCGATAGTTAGATTTCACATACTTCATTTTGGAAAAAGTTTGTTCACACAAGTATGTTGAACCAAAAATGGACACAAAACTACAAGCAAACTTTATCAAATTTGGAAACTGATCTGGCTGCAGGCATTTATAAAACTCAATCAGATTTCCTTCTCTATACTTATCTTTCAGTCTGTCATCTGCCTGGAGATCAATAATTTCCATTTGAAATTGAGTTGGAAGATTTTCAGCATTGCAGTCAAATGGATTATGAAAGAGCCTGATTTCATTTGCTTTGGCATCAAGGTCAGCAAATCGCTTCTGAAACTGTTTTTTCAAATCTGAAATTATTTCATTTGCAAATGAAAAAGGAAATTCAACTTTACTTTCTGCATGAAATTTTTCACAACATGGAAAATGAGCAAAATTCTTAACCTTCACCTGGCCTTCAAGTAGCGCAAGTTTTGCTCTGAATGCCTTGACATGAACAAAGTAGTCACTGATCAAATTTGTTTTGCCTTGCAATTTCAGATTCAAGTTATTCATATGACCTGTCATATCTGCAAAAAATGCCAATTTCCAAATCCATTCACATTCTGATAATAATGGCTGAGGGTTATTTTTCTCTGTGAGAAATAAATCAATTTCTAATCTGAGCTCAATGAAATGCAGCAAAACCTTTCCACAACTAAGCCATCTAACTGCTGTATAATAAGGCAAGTTAACAAACTCCGCATCAATTTCTTTCAAGAAATCACGGAACTGGCGATGGTTGAGTGCATGAGATCTAATGAAAATAACCACAGAAACAACAGGTTTCATGACACAAGACATATCAACATATTTTAGGCACAATGCTTGTTGATGGATAAGGCAATGCAGAAAAATGGGTTTTGAGAATCCTCCAACCTCACAAGCTGTTGTAATTTGCCAAACCAAACCCTTCTTTGTCCCAGACATATTCTTTCCTCCATCAATTGTCACACACTGCACTTGTTTCCATTCCAGGTTATATTCTGTCATAGTTTTACTTACTTCATTGAAAATGTCCTCTCCAGTTGTTGTGGTGTGCATGCTGTGAACTGATGCTAATTCTTGGCTCACATTAAATTCACTATCAACACCACGAATGAATACTAAGAGCTGAGAAGTATCACACACATCAGTTGATTCATCCAAAGCAAGAGAATACCAACAAAATCTTTTTGTTTTTTCCTTTATTTGCCGAATTATGTCGCCTCCTAAATCTTCAATTCTACGAGCAACAGTATTTGACCCAAGACTTATCATTTTGAAGAGGTTTACTTTTTCTGGACATACCTCTCCTGCTGCTTCCACTATACACTCTTTTATGATACTACCATCAGTGAAAGGTTTTCCTTTTTTAGCCAACACATAGGCAACTTTGTAACTGGCTCTAGTTGAAGTTTCATTTTCAGATTTTTTCTTACTGAAAACAGCTTGTTGAGAATGCAGACTGTGCTGAAATGATTCAAACTTTTTAGTGCGTTCTGCTCCTGTGATGTGAGAATAACTTGAGCCATGTTTAGATTCATAGTGCCGACGAATATTGTATTCCTTCAGAACAGCAACACTGTCTCTACATATTATGCATAAAGCTTTATCATTTGCTATCACAAAAAAGTACTTTATCTTCCATTCGTCATTGAACCAACGGCACTCAATGTCCAATTTTCTTTTCTTTATCTTTTCCATATCTGAAAACATAAGGGTAAAATAAATGAAATAAATTCTACAGGAAAAAAACAGCTTGTATGTGGTGTTAAAAAGCATAGCATATTATTATAAAGTGGTAAATATTATGGCAACAGCTTTCGTTGATAAACTTAATGGTTACCATTTTAACTATTTTAAACATGCAATATTTTTGGCTACAATAGTATTATTGCTATTTTGTATAACTAAGATAAAGGCATTGTCAAAGTACAGAGAAAAGAATATTGCACAGTGTTTGTGCTCCCTGAAACGGAAGCAGCGAAGCCCCACTCGCCCTCCATCCCCACAATATACAGTTATACACAACTGATTGTTTCTAATGCACAACACATACCTACCAGTATTAGTATCTGTGCGTCACACTATCGAGAGAGAGGAAAACTGACTCGGGTTGAGCGCCACCAGTCAGCAGCCCCAGCTTTGAATAATTCTGCGATGCCATTCGTACGATAATTATTTTTTCAAGGCCACCACACAGGGATTTGTTTGGAGGGCCGGATGAAATTATGTGGCGGGCCGGATGTGGCCCGCGGGCCATAGTTTGGAGACCCCTGGTGTAGTGGATACAGCGTGCAACTGCCACCTTGTTGGCCAGTGTTCGAGTCCCCTGGTGGGTTGAGTGTCCAAAAAGTTATAAACTTCAGCTACTGGAACAGGGTAGTCTGTGCATATATATATATATATATATATATATATATATATATATATATATATATATATATATATATATACATATATATATATATATATATATATATATATATATATATATATATATATATATGAGAACAAGCCTGAATGGTCCCCAGGACAATATGCAACAATTACATATTGTCCTGGGGACCATTCAGGCTTGTTCGCATTTGTGTTCCTCACGTGTGCCCCAAAGAATGAGGTGATTTGGTAAAATGCTATGCCCAAGATTACTATCCGAGTGCCGACGGTGGGGTGGTTCAAATAGCCTCGGCTATCACCTCATTTTGTCCGGTCGTGATGGTCAAGTGGATTAAGGCGTCTTGTACATACCCGTTGCGTTGCTCCTGGGAGTATGGGTTCGAGTCACTTCTGGGGTGTGAGTTTTCAGTTATATATATATATATATATATATATATATATATATATATATATATATATATATATATATATACATATATATATATACATATATATATATATATATATATATATATATATATATATATATATATATATATATATATATATATATGTCGTACCTAGTAGCCAGAACGCACTTCTCAGCCTACTATGCAAGGCCCGATTTGCCTAATAAGCCAAGTTTTGATGAACTACTGCTTTTTCGACTACCTAACCTACCTAACCTAACCTAACCTAACATTTTCGGCTACCTAACATAACCTAACCTATAAAGATAGGTTAGGTTAGGTTAGGTAGGGTTGGTTAGGTTCGGTCATATATCTATGTTAATTTTAACTCCAATAAAAAAAATTGACCTCATACATAATGAAATGGGTAGCTTTATCATTTCATAAGAAAAAAAATAGAGAAAATATATTAATTCAGGAAAACTTGGCTTATTAGGCAAATCGGGCCTTGCATAGTAGGCTGAGAAGTGCGTTCTGGCTACTAGGTACGACATATATATATATATATATATATATATATATATATATATATATATATATATATATATATATATATATATATATATATATATATATATATATGCACAGACTACCCTGTTCCAGTAGCTGAAGTTTATATGCATTAAGCATTTGGCACTGAGTTTTCCCATATATATATATATAATGTGTGTAACTGAAAACTCACACCCCAGAAGTGACTCGAACCCATACTCCCAGGAGCAACGCAACTGGTATGTACAAGACGCCTTAATCCACTTGACCATCACGACCGGACAAAATGAGGTGATAGCCGAGGCTATTTGAACCTCCCCACCGCCGGCACTCGGATAGTAATCTTGGGCATAGCATTTTACCAAATCACCTCATTCTTTGGGGCACACGTGAGGAACACAAATGCGAACAAGCCTGAATGGTCCCCAGGACAATATGCAACTGAAAACTCACACCCCCAGAATCACCACCTCACATCACCGAATGAGGTGATTTGGTAAAATGCTATGCCCAAGATTACTATCCGAGTGCCGGCGGTGGGGTGGTTCAAATAGCCTCGGCTGTCACCTCATTTTGTCCGGTCGTGATGGTCAAGTGGATTAAGGCGTCTTGTACATACCAGTTGCGTTGCTCCTGGGAGTATGGGTTCGAGTCACTTCTGGGGTGTGAGTTTTCAGTTGCATATTGTCCTGGGGACCATTCAGGCTTGTTCGCATTTGTGTTCCTCACGTGTGCCCCAAAGAATGAGGTGATTTGGTAAAATGCTATGCCCAAGATTACTATCCGAGTGCCGGCGGTGGGGTGGTTCAAATAGCCTCGGCTATCACCTCATTTTGTCCGGTCGTGATGGTCAAGTGGATTAAGGCGTCTTGTACATACCAGTTGCGTTGCTCCTGGGAGTATGGGTTCGAGTCACTTCTGGGGTGTGAGTTTTCAGTTGCATATTGTCCTGGGGACCATTCAGGCTTGTTCGCATTTGTGTTCCTCACGTGTGCCCCAAAGAATGAGGTGATTTGGTAAAATGCTATGCCCAAGATTACTATCCGAGTGCCGGCGGTGGGGTGGTTCAAATAGCCTCGGCTATCACCTCATTTTGTCCGGTCGTGATGGTCAAGTGGATTAAGGCGTCTTGTACATACCAGTTGCGTTGCTCCTGGGAGTATGGGTTCGAGTCACTTCTGGGGTGTGAGTTTTCAGTTGCATATTGTCCTGGGGACCATTCAGGCTTGTTCGCATAATTTGTGTATTTAGTATATTTTGGTAGCAGTCTTTCTTGTAAACATATGTTGTTGAATATGACTGAAAGGGTAAGATTAATGATTCTAACACGAATCTTCTCAAAATTAACTCCCCAAATTTCATTTTCACATGTTTTTTATGGTCTGATGCCTAGAAGCGATTTGTAAGAACATTTCTCACATTTTCAAAGACATTTTTTTTAACTCACTCATGTTGTGCTTATATTCGTTTTTGGGTGAGGTGAGGGGATACAAATATGTTTGGGTGAGGTGACAGGAAACAAAAGACAAAACATGAAACAATGGATGTACATTGGATATATACAATGGGCATATAACCATGGGTATACATTCTATCTTCTTGCTTCTGTGCTGGTTTGGAGTCTTGAAGTGGGTAGAATGTAATTGTGTTAATTGGCTGTTGATTGCTGGTTTTGACTTTTTGCTGTATAGGGCCTCACTGATGTCGAGCCTCCTGTTATCGTTGTGTCTGTCGATAATTTCTATGTTGCTTGTTAAGATGTCTCTAGTGATGGTCTGGTTGTGTCTGGAGATTATATGCTCCTTGATGGAGCCCTGTTGTTTATGCATTGTTAATAGCCTAGAAAGAGATGTTGTCGTCTTGCCAATATTATGAGATCTTTGGGGCTGACAGTCCCCAATTGGGCATGTGAAGGCATAGACGACGTTGGTTTCCTACAAGGCGTTCTGTTTGGTGTCTGGAGAGTTCTTTATGAGTAGGTTGGCCATTTTCTTGTTTTATAGTAGATTGTTAATTGTATCTTCTGATTTGTGTCTGTGGAAATAACGTTCCTATTAATAATATCTTTCAGGACACTTTCCTCCGTTTTGTGAGCCGTCGAAATGAAGTTCCTGTTAAACAGTCTAAAAGGAGGTACAAGTATTGTGTTAGTTGACTCTTCAGAGGTTGCATGGAGTTTCACTTTTCTAGAAAGCGGCAGCTTTCTGTTATGTGGCAGCCAGTCAGAACCAGTCAGTTACAGTCACATGTCAATCAAGCATCCAGTCAAGACCAGTCATAACATGTCAGTCAAGCATTCAGTCAATTCCAGTGACAGGCAGTCAAACTTTCACAGTTGTTGTAGCAATCAGTTAGGCATTTACAGTCAGTTATGCATTCACAGTCAATCAACCATTTACAGTCAGACATTCACAATCACTCAGCCGCTCACAGTCAATCAGGCATTCACAGCCGCAATCAGTGAGTCAGTAAAAGTAAGAGTTTAATGACAGGTGCTCAGGGAGTCGGCCTCAGCTGGTAGCAAAGAAACCCACTCTATTAATTTACAAAAATAATACCGTCCATATGGCTGGGAGGGGTACAGCTGGAAGGGTCCGGTGTGGGAAATGAGGGGGTGGAGGTAGTGGGGAGGGAGCGGGATGGAGGGTGGAGATGGAGGTAGTGGGGTGTCCAGCCCTGCAAACCCTCTCACTACTGCCTGCCTGCACACTGACACATGCCCATCCACTGCTGCCCGCCTATCCACCCAATTTGCTGCCCGCCCCTCCACTATCCATCCATCCTGTCCCCCAACACCATCCATCCATCCAGTCCCCCCCGCTCCACCATCCAGTCCACCTCCATCTATCCATCCATCTAGTCCCCCTCCACCATTCATCCATCCATCCAGTCCCCCTCCATCCATCCATCCTACCTTTCTCCACTATCCATCCATCCAGTCCTCCTCCACCATCCATCCATCCAGTCCCCCTCCATCCATCCATCCACCATCCATCCTACCTCTCTCCACTATCCATCCATCCAGCCCTCCTCCACCATCCAACCATCCAGTCCCCCTCCATCCATCCATCTAGTCCTCTTCCACCATCCAGTAAGCCTTCATCATCTATCCATCTAGTCTCCCTTTACCATCCTTTCCCCCTCCACCATCCATCCATCAAATCCCCCTCCCCATTCATCCAGTCCCCCTCCATCATCCATCCATCCATCTAGTTCCCTTCTACCATCCATCTATCCACCCAGCCTCCCTCCATCCATTCAGTCCCCCTCCACCATCCAGTCCCCCTCCACCATCCATCCAGTTTCCTCCACCATACACCCAGTCCCCTCACCATCCATCCTGTTGTCCTCTTAAATACAATATTCAAGCGTGATCGTCACTAAGCGAGAGACACAGGTAAACTGTGCACACCTGGTCCCACCCCTCGCCAAGCAGAACAGAACCAGGCGCTTAATGGACCAGGACGTGTATAACCTAATTCCGGGCACCGTGGCAAACAATGAGTACCGAATCAAATTTTTCGGAGAAATTGACCACGAGTGCTGAAAATTACGAGAACCGAGGTTCCTCTGTAATAAATATATATATATATATATATATATATATATATATATATATATATATATATATATATATATATATATATATATATAATGTCGTACCTAGTAGCCAGAACGCACTTCTCAGCCTACTATTCAAGGCCCGATTTGCCTAATAAGCCAAGTTTTCATGAATTAATTGTTTTTCGACTACCTAACCTAACCTAACTTTTTCGGCTACCTAACCTAACCTAACCTATAAAGATAGGTTAGGTTAGGTTAGGTAGGGTTGGTTAGGTTCGGTCATATATCTACGTTAATTTTAACTCCAATAAAAAAAAATTGACCTCATACATAATGAAATGGGTAGCTTTATCATTTCATAAGAAAAAAATTAGAGAAAATATTTTAATTCATGAAAACTTGGCTTATTAGGCAAATCGGGCCTTGCATTGTAGGCTGAAAAGTGAGTTCTGGCTACTAGGTACGACATATATATATATATATATATATATATATATATATATATATATATATATATATATATATGTCGTACCTAGTAGCCAGAACTCACTTCTCAGCCTACTATTCAAGGCCAGATTTGCCTAATAAGCCAAGTTTTCCTGAATTAACATATTTACTATAATTTTTTTCTTATGAAATGATAAAGCAACCCTTTTCTCTATGTATGAGGTCAATTTTTTTTTATTGGAGTTAAAATTAACGTAGATATATGACCGAACCTAACCAACCCTACCTAACCTAACCTAACCTATATTTATAGGTAAGGTTAGGTTAGGTAGCCAAAAAAAGCTAGGTTAGGTTAGGTTAGGTAGGTTAGGTAGACGAAAAAACATTAATTCATGAAAACTTGGCTTATTAGGCAAATCGGGCCTTGAATAGTAGGCTGAGAAGTGCGTTCTGGCTATTAGGTACGACATATATATATATATATATATATATATATATATATATATATATATATATATATATATATATATATATATATATATATATATATCTATATATATATATATATATATATATATATATATATATATATAAGCCAAGTTTTCATGAATTAATGTTTTTTCGTCTACCTAACCTACCTAACCTAACCTAACCTAGCTTTTTTTGGCTACCTAACCTAACCTTACCTATAAATATAGGTTAGGTTAGGTTAGGTAGGGTTGGTTAGGTTCGGTCATATATCTACGTTAATTTTAACTCCAATAAAAAAAATTGACCTCATACATAGAGAAAAGGGTTGCTTTATCATTTCATAAGAAAAAAATTATAGTAAATATTTTAATTCAGGAAAACTTGGTTTATTAGGCAAATCGGGCCTTGAATAGTAGGCTGAGAAGTGAGTTCTGGCTACTAGGTACGACATATATATATATATATATATATATATATATATATATATATATATATATATATATATATATATATATATATATATATCTATATATATATATATATATATATGTCGTACCTAATAGCCAGAACGCAATTCTCAGCCTACTATGCAAGGCCCGATTTGCCTAATAAGCCAAGTTTTCCTGAATTAATATATTTTCTCTATTTTTTTTCTTATGAAATGATAAAGCTACCCATTTCATTATGTATGAGGTCAATTTTTTTTATTAGAGTTAAAATTAACGTAGATATATGACCGAACCTAACCAACCCTACCTAACCTAACCTAACCTATCTTTATAGGTTAGGTTGGGTTAGGTAGCGGAAAAAGTTAGGTTAGGTTAGGTTAGGTAGGTTAGGTAGTCGAAAAAACATTAATTCATGAAAACTTGGCTTATTAGGCAAATCGGGCCTTGCATAGTAGGCCAAGAAGTGAGTTCTGGCTATTAGGTACGACATATATATATATATATATATATATATATATATATATATATTGTAACAGGGGGGGGTAGGGGAAATAGCTCTATCTTGTCCATTATTCCACCCCCCAGTTAACTAACGAGGCCGGGGGAAACAGCTCGCTCTAGTCCGTTATCCCGTCCTCAGTTAGCTAACTATTCTAGAGCACTCCCAGAGTTCCTAAGGCAACCTCTCTCGTTCAACACCTTGTAACCTAGGTATTTGACTACCTAGGTGCTAAGACTGCAAGGCGCCGTAACTGGATCAGCTACCCGAAACTCTAGAGAGAACTCTAGAATACATTTCACTGCCACAACCGTATAAGAGAAAACGAAAGGAAAGAAATGAATAGTGAAGTAATTAGTGAGGGGTTTGGGATGAGAGGTAGAGAGGTGGGAGGAGCGAGGAGGGTCATTAGTTGAAAGTGTGAGTCTGGAGAGGGGTGGAGGGAGAGAGTAGATAGGTAGAAGTAGAAGAGTAGATAGTAGAAGAAGAAGAGTAGATAGTAGAAGACGAAATGCTGCCACCATCCATTCACGACCATTACATACAAGACAAGGAATGGAACTTGTCTGTATCACAATATTCACAAAAGATGTTATCAAGAAGTCATTATTAGTATGTCCCATCTTTATCATGTACTCATTTAATCATGAAACCAGTAACCACAAAGGCTTTCTCACCTCCACTCAAAGACTAGGGAACCAAGTTAAAAACAATTTAAATAATAAATTCAATTATATTTCACATGATAACTATCATAATTTAAGCAATTCCACTGTTCACGTTTAATATGCAAGGTGAGTCATCCTCCAAGAATTTGAGAACCCTACAACTTGACTGCCCCTGATCATCACACAACATATGGAAACACGACCAAGTCACCTCAATGCTCAACTCACCAAGTGTCTGCCTATAGTGGGATATAGGGTGGGGGGGTCTATAGTTGACAGAGACTGTCCCGCCCTGCCGGCCGACAGCCTCCCTGCTAGGCCGTCTTCTCTCCTCTGCTGGCTGCTGTTCTTCTCTGTCTCGTTAATGCTCTCGAATCGATAGCTCTCCGAGTATATATTGGGGAACCTAGTAACTAACTCCGCCCACAAGTAGATAGCCTCAGGCACTCTACCAAACCACTCCTTAAATGTCGGCATGTTTGAAGGCTACCAGACTCCAATTATAAGATTAGCAGAAGCAAGGTGAAATTTGCATGATCTGACCTCAGGTCACTTGAGGTCATTAACGCTTTGAGGTGTGAGATCTCAGGCCGACAACCTGGCGCCTTCTCAAATCCTTGTCTGTGATTCCTGAATCTCTTATGTATTTTAAATACAACTAAACCAAACACCTTTTACAGTGTTACATCTCCCCTTCTCCCCGAAAATAAAGTTTTTGCAACACTGCTAAAGCGAGCTAGCTGTGTGCGACAACTTTATTAACGAAAAGAATACATCCTAGCTAAACAAATATACATCATCCTACTCTAAAAAATTAAATATGTAGACAGACGTCCATTGTCTCTGGCTGGGCGACGTCACTGCTTGGTCTTGTAGATAATCCTGTACCACATTTCTTCAACACAACTGCCTCCGTCGCTTCTCCGTCGTTAACGCACAACAACCCTTGGTCAACCAGGAAGCCGTTACTACTTAAACTGCGCACAGGACCGTGGAATTCGGTTGTCCCAGCTGATCTGTAATTGGCCCTACGTCAGTCACCATGAGAGACGTATATTGGGGTTTTTCACAGCTATCGGGACTACAAGTTTCGAGACCTCGATAGTTGCCAACGTGGAAATCCCATCCTACTCTTCTCCTCCCTGTTGTTCCAGCACGCCTCCTTCAGAGAGCCACTTCTGACAGCCACATCAAGTCCGCACGACACAGGAAGAATCACTCAACAGAGCAACATGCTTGCAGGAGGGGCGGCCAGTTAAGGCAAACGATCCTGTCTTGCAATTACGCTCCCTGCAATGATGCTGACACCAGCAAGGGACACTAGGCATCGTGTCTCACTCAGCTTGTCTTGTCTTCTTCTTTCTTCTCTCTTCTTTCTTCTCTCTTCTTTCTTCTCTCTTCCTCCTCCCATGGGTCTTTGACAGGCGACCTGGGGTCCATTGGGGTCCGTCCGTCCTGGGGTCCATCCTGGGTAGACCGATGTTGGTGGGACAGACTGGAGTCGTTGTTGTTCCTCTTCCATCTTTACTGGGTCGTCTGGGGTCGTCTGCAGAACGACCTGGGGTCCACTGGGGTCCGTCCGTCCTGGGGTCCACTGGGTAGACCAATGTTGACTGACCGAGAGGGCTGCATCTTGGGGTCGCCGGGGTGGTGGTGGTGGTGGTGGAGCCATGACCTCCAGGTAGGGGCTGGTCGTGGTGGTGGTGAGGAACGCCCCTGAGTGTGGTACACAGCAGCCGTTTCTCTCTTCTGTATATGCGTCTCTCCTCTGGCTCCGACCTGTGAATGAACAGAAAGGCAACAATACCCATGTTCCATCCTGTTGTGTGACCCTGTAGTTTGTATAGGGTTTACACAGTCTACTCATAATGCTCTCCTCCTGGCAACGACTACACTTAAATTTTAATAATCCCATTAACACTGAATGATATTGACTTGGTGGAACATAAAACAGTACTAGTTAGAGAAGTAAAACAGTAAAGTTAGAGAAGAGAGAATAAGGTCGTCACTACTTTTAACTTGTCACCTAAACCAATCTCCACAATAAATATCAAAACTAGTAGACAAAACACTAGCCTAACTTAACTATACCGTTCCTAATCTTACGTACTTAAATAGCCGTTACTCCCACCCTTAACCTACAGCCACCTACGTGACCCAGAGTGTTTCCCTCGCTTCTCCGCGGGTCCACAACTCCAAACTTTTGCCACCCCTGTGACCAGACTATCTAATGTCGAGCGTCCCCAACGTGAAGTCTACTGACATACTAAGCCTTCCCCTAGCATGCTGTACAAAACCAGTACACCTCGGGTTATTGCGTTCAAATGGAGTAAAACAGTCGATCGCAATAATCTGAGCAGAACCACTACTTAAAACTACTTAAGAACTACACCTGCCACTCCCCAACTGATCTGGCAACCAGCGGAGGCTGGGTGTCCCCGTGGGACATGCGAGGTCACCTGTCACACTCAGCTGACCTCTACTACCACCAACCGCTAAGTTCCCAAATCACCAAATCTTATCACTAACATAAATCACTACACTCGCACGTTCTGGTGAACATTATCTGAACTTCACAAAACTCACAAAATCATTACAACACAACACCAGAGAATCACTATCTCCTAACCTGAAAAAAGCTCGCTAAATCGCGAATATTAAACACCTGTCAAGATCTCCCTGATAGCGCCTGAGCTGCAAAAGACACGTGGAACTGAACAATGTTAAATGAACACCATCTACCTACAACATTGTTCAACACCGCTGCCAACATTGTAACGGGGGGTGGGGGAAATAGCTCTATCTTGTCCATTATTCCACACCCCCCAGTTAACTAACGAGGCCGGGGGAAACAGCTCTCTCTAGTCCGTTATCCCGTCCCCAGTTAGCTAACTATTCTAGAGCACTCCCAGAGTTCCTAAGGCAACCTCTCTCGTTCAACACCTTGTAACCTAGGTATTTGACTACCTAGGTGCTAAGACTGCAAGGCGCCGTAACTGGATCAGCTACCCGAAACTCTAGAGAGAACTCTAGAATACATTTCACTGACACAACCATATAAGAGAAAACGAAAGGAAAGAAATGAATAGTGAAGTAATTAGTGAGGGTTTGGGGTGAGAGGTAGAGAGGTGGGAGGAGCGAGGAGGGTCATTAGTTGAAAGTGAGAGTTTGGAGAGGAGTGGAGGGAGAGAAGTAGATAGGTAGAAGTAGAAGAGTAGATAGTAGAAGAAGAAGAGTAGATAGTAGAAGACGAAATGCTGCTGTTACGACCCTGGGTTCTCCAGTGGAAACCAGAGGTCAAAATTGAGCTATTAAACTTTCTGGTAGTACAGTTGAGTGCATCTCGAGCTGCAATTGTTTGTATCTTCCCTGCCAGACGTAAGACTATTATTGTTTCTCAAAGAGCATTTAAAGACTGAGCTGGGGGTTGATTATTAAATAATAACATAGGCACCAACTTTGCTTACTAATACTTTCTAATCATTTGTAAAGTAACAATACGTTGCATAGGGGAAGATCTTTAATGTGCTTAGCTGCACGATCAATTAGGCTCCTTCCGGCACCACGACATGGGAGGCCTAGCTGGTCGCTAGGAGGTGCCTTCTCTGGCTGGCGTTCGTGCGGACGAGACCTACTCTGTGGCTGCACCCCTACTCTTCTCCCTTCTCCTCTTACTTATTTCCCTTACCTGAAGTTCCTGTACCCTTAAGTTAAGTACGGGGCATTATTAAGTGTACCTACTCTGGTAGTAACGATTGGTGAGACCTGGGGGTAGTATTTGCCAGTGTTTTGGGTACCCCTAAGTGTTGTGTTTTGTATTAGGGTCCCACGTGGTTTCCCTACCCTAAGCTGCATCCAGCTTCAGTGCTTATCCAGTAGTACTTTACCCTAGCTTGTTCTTAGTGTAAACCTTGTATCCTGCCTACGTGGACCAAGGCTTTTAACGTAAGATAGTGTGGTAAAGTTATTATTATTATTGTTATTGGTGTGAGTGTATATGGGGGGTTGTTAAGGGGTTAATAAATAAGTACATGAATTACAGAGTATCCCTTCTTCCTGTGTGGGAGCGCATTGATCAACCCTTAGACTAACATATATGGTCTAGTAGCAAGTTATTACTACTGTGGATAGTTTATTTTGGGGGCCGGGCCTTTTAGCTCTCCCATATTTGATACTCTGTCTTCTAACTACCCTTACCCCTTAATAGTACCAGTACCCCATAGAAGCCCCACACACCATTATTTATAACAGCTGCCACCATCCATTCAAGACCATTACATATAAGACAAGGAATGGAACTTATCTGTATCACAATATTCACAAAAGATGTTATCAAGAGGTCATTATTAATATGTCCCATCTTTATCATGTACTCATTAAATCATGAAACCAGTAACCACAAAGGCTTTCTCACCTCCACCCAAAGACTAGGGAACCAAGTTAAAAACAATTTAAATAATAAATTCAATTATATTTCACATGATAACTATCATAATTTAAGCAATTCCACTGTTCACGTTTAATATGCAAGGCGAGTCATCCTCCAAGAATTTGAGAACCCTACAACTTGACTGCCCCTGATCATCACACAACATATGGAAACACGACCAAGTCACCTTAATGCTCAACTCACCAAGTGTCTGCCTATAGCTGGATAGAGGGGGGAGGGGGTCTATAGTTGACAGAGACTGTCCCGCCCTGCCGGCTGACAGCCTCCCTGCTAGGCCGTCTTCTCTCCTCTGCTGGCTGCTGTTCTTATCTGTCTCGTTAATGCTCTCGAATCGATAGCTCTCCGAGTATATTTTGGGGAACCTAGTAACTAACTCCGCCCACAAGTAGATAGCCTCAGGCACTCTACCAAGCCACTCCTTAAATGTCGGCATGTTTGAAGGCTACCAGACTCCAATTATAAGATTAGCAGAAGCAAGGTGAAATTCGCATGATCTGACCTCAGGTCACTTGAGGTCATTAACGCTTTGAGGTGTGAGATCTCAGGCCGACAACCTGGCGCCTTCTCAAATCCTTGTCTGTGACTCCTGAATCTCTTATGTATTTTAAATACAACTAAACCAAACACCTTTTACAGTGTTACAATATATATTGTAACGGGAAAGTGTAGATGGTAATGCAGTCCTCACTTTGGCTGATGTTAATGCCTAATCACATTTAGAGAAAAAAAAAAAGAAAAAACAAAAATGTTGACTGCTTGGCTTGTTTCCTGTGGTAAGTGAGAGGGAGGAACACGTAAAACAAATCGTATAAAAATGAAACTTTAATTTACTTTAAACACAAATAAAAAGAAAGACAAGTCCCATGGCAATGTACAGTGTACTCAAAAAACGGAGATAAATGCAAGAACACAATATAAAATAAAATAGTGAATACATAAGACAAAATAGTAAATGGTGCTGAGAATATTGACCTTGGCTGAGACCTCCCTTAGTATACAGAGCCAGAGAGCTAAGTATGCCAGAGAGAGATGTCAGCTCTTAGAGCACTAGGATATTCTGAAGTCCACAGCTCGTGTGTGGCTATTTATATGGGGGGTGTAGATGGCGCTGGCTTCGAGTACAGTCGTTGATCCACCAATCGGGAAGAGCGCTGGCTTGGAGTGGTAGTTTGGTTGTTGACGAAGGTGGCGAGTCGGCCGGAGGGAGTGTGGAGTGGAGCGAGCTTAGGGTACGTTTACCCTTGGTCAAAACGTTTTATGCTACTGGTATACGTATCTTGAAGTTAGCATCTTCTTGTTGTATATATATGAGTAACTTTATGTATGGAAGAGCAGGCTCAATCTCTCTTGAAAGAGATTACCGTCACAACTCTCCCCCGAAGCCTGCTCTTACGGGTTAAGTTACTCCTTCAGATGGTAGAGTGGTATGTGTAGCTGCCTCTACCTCATAGACTCTGGAGAGGGAGTCTGCTATGATGTTGTCAGAACCCTTGATGTAGAAGATTTCCAGGTTGAAATTCTGCAGATACAAAGCCCATCGTAGAAGTCGTTGATTGTTGAATTGGGCTTGCTGCAAGAAGCGTAGGGGATTGTGGTCCGAGTAGATGGTGGTAGACCGTGTATCTTGTAGGTAAGACTCAAAGTGCTGTAAGTTCAGGACGATGGAGAGAAGTTCCTTTTCGATAGTGCTGTAGTTCTTTTGGTGTGGCTTCAACTTGTAGCTGTAGTAGCTAACAGGAAGAACCTCCTCGCCTCGTTGTTGCATTAGGACGCCCCCGATGCCGGTGCCACTGGCGTCGACATGGAGGATGAAGGGTTTCGTGATATCTGACGAAGCGAGAATGGGATTAGAACAGAGCAGAGATTTTAGTTGTTCAAAAGCAATGGTTTGCTGAATGGTCCAATGATACCGTTGCATGGGGCTGGTTAGAGTGATCAATGGTGTCGCTACCGTACTAAAATTCTTCACAAACCTACGGTAGTAGGAGGCAAGACCAAGGAAGCGTAGGAGCTGCTTCCTGGTGGTAGGCTGTGGGTAATGCTGGATGGCTTGAGTGTGTATGTTTAACGGAGCTAGGCTGCCACTCCCTATCACATGACCAAGATAACGCACTTTACCTTTAGCAAAGGTGGACTTGCCCAAGTTGATGGTGAGGCCGGCTGTCAGGAGCTTGGCGAACAATCGGTGCAGCTGGAGCAGATGTTCGTCCCAGGTGTTAGTTGCCATAACGATATCATCCAAGTAGGCGTAGGTGTGATCTAAGCCATGGATGACGCGGTTGACACATCGCTGGAAGGTGGCCGGGGCATTACATAGTCCAAATGGAAGGCGTTCATATCTGTAAAGGCCAAAAGGAGTGGTGAAGGCAGGTATTTCCTTAGCTCGCTCTGTCAAACACACTTGGTAGTATCCCTTGAGTAAGTCTAGTTGGGATAAATACCGAGCATTACCAATGGCGTCAAGGATGTCATCTATTCTAGGTAATGGGTAAGCATCCTTGACAGTCACAAGATTCAATTTCCTGTAGTCGGTATACAGCCTCACTTTACCGTGCGGTTTCGGCACCAAGATGCAAGGTGAGGCCCAAGGGGACTCACAAGGGGTGGCCAGCCTATGATCCAGGAGGTACTGTACTTTAGCACGCATAACTTCCTTTTTGCTCGGGCTGATTCGGTAGAAAGGTTGACGAATCGGCCGGGTGTCAGGAAGTAGCTGGATGTCGTGCTGAACCACATTGCACTCTTGTGGATCATCGCTGAACAACTTCTGATTGAAGATTCTGATGAGAGGAGCACTATTACAGTCCTGCAAATATTTATGAAGATCAGTTAGGATTTCCGAGTTGGAAGGCACTGACACATTGTTAGTGCTGGGAGGAGAAGCAGGGAAGGTCTCACTGTGGAGGTATGGACCTTGAAATGTGGATAATGAGACTAACACAGTGGGGGGAGTACCTTGATACTGCTTCAGGAGGTTGACGTGGCACAACTGGGTCTTCCGCCGCCTATCTGGAGTCTCAAGAACGTAGTTGTGGTTGTTTCTGCACTCCTTGATGCGGTATGGTCCTGAAGACTTGTGTTGCAATGGAGAACCAGGAATTGGAAAATATGCTAGAACGAAGTCTCCTGGTTGAAATTTCCTAATTTTACTGCGCTGGTCAAAATGAGTCTTCATTTTATCTTGAGCTTTTAACAAATTGGTGTTGGCAAATTTACGCACTCTCTCGAGAATGTGCTTTAAGTTTTGAAGAAACTGGGGCACATTCAGAGGGTCACTGAAGGAGGTATCACGCAGAGAGTCTTTAAAAGCTTTGAGAGGAGTATGGCACTTACGTCTGTAGAGCATCTCATAAGGAGATACTCCTAGAGACTCATTTGGGAGACTTCTGAAAATACACATGATGATGTCAAGTTGTTTGTCCCAGTCTTTCATGGTTTCATTGCAAAATTTCTTTAGGAGTGATTTAATCGTTTGGTGACTACGTTGAAGAGAACCCTGTTGTTAAAAATGGGAGTCTGTACTATGGGGGATCTAGTATAAATGGATGTAGGGTCAGTAGTTAGCATTGAGAGTTATCGAATATGGGAGATCTAAAAGGCCCGGCCCCCAAGTAAAATATCCACAGTGAATATTAATTGGCAACACAATGTTAGTCTATAGGTTGATCATAGATCTCCTACACAGGAAGAATGGATACTCCTTTACTAACTTACTTATTTATTAACCCCTTAACAACCCCCCATATACATTCACACCAATAACAATAATAATAATTACTTTACCACACTATCTTACGTTAAAAGCCTTGGTCCACATAAACAGGATACAAGGTTTACACTGAGAACAAGCTAGGGTAAAGTACTACTAGTGAAGCACTTGAAGCTTGGGCAGCTTAGGGGGTAGTGAGCCCACGTGGTACCTTAACACACAACCCGTTCTCGCAAATTCGTAAAGTCAATATTGACTTATTAACTACGTGCATAGGTGATATACTAAACATAATAGATACCCTTAAAAAGATTCATAGAAAACACCGACCTTACCTAACCTTGTTAGTATCTTAAGATAAGCATCTTATTGCTTCGTAATTACAAATATTACTTAACCTATACCTATTATAGGTTAGGTAATAATTGTAATTACGAAGCAATAAGATGCTTATCTTAACATACTAAGTAGGTTAGGTAAGGTCGGTGTTTTCTATGAATCTTTTTAAGGGTATCTATTATGTTAAGTATGTCACCTATGCACATATTTAATAAGTCAATATTGACTTGTTAAATTTGCGAGAACGGGTTGTAACACAACACAACACTAATGGGTACCCAAAACACTGGCAAATTCAACCCCAAGGTCTCCACCAATCTTACAAACCCAGAGTAGGCACACTTAAAAAACACAGGACTTAACTTAATGGTAAGGGAAATAAGTAAGAGGAAAGGTAGAGGAGTGCAGAGCAGCTCAGAAAAGTCTTGATCCCCACGAACGCCACCCAGAGAAGGCTGAGCGTCTCCACTCCCCTCCCTCAGTTCACTCGCTGCCAGCAGACTACTCAACTAATCGTACAGCATTCCTATCCCAAGTTTACTCAGGTTTACTTTACAAATGATTAGAAAGTATTAGTAAACATAGTTGGTGCCTATTTTATTATTTAATAATCAACCCCAAGCTCAGTCTTTAAATGCTCTTTGAGAAACAAGAATAGTCTTACATCTGGCAGGGAAGATATGCACCTCGCCATGCATCCCTCTACTAAAAGGTAGTTTATTTAGCTCAATTTTGACCTCTGGTTTCCACTGAGGAACCCAGGGTCGTAACACCTGTGAAGCAGGATGATAGGGGCTGGACAATACCTGAGTGATGTTGAACTCTTCCAGCGTCTTCTTGAAGAGATCACTGGTGAAGTTGGTGCCACAGTCACTTTGAACCTCTCTTGGAAATCCATACTGGGTGAAGATCTTCAATAGTTGTTTCACCATAGTAGCAGCCGTAATGTTCTTTACGGGAACTGCTATGGGGAATCTGGTGGTAGGACACAGGATAGCTAGTATATAGGCGTTGCCAGAACTGGTCCGGGGTAAAGGACCAACATAGTCTATAATGAGCCTGTGGAAAGGTTCCGAAGGCACTGGGATAGGAGTCAACGGAGCCCTGGGAATAGAGATATTAGGTTTACCTTGTGGGAAAAACCTGCTGGGATTGATATAAGAGGAGACTACCAGGGACTTGTACTGAACTAAATTAAAAATTTACTGTCTGCAAATTAATTCAACTAAAATCTCTAGCTAGGGTTGTAAATCCTAATTCCTCTTTTCCTAATGACAAACTGTGGGCTGTAAGGGACAGGTGGGGTGAATGACTTAGTTGATAGAAGTTCCAATCCACCTGTAGACAGGGATCTCACATCAGCTTGTATTTTATACAAGGATAAGATTTGATAAATTCAGTTATCTGACTGAACACTGGCTCTGTTTAAATCAGGGATTTAAACATACATAGTCTAACCTAGCACCATAACTTAACAGCCAATATGTTCTTATACTATAAACAACAAATTAAATTGTAAAAGTATAAATAAATGACCTTAAATGTAGTCTTAATACTATTAACTTAGTACTAGAAATTATATTCAATTAAATGAACTTATATGATAACTTAAAAATTAACTAAGTAAGCAATTGATAACTTAATTTATATATTCAAATATATATGCAGACATATTCAATTTATACAGTTAGCTTGACTGAATCTCTTCCAAGACTGTGGACACTTGTGAGGTTTTTACTTATTGAGGCTGAATTCTTTTCTGACAGAATGGACACTCATGAGGTTCAGTGCTTGGATAAGATTCACAGCTACACTACAATTTTAATAAACTTACTGAAATGTGAGGCTTAGCCTCGCTTTTTAACCAACAGACAGATTTATAGGATATTAAAGCTACACAAGCATACAATTGGCCAATCATATACCAAATAACCTTCAATATACTTCTCTGCCAGTCGGGGTGCCTGTCTGACAAGTTTGCCAGACTGATTAACTCTCTCTTGTTGAGTTTAGGCACGATATTTTGCTACAGCGTTGCTGTATGATGATCTGGTAGCGTTGCTACGTGATTATCCTGCAGTTGCAGAAGAATGATTCGAGATAAAAGTTTATGAATGAAGGTGGAGGAAACCGTGTCACTGATCTCCACTATACACTCTATTTTATGTGAATGTTCTAGGATTTTCCTTGTAGATATTGTCCAGGTACTCCCCCAGTTCTAGAGAGTATTCACTGGCGATAAAAAATATTAGATAAGGTGTCCTTGAGCTGGTAATGTTCGCTAAGGATCAGTCACTTGTTCACTCAATTGTAAACAAACGCGGAGTCCGCTGGGCTTGTTGGTGGGCGCTTCACTCCCCCCATCGCCCTGCCATGCTCTCTGAGCACGGTAGCCTTCTATGAATATTGATTGATTATTTTTACAGTCTAGACTTATGATTAAGATAAGATGTGATTATAATATAATTAGATATAAGATTTAAAGATTATAAGTAGTATTTGAAAGTACCACTGGATCTTATTAAGGATTCGATTTTTAATCCTACCGGATGTTGAATCAATGTTCCAATAGTTTTTTAATTAAGAAGTCCTTCTAGAAGCTTCTGGATCCTTGAAAGATCATGTACAAAGTCACGTAGGCATCAAAAGGGCCCCTGTTGCGTACGTGTTCATGGTGCCATTGTCATCCAGGATCAAGCTATATAATGAATCTTTCATGATTCTAATTTGATTTTGATACGATTTAGATATGATTTTGATATGATATAGAAATTATACATTTCTTAGATGATTATTAGATATGGTGGGTAAAATTTTCCCACATCTTCCAGAGGGAGAGAACTGGCACAGAGTCCAATACTTAGGACAATAGTAACCATATGTATTTATTTACTCTCCATTGGATTGATAATACAAGTGCAAATTTTGCTTGCACTTTTCTGCTGCTGTCCGTTGTGGACGATTGTGTCTGTTAGGAGTCTGTGGGTCTTGTGGAGTTAGAGTGTCTTGAGGTCTCTCAGGATCTAACTGCAGCTGGCTCACTGATTCCATGTGGATGAGTTTGTCCAATGTCTTCAGGGAAGTTGTTCCTTTAGACAGGATTTTGACTATTCTCAAAATCCCCTGACTATCTGGATGGACTGAGACAACTTTACCTAATGGCCAGTCAGCCCTAGGGCCATCACTGTCTACCAAGACAATATCGCCAGGTTGGAGATTAGATATATTATGTGGGACATTAGCCCCATAGTGATGTTCTCGTAGAGATGTAAGATATTCTTTTGTCCAAACATCATTCCATTTTTGGATTATGCTGGACAGATGCTTATACCCCTGAACCAACTCGCTCTGACCCACATATGAGGGATCTCTGATCTCATCATCCACTAGAGATGGTACTGGAGACAGAAGTCTTCCATACATTAGGTGGGCAGGACTTAATGGCTCATGTTGAGTAGGATCCTCAGACAAGTAAGTCAACGGCCGGTTATTCACCCTTGATTCTATTTCCGTGATTACTGTCTGGAGTTCTTGAAGATTGATTTTCTGACGGTGTAGAGATTTTCTCAAGGATCTTTTTACAGTTCCTATTAACCGTTCATAAAATCCTCCGTGCCATGGGGCTCTCGGAGGGATAAATTTCCATCTGCAATGACGCTGTTCCAGTGTGGAAGTAACTGCAGGATGGGAACAGATTTCCCGTAGACATGCTTCTCCAGCTACCAAGTTTGCTCCGTTATCTGAAATCATCAGCTTAGGGTATGATCGGCGTGCTGCGAATCTGCGGAAAGCTTGAATAAATGATTGAGCAGTCATATCGGGTGTTACCTCTAGATGTACTGCCCTGGTGGTAGCACAGGTGAACAGACAGATGTATGCCTTGATAGGTTGCTTATCTGCAGTCCCTGTTAGATATATTGCTCCTGTATAATCTACTCCTGTCGTTTCGAAAGGTTGTAGTTGGACCACTCGTTCCTTTGGTAGGGGTGGTGGCCCTGGATAAGAGCAAGTTCTTGCATCGTACCTTCGGCATATCATGCAATTCTTCAAGATTGATTTGACTGACTGTCTTCCCTGAGGAATCCAGTACTGCTGTCTGATTTGTGTGAGTGTGTCTAACACTCCTCCATGTTTGATGATTTGTTGATGTGTATGCAACACAATCAACCTTGTGATCCAATGATTTTTTGGTAAAAGCCATGGATGCACGGTATCTAGATTGATATCTGCGTGTTTAAGTCTCCCTCCACAACGCAGAATGTTGTGATTTTCTTGGTCTATCCACAGACCGAGATTGTGTTTTAACTTATGCGGAAGATTTTCATAGTTATTCCCATAAGTTTCTCTCTGGGCTTGTCTTACCCAATAGAGAAGTGCATCTGGAAAAGTGTATTTTATACCTTTTTTCCTGAGATAATGAAACACGTTCTGTGTTACATTGATTAATTTGATGAGCGAGGAGTAACGAGTACAATCCAAGACTGATATTTGAGCTTGCTGCCTGGTGGTAGTTATGGTTTGTGTCGTAATGACGTGTGGCTTTTGTTCAGGCCAACTACCATTCACTAACCATCGAGGCCCATGAAACCAAATATCTGCCTTTGCGAATTGTTTAAATGTCATACCTCTTGATAAGAGATCAGCTGGATTATCCTTCGTTGGTACATGCAACAATTGAAAGCCTGCGGAAATTTCTTTAATTTCCGAGACTCGATTTTTTACATATGGAGTTGGACAGTTGTCGTTTCGTACCCATTGTAAGACAGCTTCATTGTCAGACCATATAATGACATCTTTGATGTTCATGGTAGACAAGACTTGTTTGATATGCACTGCTAAGCGTGTTCCAGTTAGCAGTGCTGTTAGTTCCATCTGAGGCAAAGTCCTCTTTTTTAATGGAGCGACTCTGGCCTTAGAGGTGATAAGATATGATTGATTAGAAGTCACTAAGTAAGCACAAGCTCCAAAAGCTTTGGCTGACGAGTCTGCGAATACATGTAGTGATACTTCCTCATTTTCCTCGACTATGTGTCTCGGAAAGATTATCTTTTCAACTAAAGTTTGTTTTTGAGCCACTTCCATCCAAGCTTTTTGTAACTGGATTGGTAGTGGATCATCCCAACCAACCTTAGCTTTCCATGCTTGTTGCACCAATAAACGCCACTTGATAGTCAAAGGATTTAGTAGACCAAGTGGGTCGAATACTTTGCTAACTTGTGAAAGCAAATCCCTTTTTGTAGTGATGTTGTAATTTACTGGCACGGATTTGATCGATATTGTGTCCGAGATTAAATCCCAATCCATACCTAACACCTTTTGTGATTCTGGTACGTGATATTCAGGGTAATCTCTTGCTATTTGATTATTCAATGTTGCATTATTAGAGGCCCAAGATTGTAGTGGCATGTTGGCACCTTGTAGCTCCTTGTTGGCCTCTTGATATAATTGTAACAGTTCAGTAGTACTGTTAACTGTCCCTTGAAAATTATCTACATATAGATTTTGACTGATTTCAGTCTTACAGGGACTTGATGATTTCTTCAGATGAGTATCTAGAGTTGCTTGCAACAGAAATGGACTACTTGTCGCCCCAAAAAGAACTGATGAGAATCTGAAAGTCACTAGAGGACTATTGATATCTTCTGGGTTCTCTACCCATAGAAACTTAGTGAAGTCTCTATCTTCTTCTTGTAAGCCAACTCTTAGAAAGGCCTTACTTATATCTGCTGAATACGCATATTTGTTAAGTCTAAACTTCAACAGTATGTCATACAATTTCTGAGTTAGACTTGGACCTGTTTGCAAACAATCATTTAGACTGGTTCCTTGGGGTCCAGATTTAGAGCTACAATTAAAAACTATCCGTAAAGGAGTCGTTTTTGATTCTCTCATTACAGCCATGTGAGGTAAAAAATGGCCTGTTTGCTTATTGTCATGTTTCACGACTTCGATGAATTTATTCTTTAATTGTTGAGCAATAATCTCATGATAGAGTTTTAAATGCTCAGGCCTTTTTCTTAGCTTTGCTAGTTGCGATTTAAATTGACTATAAGCCATGTGATAATTGGTAGGTAAGGTTTTATGGTTGATTTTCCATGGTAGCCTTACCCAGTACTGTCCATCATGGTACTGTACAGTTTCTAAGTATTGATTGTATGCACAGACATCATCAGGACTTGGTTGTTCAGGAATTATTCCTATGGCATCAAGTTCCCACAATTGATGTACAGATTCTAATCCATCATCAATCATGTGGGGGATTTTAAGTGGTGACTGTTCTTTGCCTAGTCATGCCACTATTACAGTTTCTGTATGATGTGATTTTTCAGGAGTTGAAGGTTCAAGATCTAGTATAGGTCCTGTCATCAATATGCCTCCTGCTGATTTGAGTATATTCATACCCATAGATTCTTCTGATCCCAGAATGAATCGATGATAGTAGTCAGCTCCAATCAGGATTCCGATATCCCCTATGTAGTCAGAATCAAGTAGAGGATCTGCTAATTGGATTCCTTTTTCTTTTAGGAATTTAATTGTGGCTGTCAGACCAGTCACTTCCATTTCAGTAGGAATTTTATCAACTACTATGGCTTCTACTGTCCTTTGGGATGTACCTAGACAGACATTGAGTTTTACTACTGGAAAGGTTCTACGACCAGAATTAGTAAAAAACCCTGATATAGATGTAGATACTTGCTTTGAAGATTTAAGTTGTAAATCTTCTGCCATCTTTTTACTGATAAAGGTTTTCTGTGACCCTTGATCAAAAAAGCCTCTAGTTGGAATACAAATTCCTTGATTGCATAGTTCTAGCTGTGCAGTAGGCAATATGGCTGTTGTAACAATTTCTGTATCCAAGTCGTTGACATTGCTCATTACTGTACAGAATTGTACGGCTGTTGTGGTATTATCATCTTTGGGCTTTGCCTGAGATGTAGGTTGATTATTGGAAGTCTGTGATCTGGATTGAGTGTTAATATCACTACAGAGTGCTGTGTGATGAACACTTTTATGACAATATTGGCAGTTTTGCAATGGAGTGTTACACTCACTTGTATTGTGCTTCCGTAAACAACGGATGCACCTGTTCAGAGATTTCAGTCGATCGATTCGACTGGCACGGCCTTCATAAACTGTGCATTGATAAATGGTATGTGCTTCTTGACAGAATAAACATTTTGGGGCACTTGTAGCTCCTTTTGTCTTATCTGTCTTAGGAGCTTGGTTTCCTACAGTTCTGTTAACTGTGGGGGATATAGCATAAGAGCCAACATTATTCTGTTTCCACTTTGCAGAAGAGGAATTTTGTTGCCTTGATTTTTGACTGCCATTCTGGACATTTTTATTTTTGTCCGTGGATTCACCTTTGGGGATTTTTTCTTGAGATCTAAGTTTTCCTCGGCTTCGTAATCTTTGTACGTAAGCTCGAAGTCCATCAAAGATTTGGCTTTGTGATAAGATGTTGTTACAAGTATGTAAAACTTGTAGGTAAGTAATTACATGCAAGTAGGTCATACAAGCATGTAACACTTGTACTCCTCCAAGGATTTCCTTAAAGGATGAATTGTATCTGTAATAATGTGTATCTACATTATTCATGATGTGATGAAGCATTTTGCTTTTGCTTTTTTTCTCGGCTTTGCCTTTTCTATTAAGTAAGTCTCTTTGAGATGCTTGATTAACTTCAGATTTTCTGAGGCTGCTTTCACTCCAGTGAAAGCATGAGATTAGGTGATCAAGACTATATTCTTGGATTAAGATAGTTATCTTAGATGGATGATAATATTTGTATTGACATTGTCAATGTGTTGTTAGCCTTTCAGATTGTGATGTGAGATTAAGATTGGTCTTAATCCCCAATTGTAGACTATTGTAGCCAAGTGATGATGACATTTGTCTATCACCTGATTTAAATGGTCTGTAGGCTGTAGATTCAAGTGATTTTTTTAGACACTTTGTGTCCTTTTCTTTTCTGTTTCAGCTGCTGGTGGAATACTGTTAGTCATTTTGACCTTTTCCGAGTTTCGGAGATTCCGAGATTTTTCTCTTTTTTCTGATGAATATGTTGATGTTAATGTATTTTGATAAATGAGCTTTCCTGTCTACTTAGGTAATGATTCCAAAGATCGTCCTTCATTTCCTCCCTGGAATCTGGTTGTAGCAGGTGTTCAATTATCAAAAGTATTGTAATAATTTGATTTGTGACCCGAATGCACGAATGCACCAAGTTGGTAAATCTTGTAATAATTTTTTAAAAATAGTAAATGGCACTATTTTTGCAAAGTTATTACAAAATCTGTTACCATAATAATTGATTGATAAAATACAGTAGAATGCCTACTGGTTTTACCTGTTATAGGGTATGTACAGTATATTATGGTTAGATTGTAATGAATGCTCTTACAGTGATAACACTTTTTTAAAGAATATTATGTAATGAGCAGCTCTGAAAATCAGTAGATTAGAGATAATACTAGATAATACACTTAAATATATATGTAATGTTACCACAATGAGGTAGATAATTGATATTTATGATTAAGATGCAGTTGTGTCTTTGACACTGATATAATTAAGTACTGAGGTTTCTTAACACAAAACAGTATCAGTTTGTTATGAATGCTTACTAGTTAATGGATATGGTGGCTTAAGCCACTGCAAACTATTTGTTTACTTAGATATATAGCTATGATAAATATTGGCTGATAGCTAGGTTAGGCCAGAATATGTAAGAATTATTCCAATGCAAAATCAAGAAGTTTCTTATGTATTTGGCATTGAAATATTCGGTAAACGAATGATCATAAATATCTAGGTACAAAGGACCATTATTATCTAGGTTCGAAGGACCATTAATGTGGGAAAAACCTGCTGGGATTGATATAAGAGGAGACTACCAGGGACTTGTACTGAACTAAATTAAAAATTTACTGTCTGCAAATTAATTCAACTAAAATCTCTAGCTAGGGTTGTAAATCCTAATTCCTCTTTTCCTAATGACAAACTGTGGGCTGTAAGGGACAGGTGGGGTGAATGACTTAGTTGATAGAAGTTCCAATCCACCTGTAGACAGGGATCTCACATCAGCTTGTATTTTATACAAGGATAAGATTTGATAAATTCAGTTATCTGACTGAACACTGGCTCTGTTTAAATCAGGGATTTAAACATACATAGTCTAACCTAGCACCATAACTTAACAGCCAATATGTTCTTATACTATAAACAACAAATTAAATTGTAAAAGTATAAATAAATGACCTTAAATGTAGTCTTAATACTATTAACTTAGTACTAGAAATTATATTCAATTAAATGAACTTATATGATAACTTAAAAATTAACTAAGTAAGCAATTGATAACTTAATTTATATATTCAAATATATATGCAGACATATTCAATTTATACAGTTAGCTTGACTGAATCTCTTCCAAGACTGTGGACACTTGTGAGGTTTTTACTTATTGAGGCTGAATTCTTTTCTGACAGAATGGACACTCATGAGGTTCAGTGCTTGGATAAGATTCACAGCTACACTACAATTTTAATAAACTTACTGAAATGTGAGGCTTAGCCTCGCTTTTTAACCAACAGACAGATTTATAGGATATTAAAGCTACACAAGCATACAATTGGCCAATCATATACCAAATAACCTTCAATATACTTCTCTGCCAGTCGGGGTGCCTGTCTGACAAGTTTGCCAGACTGATTAACTCTCTCTTGTTGAGTTTAGGCACGATATTTTGCTACAGCGTTGCTGTATGATGATCTGGTAGCGTTGCTACGTGATTATCCTGCAGTTGCAGAAGAATGATTCGAGATAAAAGTTTATGAATGAAGGTGGAGGAAACCGTGTCACTGATCTCCACTATACACTCTATTTTATGTGAATGTTCTAGGATTTTCCTTGTAGATATTGTCCAGGTACTCCCCCAGTTCTAGAGAGTATTCACTGGCGATAAAAAATATTAGATAAGGTGTCCTTGAGCTGGTAATGTTCGCTAAGGATCAGTCACTTGTTCACTCAATTGTAAACAAACGCGGAGTCCGCTGGGCTTGTTGGTGGGCGCTTCACTCCCCCCATCGCCCTGCCATGCTCTCTGAGCACGGTAGCCTTCTATGAATATTGATTGATTATTTTTACAGTCTAGACTTATGATTAAGATAAGATGTGATTATAATATAATTAGATATAAGATTTAAAGATTATAAGTAGTATTTGAAAGTACCACTGGATCTTATTAAGGATTCGATTTTTAATCCTACCGGATGTTGAATCAATGTTCCAATAGTTTTTTAATTAAGAAGTCCTTCTAGAAGCTTCTGGATCCTTGAAAGATCATGTACAAAGTCACGTAGGCATCAAAAGGGCCCCTGTTGCGTACGTGTTCATGGTGCCATTGTCATCCAGGATCAAGCTATATAATGAATCTTTCATGATTCTAATTTGATTTTGATACGATTTAGATATGATTTTGATATGATATAGAAATTATACATTTCTTAGATGATTATTAGATATGGTGGGTAAAATTTTCCCACATACCTGCCATCTAACATGTATGACACTGCTGTACATAGATTTTCACATCTTTAACCATACCTGGCCAGTAATAGTCTTATCTGATGGCGTGATAGGTCATATTAAAACCGTAGTGAGAAAGTGCTCCATGGGCCAGGTGTAGAATTTCGGGCCGCAGGCTGGTGGGAACAACTAGTTGGTCGACATTGGCCCACTCGTCATCCTCCGTCAGCTTACTGGGTCTGTACCTGTGGTAGAGCAACTGATTCTCTAGGAAGAACCCAGGGATACTGTCAGGTTGAATCTCAGCCTGGAAGAATAATGGTGTTAATGAAGGATCCTCCCTCTGTAACTTACGGAATTTCAACATAGTACGATTCGGTGGTAGGTTCGGATGGTCTTGAGGGACAGCGGTTGCAGTAGTGTCAGCTGGTTGTGGGCGTGCAGCTTGTGCACGGGTGGTCACCAAAATCGGAGGAGAAACTTCATCACTTTCTTGAACCTCTGCTGGAACATACTTTAAGATGGGGTTGTCCACTACAGAGTCACATATCTGGGGTTTGTCCATGATGATCAGGTTGGAAGGTTGTAGATCTTCGGCCAAGTCATTGCCCAGGAGAAGTTGCACTCCAGACATGGGAAAAGGCTTTTCCCTGATGGTGACTTGGACTTCACCGGTCACGAAAGGACAATCCAGGTGGACTCTGGCGAGTGGATACGGAGTGTAGCAGTGAGGTCAGTGATAAGGACGGTTTCCCCGGTGTAGGTGATGTTAGGCACAGCCGATTTCAATATTATTGACTGAAGAGCCGCTGTGTTCCTCAAGATCTTCAATTTGAAACGTCCCTCCGAATCTGTACTGCTGGCAGAGACAGTTCCAGGATACAGGTGTTTGCTGAAGAGAGAAAGATCATTAACAGGAACACCAACATTCATCACAGGCTTACCGGACTTAGGAGGAGTCGGTTTGGGTTTAGGAGTTTCACTATTGACTTAGTATTGAGCTTTCCCACATTTATCTATGGTATGTCCATAGAGCTTGCAATACTTACAATACAATTGATAACTATATGAAGACTTCTTACTGGAAGGTGGGTCTGGTGTTAGCTGGTGTATGAGGCTGTAGGTGTCAGCCGACTTCGAACATCTGATGCAGTCGGTTTCTTCTTTGTCTGCTAAATATAAACGGATGGAAGGGGGAGCACGTCTAAAGAATTCCTCAACTAGAATGAGGTTGACGAGTTCTGGAAATGTAGAGACATGTGCTGCTTCCAGCCATTTCATGAAATATCTTTTCTTTGTATTGGCAATTTCTAAAAAGGTGGTGGTACTTGTCTTTAGATAATCACGGAATTTTCGTCTGTAGCTTTCGGTGGAGAGAAGGTAGGCGTCTAAAACTACTTGCTTCAGGGTCTGGTAGCCATTCTCAGACGCTAAGGTACTGAGAGTAACAGCAGCTCTACCTGTGAGATGCACTCTGAGAAGGGTAGACCATTGATCTTCAGGTTTATTTATTTATTTATTTATTTATTTATTTATTTATTTATATATATACAAGAAGGTACATTGGGTTTGTGAGAATACATTGGATAGTACAGTATTTACGTTCTTGTAAAGCCACTAGTACGCGCAGCGTTTCGGGCAGGTCCTTAATCTAGCAGATAATTTTAAGTAGGTAATTTCAATCAGAATTGATAAATGATAAAGATACATTACAAGAGAAAAATGAGATGAGAGAGATAAGTAAGTATATTAAAGCACATTGTTATATTAAAGCTCTGATTGATTACATTGACAGCTTGATTAGTAATTTAAACAAGATTAATAGACACCATACAGCAGATTGACAGCACATATAAGACAGCAATGATCACAATGGTAAAGATGTTCAGATTGGGTACATAAAGATTGGGAGACTGGGTAGCAAAAGATACAGATAAACAAGATTTATAAACACCATACAACAGATTGGCAGCACATATAAGAAAACAGCAATGATCACAATGTAAAGATGTTCAAATTGGGAACATAAAGGTTGGGAGATTGGGTAGCAATTGATACAGTGCAATTTTAAGGCAAAAAGTGAAAAACTGTGAAGATGAAACTAGGTACTTTTTAGTACTGATTTTGAGTCATTTAAGTTTGTCAGCTAGGATCTCAAAAGTAGTAAAAAATACATCGACTTCTAACTCAACGAATGGTGGCATTAACTTACTTGCATGGGAGGCATTGAAACTTACGGGAAGACTAGCAGTAGCTTGTTGGCGCTGAATGTGGTGTGTAGTTTCCAAGGTGAGTTCTTGTCGACGATATGCTAGAACACTCTCAGGAAAAAAATAAGTCGGGAAAAAGTACAGAGAACTCGGAACAGAGAAGAATTAGAGAGGCACTGAAGACAACAGGGACTGAATACACCCGGTTTCGGAAAGTAGAGAGGCCATTTGAAAATGACATTGCTGCAAAAGCTCAGGAATAACAAAAAGAGTTCAATACCCATATAGAGAGAAAAAGAACAGTGCAAGCCTATGTACTCAGATTGAGGAAACAAACAAGAGCTTTCACAGAGAATGACATGGAGGCACGCAAGGAACTCAACGAAATATTTCAGAAGGTCTTTACATTACAAAACTGCATGGAGACCAAAGTTGCAAAATGAAAGGACAGAAATACTGGATGGCATTGTAGTCACTGTGAAAGAGGTGAAAAGAATCCCAGAGAAACTAGAAGTGATGGAAATCAATGAAGCCAAACATAATCTCACCATAGCTGCTGATGGAGGCTACTGAAGCACTGTCACCCGTTGTCAAAAATTTGTAATAAAACACTTGAAATTTGCAGTCCCCAAATGTCTCGAGAAAGGCAAATGTAGCCCCAATATTGATAAAAGGAGATGTAAAGGAGGCACTGAACTATAGACCAGTGTCACTGACAAGTGTTCCTTGTAAAGTGCCGGAGTAAGTAATCAAGTCAAGAATGGTGGAGCATTTTGAGAGGATCGACTTTTTGACTTATTTGAAATGGAAAGTCGTGCCTGACAAACTTGGTTGAATGTTATGACAAGGATACTAAAATATGATACGCAAGCGATGTCTGAGTAGACTGTAATTTTCTTGACTGTCAGAAGGCATTTGACACTGTTCCCTGTGAAGGTCTGTTGTACAAGACGGAGAACCAGTCTGTAATAACTGGGAAAACACTGATCTGGGTAAGGGAGTACCTGAAGGACAGAAACCAGAGACTCACTCAGAGAGAAGGTTTCAAACTGGAGGAATGTAACAGTTGGGGTCCCACAAGGGTCTATCCTAAGACCAATGCTGTTCCCAATTAATGTGAACGACCTATCCGAGGGAGTAAGCTCGGACATGTCAATGTTTGCAGATTTTGCAAAGCTGTTGAGGAACTTAAAAACAGCTGAGAACTGTAGAAAGTTACAAGAGAACCTTGACAAACTCCAGAAGTATTCAGACAAATGGATGCTGGAGTTGAATCCCAACAAGTGTAAGGTAATGAAGATAGTAAATTAGACCAGAGGGTATCTACACCATCCGGGGAAGGCAGCTATAGTAATAAAGAAGAAAGGATATGGGAGTGGATACAATTCTGACACTAACACCGGAGGCACAAATAAACAGGATAACATCAGCAGCTTATGCGAAGCTGGCAAATATAACTTCATCATTTAAGAACCTGATTCAGAACTTCTATGTAATCTACACAACAGTTGATCGACCAATACTGGAATACTCATCACCAGTATGGAACCTGTACCTTGTGAAACATAAAGCCAAAATATAAAAAGTACAAAGGTTTGTAACAAGATTGATGCCAGAGCTAAGAGGGCTGAGCTACGAACATAGGCTAATGGAACTAAATCTCACAATCCTTGAAGATAGAAGGAAGAGAGAGGATATGATCACAACTTACAAGATTCTAAGGGGGAATAGGTACGGTAGACAAGGATAGTCTCTTCAGATTGAGAGAGAGAAGGAGAAGAGGACACAGGTGGAGGCTGGAGAGCAAATGATCCGAAGTGACGTAAGAAAGTACTCGTACCCTGTACGGCTAGTTGAAAAATGGAATGCTCTAAAAGAGGAAGTTGTGGAAGCCACCTCCATCCACAACTTAAAGGCCCAATTCGACAAAGAACTTGAAAGTCAGAGTAGATAAGTTGATATGCAACAGGTTCAAGGCCAGGAGGCGAGGCATAAAGAGCTAGACCTCTCTCCCCTGTAGACACTAATAAGTAAGTACAAATAGGTAAGTACACATTGACAAACACAAAAAACACTCATTTCACATACAAATGTAGCACTTAAGTAAGTAGCACTTAAATGTACTTATATAAAAATATAAATTAGATTTGTGTAAGATGTTATGAATAAAGTTTGTGATTAAATCCACAAGGGTCGTGACGAGGATTCGAACCTGCGCCCGAGAGCATCCCAGACGCTGCCTTAATTGACTGAGCTACGACATAGTCAAAAGAGTTGAAACCGAAGTTCCACTTATCTTACTGGATCCTGCACCCCTCTCCGAGACACAAACCAAGGTTTTACACAACTCCCCCATGCACTCGAGCTATGTCAATAGGCCGTTCTCCCTCTTCGCCCTTACTTCATTACACACAGAAATCACACTAGCACGATGCATCAATGAACAAATCCACAAGGGCAGTGACGAGGATTTGAACCTGTGTCCGAGAGCATCCCAGACGCTGCCTTAATTGACTGAGCTACGACATAGTCAAAAGAGTTGAAACCGAAGTTCTACTGAACTCACTGGATCCTGCAGCATCTCTGAGACACAAACCAGGGTTTTACACAACTCCCCCATGCACTCGAGCTATGTCAATAGGCTGTTCTCTCTCTTTGCCCTTACTTCAGTACACTTACTTACTTCAGTACACTCTGGTCGCTCATTCCTACTGGGGCCTCGAAACCGATTTCTCTTATGTCGGAGTCGTTTAGAGTGAATACTAGGTCGAGTCTCGCTGGTTCATCGTTTCCTCTTATTCTTGTGGGTTCCCTGACATGCTGGCTTAAAACGTTTCTTGTCGTCACCACCAATAGTTTAGCTCTCCATGTATCCTTACCTCCATGCGGTTCCTTGTTCTTCCAGTCTATCCTTCCGTGATTGAGATCCCCATAATGAGCAGATGGGATCTATTTCTACAGGCAGCAGAGGCTGCCCTCTCAATTATAGTGTTAACTACCATGTTGTTGTTTTCATACTCAGCCTGGGTCTTCTGTCGTTTGTTGGAGAGTTATATATCACTGCAACTACTACTCTTGGTCCTCCCATTGTCATTGTGCCTGTTATGTAGTCTCTGAATCCCTCGCAGCCCGGGATAACCATTTCCTTGAAACTCCATTCGTTTCTTATTAGTAGGGCCACTCCGCTTCCTCCACCACACTTCACCACGCTCCACTATGTGTGTGTGTACTCACCTAGTTGTACTCATCTAGTTGTGCTTGCGGGGGTTGAGCTTTGTCTCTTTGGTCCCGCCTCTCAACCGTCACTCAAATGGTGTACAGATTTTTGAGCCTACTGGGCTCTATCATACTTATATTTGAAACTGTGTTTGGAGTCAGCCTCCACCACATCACTTCCTAATGCATTCCATTTATTAACTACTCTGACACTGAAAAAAAAATTTCTAACGTCTCTGTGGCTCATCTGGGTGCTAAGTTTCTACCTGTGTCCCCTTGTTCGTGTCCCACCCATGCTAAAGATATTCCTAGAGTACGACTTAATCAAACTAGAAATGCTCTACAAATCAAGGGACCCAGATTGTGGAATGACCTTCCCAACCATGTTAAAGACTGTACCTCTCTCAACCAGTTTAACATAAAAACGAAGCTATACCTAATAAATTCCCTGTAACCTACCTTACCCCTCTATTGTCAACCAATGTCTGTTTTTTTTTAAGAGCGCTGTTTGTCGACAATATTGTATTTGTGCTGCTTTTTCAGCTATGTTTTCATTCCATGTTTTCATTATACTCTTTATGCTCAATTAGTATTAAGCTTTAGTCATTTAAGTTTTTCATGCCCGAAACGCTTTGCGTAATAGTGGCTTTAGGCATTGTATGTACTAGCTCTATCTATAAATCCATCACTCTTTGTAAAATCTCTTGTATGTATGTACCTTACCTAAATAAACATTTGATTTGATTTGATTTGTATACAAGTTACGGAAACTGGCCTGTAGTTCAGTGCCTCTTGCCTGTCACCCTTCTTGTATATTGGGACTATGTTAGCTGTCTTCCAACTTTCCAGTAGGTCTCCTGTTTCCAGTGACCTGCTATACACCATAGAGAGTGGTGTATAACACCATTCCCACACTTAGTGCTTCTGCACCTTTCTTTATTATCCATGGTGAGATTTTATCTGGCACAACAGCCTTTATCACATCCAGCTCCAACAGATTTCTTTTGACCTCATCACTGGTGAGATCAAAATCCTCCAAGGTTGCTTAGTTTGCTTCCTCCTCATTTAGTGCAGGGGCTTCTCTTTGTTCTTTTGTGAAGACCTTCTGGAATCTCTTGTTGAGTTCTTCGCACACCTTGTCGTTCTCTGTGTATCTGTTCTTCCCTTTTCTCAGTTTCATCACTTGTTTGTTCCTTCACTGCTGTTTTCCTCCTGATGTGGTTGTGGAGCAGTTTTGGCGTTACTCGCGAAGTCATTTTCATACTGTCTCTCTGCTTCACTCCTCACTCAGAGGTACTCATTTCTGGCCCTTTGGTATTTCTCCCTGCTCTCTGGTGTTCTGTTATTTCTGTAGTTCCTCCATGTTCTTTTACTCAGTTGCTTTGCTTCCTTTCATTCCGGCTTGAATCATTGATTCTTCTGTTGCTTTTCGTTTTTCTCTCTTTGGACCAGGATAAACATGTCTGCAGCTTCTTGGCACTTCTGCGTGACATAATCCATCATATCCTGTACAGTCTTATCTCTAAGTATTCCCCTCTGGTATTCTCCTTAGGAAGTTCCTCATCTCGTCATATTTTCCTCTTCGGTAATTTAGTCTTTTCCCTTCCGATCCCTTTCTTGGATAGGTAATCCCTACTTCTACAAAGTACTCAAATGTCAATACACTGTGGTCACTCATCCCTATGGGGGCTTCAACTTTGACATCCCTTACTTCTGACTCATTCAGGGGTGAATATCAGGTCGAGTCTAGCTGGTTCATCATTGCCTCTCAATGATGAACCAGCATTGTATGGTTCCCATACGTGCTGGCTCAGAAAGTTCCTTGTTGCCACTTCCAAGAATTTAGCTCTCCATGTATCTGCACCACCATGTGGGTCCCCATTCTCCCAGTCTATTTTTCCATGGTTGAAATCGCCCATGATTAAGGGTCTTGAGCCATTCCTGCAGGCAACTGAAGCTGCTCTCTCTATTATATTATTGGTTGCCATGGTGTTCCTATCAAACTCCTGTCTGGGTCTTCTGTCATTTAGGGGAGGATTGTAAATGACTGCCACTATTTACTTACGTCCACCCATTGTTATAATTCATGTTATGTCATCTTTGAACCCTTCAAAGTTCCATTTGTCAACCACTCTGACACTAAAAAAGTTCTTTCTAATATCTCTGTGGCTCATTTGGGCACTCAGTTTCCACCCGTGTCCCCTAGTGCGTGTTCCACTTGTGTTAAATAGCCTGTCTTTATCAACCCTGCCGATTCCCTTGAGAATCTTGAATGTGGTGATCATGTCCCCCCTAACTCTTCTGTCTTCCAATGAAGTGAGGTTTAATTCCCGTAGTCTCTCCTCGTAGCTCATACCTCTCAGCTCGGGTACTAGTCTGGTGGCAAACCTTTGAATCTTTTCCGGTTTAGTCTTATGCTTGACTAGATATGGACTCTATGCTGGAGCCGCATACTCCAGGATTGGTCTGACATATGTGTTATTAATTGTTCTGAAAGATTCCTTACACAAGTTTCTAAAGGCCGTTCTTATGTTAGCCAACCTGGCATATGCTGCTGATGTTATCCTCTTGATATGAGCTTCAGGGGACAGGTCTGGCGTGATATCAACCCCCAGGTCTTTCTCTCTCTCTGACTCTTGAAGTAATTTCATCCCCCAAATGGTACCTTGTATCTGGTCTCCTGCTTCCTACCCGTATCTTCATTACATTACATTTGCTTGAGTTAAACTCTAACAGCCATTTGTTCGACCATTCCTGCAGCTTGTCCAGGTCTTCTTGAAGCCTCAAGCTGTCCTCCTCTGTCTTAATCCTTCTCATAATTTTGGCGTCGTCAGCAAACATTGAGAGGAATGAGTCTATACCCTCTGGGAGATCATTTACGTATATCAGAAACAGGATAGGTTCAAGCACAGAGCCCTGTGGGACCCCACTGGTGACTTCACGTCATTCTGAGGTCTCACCCCTCACTGTAACTCTCTGCTTCCTATTGCTTAGGTACTCCCTTATCCACTGGCGCGCCCTACCAGCTACTCCTGCCTGTTTCTCCAGCTTATGCATCAACCTTTTATGGGGTACTGTGTCAAAGGCTTTCCGACAGTCCAAAAAATGCAGTCCGCCCATCCTTCTCTTTCTTGCTTAATCTTTGTCACCTGATCGTAGAATTCTATCAAGCCTGTAAGGCAAGATTTACCCTCCCTGAACCCATGTTGATGGGTTGTCACGAAGTCTCTTCTCTCCAGATGTGTTACTAGGTTTTTTCTCACAATCTTCTCCATCACCTTGCATGGTATACAAGTTAAGGACACTGGCCTGTAGTTCAGTGCCTCTTGTCTGTCACGCTTTTTGTATATTGGTACTACATTAGCAGTCTTCCATATTTCCGGTAGGTCTCCCGTTTCCAGTGACCTACTATACACTATGGAGAGTGGCAAGCAAAGTGCTCCTGCACACTCTTTCAATACCCATGGTGAGATTCCGTCCGGCCCAACAGCTTTTCTCACATCCAGCTCCAATAGGTGCTTCTTGACCTCATCTCTTGTAATTTCGAACCTTTCCAAGGTCACCTGGTTTGCTGCCACCTCTCCTAGCGCCGTGACTTCTCCCTGTTCTATTGTAAAGACCTCTTGGAACCTTTTGTTGAGTTCTTCACACACCTCTTTGTCATTCTCTGTGTACCTGTCATCGCCCACCCTAAGTTTCATCACCTGTTCCTTCACTGTTGTCTTCCTCCTGATGTGACTGTGTAGTACCTTTGGTTCAGTCTTGGCTTTATTAGCTATAT
>NC_091209.1:3358231-3530731 GCF_040958095.1 Procambarus clarkii | reverse complement strand
CCTCTCAACCGTCAATCAACAGGTGTACAGGTTCCTGAGCCTATTGGGCTCTATCATATCTACACTTGAAACTGTGTTTGGAGTCAGCCTCTACCACATCGCTTCCTAATGCATTCCATTTGTCAACCACTCTGACACTAAAAAAGTTCTTTCTAATATCTCTGTGGCTCATTTGGGCACTCAGTTTCCACCTGTGTCCCCTAGTGCGTGTGCCCCTTGTGTTAAACAGCCTGTCTTTATCAACCCTGTCGATTCCCTTGAGAATCTTGAATGTGGTGATCATGTCCCCCCTAACTCTTCTGTCTTGAAACGAAGTGAGGTTTAATTCCCGTAGTCTCTCCTCGTAGCTCATACCTCTTAGCTCGGGTACTAGTCTGGTGGCAAACCTTTGAACCTTTTCCAGTTAAGTCTTATGCTTGACTAGATATGGACTCCATGCTGGAGCCGCATACTCCAGGATTGGTCTGACATATGTGGTATATAATGTTCTGAAAGATTTCTTACACAAGTTTCTAAAGGCCGTTCTTATGTTAGCCAACCTGGCATATGCTGCTGATGTTATCCTCTTGATATGAGCTTCAGGGGACAGGTCTGGCGTGATATCAACCCCCAGGTTTCTCTCTCTCTCTGACTCTTGAAGTATTTCATCTCCCAAATGGTACCTTGTATCTGGTCTCCTGCTTCCTACCCCTATCTTCATTACATTACATTTGCTTGGGTTAAACTCTAACAGCCATTTGTTCGACCATTCCTGCATCTTGTCCAGGTCTTCTTGAAGCCTCAAGCTGTCCTCCTCTGTCTTAATACTTCTCATAATTTTGGCGTCGTCAGCAAACATTAAGAGGAATGAGTCTATACCCTCTGGGAGATCATTTACGTATATCAGAAACAGGATAGGTCCAAGTACAGAGCCCTGTGGGACTCCACTGGTGACTTCACGCCAGTCTGAGGTCTCACCACTCACTGTAACTCTCTGCTTCCTATTGCTTAGGTACGCCGTTATCCATTGGAGCGCCCTACCAGTTACTCCTGCCTGTTTCTCCAGCTTATGCATCAACCTTTTATAGGGTACTGTGTCAAAGGCTTTCCGACAGTCCAAAAAAATGCAGTCCGCCCACCCTTCTCTTTCTTGTTTAATCTTTGTCACCTGATCGTAGAATTCTATCAAGCCTGTAAGGCAAGATTTACCCTCCCTGAACCTATGTTGATGGGTTGTCACGAAGTCTCTTCTCTCCAGATGTGTTACTAGGTTTTTTCTCACAATCTTCTCCATCACCTTGCATGGTATACAAGTTAAGGACACTGGCCTGTAATTCAGTGCCTCTTGTCTGTCACCCTTTTTGTATATTGGTACTACATTAGCAGTCTTCCATATTTCTGGTAGGTCCCCCGTTTCCAGTGACCTACTATACACTATGGAGAGTGGTAAGCAAAGTGCTCCTGCACACTCTTTCAATACCCATTGCGAGATTCCATCCGGCCCAACAGCTTTTATCACATCCAGCACCCATAGGTGCTTCTTGACCTCATCTCTTGTAATTTCGAACCTATCCAAGGTCACCTGGTTTGCTGCCACCTCTCCTAGCGCCGTGACATCTCCCTGTTCTATTGTAAAGACCTCTTGGAACCTTTTATTGAGTTCTTTACACATCTCTTTGTCATTCTCTGTGTACCTGTCCTCGCCCACCCTAAGTTTCATCACCTGTTCCTTCACTGTTGTCTTCCTCCTGATGTGACTGTGTAGTAGCTTTGGTTCGGTCTTGGCTTTATTAGCTATATCATTTACATACCTTTTCTCAGCTGCTCTTCTCACACTGACATACTCGTTCCTGGTTCTCTGGTATCTCTCTCTACTTTCTGGTGTTCTGTTATTACGGAAGTTCCTCCATACCCTTTTGTTCAGCTCCTTTCCTTTCATACATTCCTATTAAACCACGGATTCTTCCTTTGCTTCTCTGTTTTTTCCTGTCGGGCTGGGACAAACCTGCTTACAGCCTCCTGACATTTTTGGGTGACATAGTCCATCATGTCTTGGACGGACTTGGTTCCGAGTTCTGTGTCCCAATGTATATCCCATAGGAATTTATTCATTTCCTCATAGTTTCCCTTTTGGTACGCCAGCCCTTTGGTTCCCAGTTATTTTTTGGGGGTGATAATTCCCAGCTCAACCAGGTACTCAAAGCTCAATACCCTATGATCACTCATTCCCATTGGGGCTTCCAACTTAATTTCTCTTATATCCGACTCATTTAGTGTAAATATCAGATCAAGCAAGGCTGGTTCATCCCCTCCTCTCATTCTTGTCGGTCCCTTGACGTGTTGACTTAGAAAGTTTCTTGTTGCCACATCCAGCAGCATAGCTCTCCATGTGTCTGGGCCTCCATGTGGGTCTCTGTTTCCCCAATCTATCTTCCCATGGTTGAAGTCTCCCATGATTAGTAATCTGGATCCATTCCTGCTAGCCACAGAAGCTGCTCTCTCTATTATATTGATGGTGGCCAAGTTCTTTCTATCATATTCCTGTCTAGGTCTTCTGTCATTCGGTGGGGAGTTATATATGACTACGACTATAATTTTCTGCCCTCCAGTTGCTATGGTGCCTGATATGTAGTCACTGAAACCTTCACAGTTCTGAATTACCATCTCTTCGAAACTCCAACCTTCTCTTAGTAGCAAAGCTACCCCACCTCCTCCTCTCCCTTCTCTCTCTTTCCTCACTACATAGTAGCCCTGTGGAAACACTGCATTTGTTATGATTTACGTTAGCTTTGTTTCTGTGAGTGCTATTATGTCTGGGTTTTCTTCTAGTGCCCATTCTCCAAGTTCACTTGTTTTATTTGTAATCCCATCTATGTTAGTGTACATCACCTTGAAGCTCACTTTCTTCTGTTCATTTTCATGTCCCATTCTTGGGGAGCATTCTGCTGGTGTAGGAAGCTGTTCTGTGGGTGAGAAGATCTGTGAGGTGGTTTGCAGGGTCTCAGAGGATTTTGGGGTGGGAGGGTGGGGGTTTAAGGGAAGGGGGACAGGTAGGGTGTGGGTTAAGAAGATAGGGGGGACATGGAGGATACGGGATGAGGAGGGATAGGGAGGGTATGGGATGAAGGGGGAGGGTGTACAGGGGGGGGGGGAAGGTGAGAGGGGGGACATGATGGGGATGGGGTGTCAGGGTCAGAATGGGGTGTGGGGGGGGAGGGAGGGTTGGGTGGGGGCAGGTAGGGTGAGGGGAAGGGAGGGTTTCTATGCAGAGGGGGTGGTGGTGTTGCCCTCCCCTCTGGTGTTGCTGGGATGCTGGTTTTTGGTTCCCCTCTTGTCTCTGGGACTGTTGTGTTGGGGGCTGTGATTTCCTGGTTTACTCCTCTCTCCCTGCACTTCCTCCTTGCTTCTGCTGCCCTGGCTCTCTCCTCCTTCGTCCTGTCCCTCTGCAGGAATACTTTCTTGTATCCCTCCACATGCTGCAGACGACTCTTCCTTTCGAGAATATCCTCCTTCATGGTTTCGTTTGTAAACACCACCTTGACAAGTCGGTTTCTGTCCTTGTTGTACCAGCCCAACCTGAAAACCTTCTCAATGTTATGTACAGCCGCTTCCATCTGTAACCCCTTCAGTAGCCCATGTACTGCCTCTCTATCCTTGCCATTCCATTCTTGCCTGTTGGATCCTTCCTGTTCTTTGATGCCTACAACTACCACTGATCTTTTTCTTTCCAGCAGTTGAGTGGTGCACATTGCTGCTTCCTGTAATGTAGCTGCCTGCATCGCTACCTCCCTCACTGTGTCCATTGCTTCTGAGCTCTTTTTCAGTCGTTCCACAAATGTTTTAGGTACAGAGGCATTTCCTTCCAATGTAACATTCCCACCTTCCCTTTGGATGATAATCTGATGCGTGGTCTCTTTATTTTTCTCTGAGAGAGATTTGATCTCCTCCCTTGCTGATGCCAGCTCACTTTGCAGATTGTTAATTATAATCCTCATTTCATTCATCTCCCTCCTGAATTCCTCCAGAACTTGGGTTAGCAATTCCTTCGTTTGATCACCCTGGCTGTTTCCCGTGTCCCTGTTGCGGCCTCCTGCCATTTTGCCCCATGTCAAGAGAGAGAGCAAGAGAGAGAGAGAGCAAGGGAGAGAGAGAGAGAGAGAGAGAGCAAGAAAGCAAGAGAGAGAGAGAGCAAAAGAGAGCAAGAGAGAGAGAGCGAACAAGAGAGAGAGAGAACAAGAGAGAGAGAGAGCAAGAGAGAGAGAGCAAGAGAGAGAGAGCAAGAGAGAGAGAGAGAGAGAGAGAGAGAGAGAGAGAGAGAGAGAGAGAGAGAGAGAGAGAGAGAGAGAGAGAGAGAGAGAGAGAGAGAGAGAGAGAGAGAGAGAGAGAGAGAGAACATGTGTGCCCGTGGGATGGGGTTAAGAGGAGGTGAGGTGTTCAGCTTACGGAAGGTAAGAGAGGGGGTAAGAGAAGGGGTAAGAGAGGGGGTAAGAGAAGGGGTAAGAGAGGGGGTAAGAGAAGGGGTAAGAGAGGGGGTAAGAGAAGGGGTAAGAGAGGGGATAAGAGAAGTGGTAAGAGAGGGGGTGGATTATAAGAGGTTTTATCCCCTTTCCACGAAAGGTGTTAATCCCTTATAGCCTGCGTGTGCGTGTGTGTGTGCGTGCATACGTACGTGGGCTTGAGTGCGTGCATGTGCATGCGTGTGTCACGAGTTCCCGTAAGTGGTAACTTCTACCCAGAATGAGTCACTCTGAGATTTTAAATATATATACTATCCTGAACAAGAATTTGATAATATTTTACCTCACACTGTACACCTGATTAATTGACCAGAGAGGGGGTACATACCAGTCTGCTTCCCGCTCACACAACTAGATGAGTAATGATGATGTATGGTTGACGATGGTGCTCTGTCGTCACCTTCCACTTGGTGATTCTCTAAGTGCTAGTAGATTGATGATGGCGGTTCTTCTCTATCTACACAAATCTCTGGAGTCACAGTCACCACCCATCAAACACAATCAGCAGTTCCACGGCGGGTCGTCTCACCTGGCTGTCAGGTCAGGTCGCTTTACGCGGTCCTCCTCACTGTATGCACCGGTGATGCCACTAGCTACACTTTGGTTTCTTCGCACTATCGCTAGCGATATGACTATGCTATGTAGCACCCTGCTAGCTACACACTGCGAGAGGCCAAATACTATGATCTAGCCTCAATAATCCTTCAATGTCCCGAGAAATTGACGAATTTCCGTGGACCTCGCTAATCGCGTGTGTCTCCTACCGTCGCTGGCCTACTACGGTAGTGTGTGTGTGTGTGTGTGTGTGTGTGTGTGTGTGTGTGTGTGTGTGTGTGTGTGTGTGTGTGTGTGTGTGTGTGTGTGTGTGTGTGTGTGTGTGTGTGTGTGTGTGTGTGTGTGTGTGTGTGTGTGTGTGTGTGTTTATTGTGAGAGGGGGTGGCACTGTGGGGGGGGTGGGGTTAACTGGTGGAGGGATGGTGAGAGGGAGAGGGAGCGAGGGAGAGGGAGTGAGGGAGAAAAGTGAGGGAGAGGGAGTGAGGTAGAGGGAGTGAGGGAGAGGGGGTAAGAGAGAGGGAGTGAGGGACAGGGAGTGAGAGAGAGGGAGTGAGGGAGAGTGAGGGAGTGAGGGAGAAAGGGAGAACAAGGGGGTGAGGGAGAGAGGGAGAACGAGGGAGTGAGGGTGAGCGAGGGGGCGAGGGAGAGAGGGAGAGCGAAGGAGAGAGGGAGAATGTGGTAGAGAGGATTATAGAAGGAGAGTTGGGGATAGGAGGAGAGGAGGAGAGGAGAGTAAGAGAGTGAGGAAGGAGGGCAATCAGGAGTGTGGGGGATGGAGGGTCAGTCCCGGAAGTGAGGGGTGAGGTTGGCGGTAGGCTGGTTTGTGCGTGCATGTCTGTGTGTGTGTGTTTACGTTGGTGTGTTATGGTGAGTGGGGAAGGGGGGCAGGAGGGTCCAGCTGGTGGTGGTGAAATGTAAAACACAGGTGTGAAAAACTAGTACCAAGCTGAGACTCTCGAACTATTTTTCATATTTTAACTTAAATCCAAAACTAATTATTATATTAAGAACACTGTATAACGTGTATGACTGACTTTGAGACGCACTCACCTCCACGTCAACATCCCAAAGCACAACTAGATGATTTTTGGAGCGATGTCTCTCTAAGCAGTCTCCGTGGTGTAGTGGTAAGACACTCGCCTGGCGTTCCGCGAGCGCTATGTCAAGGTTCGTATCCTATCTTGAGATTATCTTGAGATGATTTCGGGGCTTTAGTGTCCCCGCGGCCCGGTCTTCGACCAGGCCTCCACCCCCAGGAAGCAGCCCATGACAGCTGACTAACACCCAGGTACCTATTTACTGCTAGGTAACAGGGGCATAGGGTGAAAGAAACTCTGCCCAATGTTTCTCGCCGGCGCCTGGGATCGAACCCAGGACCACAGGATCACAAGTCCCGCGTGCTGTCCGCTCGGCCGACCGGCTCCATACAGCAGTACCAATTTCTACCATCTAATTGGTCATTATGTCTGTATTTATGATGGTCCACATAGTTACAAATCTTATAATCTAAACAGGAGGATGGGTTGGAATTTTAATTATGCCCGGTAACCATTTCATTAAAAATAGTAAAGGATTTAAGAAAAAATGCCGACTTCTATTTTCAACATATTTTAAGCAACACAGAATGGTAGACACAAAGAATCCGTCTAAAGCCTAACAAACTGCATTTGTCAGAAGCTGAACTCAATATGACATTTGCAGAAAAAAAGTCTTCATTAAAATTGCACCCTTCACCATACAAAGTATGTGATGTCTATATTGGCCGGGGAGGATTTACTGGGCGCAATTCCTTAACTGTAGCCTCTGTTTAACGCAACAGTAAAATGTGTACTTGGATGAAAAAACGATTCTTCGCGGAGGGGATCGTATTCCAGGGACCTGCCCGAAACGCTACGCTTACTAGTGGCTGTACAAGAATGTAACAACTCTTGTATATATCTCAAAAAAAAAAGTCCACCTTAATTGCTGTCGTCCATGTAGGCCAGAGCTCTTCTCTTCTCTTCTCATGGTGGTCGACTTGTTCCCTTCTCACAATTGCCCGCCGATGCCACTGTCTTGCCACAAACTCGTTCTTTTTCAATTTTTTCTTATCTAACGTTATAAGAATTCCCTACGATATGCTATCACTGCGTTGTTGTACTCATCATAGGACCAAAACTATGTTTTGGGCTCACTGGTACATAAATATCCCGAGAATACTGAACTAATTCACGGACCGCCGTCCCACACTTGTGTCTTCCCTGGCTGACTGACTGAGACTGTGGCTGTGTGTGTGTGTATGTGTGTGTGTGTGTGTGTGTGTATGTGTGTGTGTGTGTATGTGTGAGTGTGTGTGTATTCACCTAGCTGTGCTTGCGGGGGTTGAGATCTGCTCTTTCGGCCCGCCTCTCAACTGTCAATCACCTCTTACTAACTACTTTTTTTCCCCACACACACATACCCCAGGAAGCAGCCTGTAGCAGCTGTCTAACTTCCAGGTACCTATTTACTGCTAGGTAACAGGTGCATCAGGGTGAAGGAAACTACACATTTGTTTTTCTGCCGGCTGCGGAGATCAAACCCCGATCCCTAGGTCCACGAGCCTAGAGTGCTGTTCACTCAGCCACCGATCCCAACAGAGAGTGTGTGTGTGTGTGTGTGGAGTGTGTGTGTGTGTGGAGTGTGTGTGTGTGTGTGCTTACCTAGTTGTGCTTGTGGGGGGGGGTTGAGCTCTGGCTCTTTGGTCCCGCCTCTCAACTGTCAATCAAGTGATGTACAGATTCCTGAGCTTACTGGGCTCTATCATATAAACATTTGAAACTGTGTATGGAGTAGGCCTCCACCACATCACTGCCTAATGCATTCTATCGGTTAACTACTCTGACACTGAAAAAGTTCTTTCTAACATCCCTGTGTCTCATTTGGGTACTCAGTTTCCACCTGTGTCCCCTTGTTCACGTATCACCCATGTTAAACAGTTTATCTTTATCTACCCTGTCAATTCCTCTGAGAATTTTGTAGGTATTGATCATGTTTAAATCCCTTGTTTAAATCCCTAAACTTGCTAAATATTAACTCCCTCCACACATTCTCTTGTGTCAACTACATTTACAAGACCCTGTTCTTAAATGCAAACCATGCTCTGAAACTCTCCCTGGACAGATGTAATAGGACCCATTATCACCACACCAGAAATAAATATCTCTTTGATATCCCCAGGGTCAAACTTAATCTGTGTAAACACTCTATGCAAATTAAGGGACCTAGTCTATGGAACCCACTCCCTAGTGAATTGAAAAACTGTAAAACTTTTGCCTTATTTAAAAGCAAAACCAAAAAGTACCTAACTTCATCTATTTAGTTTCCTACACTGAGCTTTAAATTTGCTCTGTACCTAGTGTTACCCAATCTCCTAATTTTTATGTAATATCAAACAACCTTATCATTGTGCTCATTGCTGTCTTCTTTTATGTGCTAGCCATATGCTGTATTGTGACTACCAATTTTTGTCAACTACCATTCAAGCTGTCATTGCAATCAATCTTATATTGTTTCTGCTGTATTGTGCCTACCAATTTGTTGTCAACTACCATTTTAAGCTGTCATTGCAATCAATCATAGCTACCTATGTGTTTTAATATACTGTACCTATAATTTTTTCTCATCTTCTTTTTTTTCATTCCATGTAATCTGTTATCATTTTTTTGTCTATAAATTTTGCAAGTATTTACCTCCTTAAAATTTTCTTAGATTAAGGACCTGCCCGAAACGCTGCGCGTGCTAGTGGCTTTACAAGACTGTAATTACCATATTTGTATCCTCACATTCCTTATGTACATTCTTGTATATGCATAAATAAATAAATAAATAAATAAATGTTGCCCCCTTATCCCGAAAGAGCTCTGCTATTTTGGCCCGCCTGTCAATTGTCAATCAACTGTTACTAACTACATATTTTTTCCCCATAACGCCACAGCAACACAAGCGATACACTACCCCTTCCACAACAAAACAATCAGTACACTACCACTCCACAACAAAACAAGCAATACATTACTCCTTCACAACAACAAAAATACATCAGAACTCTGCAACAACATCATCAATACACTACCACTCTACAACAACACAAGCAATGTACTACCCCTCCACAAAAGCACAAATAATATACTACCCCTCCACAACAATACAAACAATACACTACAACACCATAACAACACAAGCAATACATTAGCACTCAACAACAAAACAAGCAATAAACTACCCCTCAACAGCAACACAAGCAATGCACTACCACTAAACAGCAACACAACAATACACTATCCATTCACAATAACACAATGAATATGCTACCTCTCCACAGCAACACAGTCAATACACTACCACTCCACAAATACACAAATAATACATTACCACTCTACAACAACAACACAAGCAATACATTACCACTCCGCAACAACACAAGCAAAACACTGCCCCTACACAATAACACAAGCAATACCCCATCACTCTATAACAACACATGCAATACAGGGTGAAGGAAACTACACATTTGTTTTATTATCACTCTTTAACAACACATGCAATACCCCATCACTCTATAACAACACATGCAATACACAACCTCGCCACAACAACACAAACTATATACTACCCATCCACAACAACACAAGCAATACACTACCCCTCCACAACAACACAAGCAATACACTACCCCTCCACAAGAACACATGCATCACACTACCCCTACACAGCATTGCAAGCAATACACTACCCCTCCACAACAACACAAGCAATACATTACCACTCCACAACAGCATAATACAATACACCTCCGCAACAACTCCAGCAATACTCTTCCCCTCCACAACAACACAAACAATATACTACCGCTCCACAACAACACAATCTTATTCGTTCCTATTGATATGCATGTTAAGGTTGAATACTGGTGATGCCTTGCCTGGCAAGAGTAATCAAAACGAGAGGAGCAGCTTCATACTCGACATATTTTGACATAAAGAGAATCCAAGGAAGAGTGGTGACCTTTGAGGCAGTTATTCACAGTACTGATGTTATACCATGCTATGAGATAGTTGCTTATATATATATTTATTGATTTGTGATATATAATGATAACAATAAACCAACCTATCCTCCAGTTTACATAGTACTTTTTAATCATGTGCACCATAGTACAACAAATTTCTCCAGTCTGTCCAATTTATAATTGCGTTGAACTTTGATATATGTACTATGGTCTTCCTCCTCGCCCTCCTCCTTCCTCCTCGCCCTCCTCCTTCTTCCTCTTCACCCTCCTCCTCGCCCTCCTCCTCCTTCCTCCTTGCCCTCCTCCTTTCTCCTCGACCTCCTCCTCCTCCTTCTTACTCGTCCTCTTCCTCCTTCCTCCTCGCCCTCCTCCTCCTCCATCCTTCTTGCCCCCTCTTCCTCCTCGCCCTCCTCCTCCTCCTCCTTCTTCCCAGCCCTCCTCGCCCTCTTCATGCTCCTCGCCTTTCTCCTCTTTCCTCCTTCACCTCATCATCCTACTTCCTTCTTTTTCCTCATCAACCTCCTACTCCTCCTTCGTCCTCGCCCTCCTCCTCCTTCGTCCTCGCCCTCCTCCTCCTCCTCCTCCTCCTCCTCCTTCCTCCTCGACCTCCTCCTTCCTCCTCCTCGCCCTCCTCATCCTCCTCGCTCTCCTCACCCTTCCTCTTCCTTCCTCCTCACCTTCCTCCTCCTTCCTCCTTGCCTTCCTCCTCCTTCCTCCTCGCCCTCCTTCCTTTTCACTCTTCTCCTCCTCCTTTCTTTTCGCCCTCCTCCTCCTTCCTCCTCGTCCTCCTCCTCGCCCTCCTAATCCTCCTTCATCCTCGCCGTTCTTCTTACTCCTTGCCCTCCTCCATACTCCTAGCCCTTCTCCTTCCTCCTTGCCCTCTTCTTCCTTCCTCCACGCCCTCCTCCTCCTTCATCCTCGCCCTCCTCCTTTCATTTCGCCATCTTCCTCCTCCTTCATTATCGTCCTCCTCCTTTTTTCCTTCTCGCCCTCCTGCTCCTTCCTCCTCGCCCTCATCCTTACTCCTCGCCCTTTTCCTTCTCCTTCATCCTCGCCCTTTTCCTCCTCCTTCATCCTCGTCCTCTGTCTATCTGCTTGCCCTCCTCCTTCTCCTTCATCCTCGCCCTCCTCCTTCTCCTTCATCCTCGCCCTCCTCCTTCTCCTTCATCCTCGCCCTCCTCCTTCTCCTTCATCCTCGCCCTCCTCCTTCTCCTTCATCCTCGCCCTCCTCCTTCTCCTTCATCCTCGTCCTCCTCCTTTTCTTCCTCGCTCTCCTCCTCCTTCCTCCTCGCTCTCCTCCTTTCATTTCGCCCTCCTCCTCCTCCTCTTTCATCCTCGTCTTCCTCCTTTTTTCCTTCTCGTCCTCCTCCTCCTTCCTCCTCGCCCTCCTCCTCCTCCTCCTTCCTCCCCACCCTCCTCGCACTCTTCATCCTCCTCGCCCATCTCCTCTTTCCTCCTCCACCTCCTTCATCCTCGTCCTCCTCCTTTTCCTCCTCGTCCTCCTCCTCCTTCCTCCTCGCCCTCCTCCTTACTCCTGGCCTTTTTCCTCCTCCTTCTTCCTCGTCCTCCACCTTTTTCCTCCTCCTTCATCCTCGTCCTCCACCTTTTTCCTCCTCAGCCTCCTCCTCCTTACTCCACGCCCTCCTCATCCGTCCTCCTCGTCCTTTCTCTTAGCCCCCTTCCTCCTCGCCCTACACCTCCTCCTTCCTCCTCGCTCTACTCCTCCTCCTTCCTCCTCGCTCTACTCCTCCTCCTTCCTCCTCGCCCTCCTCCTTCCTCTTCGCCCTCCTCCTCCTCCTCCTGGTCCTCTTCTTCCTTCTTCCTCGCCCTACTCCTTGCCCTCCTCCTACCTCCTCACCCTCCTCCTCCTTCTTCCTCCTCGCCCTCCTCCTCCTTCCTACTCGTTCTCCTCCTCCTTCCTACTCGCCCTCCTCCTCCTTCCTCCTCGCCATACTCCTTCCTCTTCGCCCTCCTCCTCCTTCCTCCTGGCCCTCCTCCTCCTTCCTCCTCGCCCTACTCCTCCTCCTTCCTCCATGCCCTCCTCCTACCTCCTCGCCCTCCTCCTCCTTCTTCCTCCTCTTCTATCCTCCTCGCCCTATTCCTCCTTCCTCCTTGCCATCCTGCTCCTTCCTCCTTGTCCTATTCCTCCTTCCTCCTTGCCCTACTCCTCCTTCCTCCTCGCCCTCCTTCTCCTCCTTCCTCCTCGCCGTCCTCCTAATTTCTTCTCGCCCTCCTCCTCCTTCCTCCTCGTCCTCCTCCTCCTTCCTCCTCGACCTCCTCCTTCCTCCTCCTCGCCCTTCTCATCCTCCTCGCCCTTCTCACCCTTCCTCTTCACCTTTCTCCTCCTTCCTCCTTGCCTTCCTCCTCCTTACTCCTCGCCCTCCTCCCTTTTCACTCTCCTCCTCCTTCCTCCTCGCCCTCCTCCTCCTTTCTCCTCGCCCTGCGCCTCCGTCCTCACCCTTCTCCTCCCCTTCCTCCTCGCCCTCTTAATCCTCCTTCATCCTCCCCATTCTTCTTACTCCTTGCCCTCCTCCTTCCTCCTCGCCCTCTTCTTCCTACCTCCACGCCCTCCTTCTTACTCCTCGCTCTCCTCCTCCTCCTTCATCCTCGTCTTCCTCCTTTTCTTCTTCGCCCTCCTCCTTCCTCCTCTCCCTCCTCCTTTCATTTCGCCATCCTCCTTCATCATCGTCCTCCTCCTTTTTTCCTTCTCGCCCTCCTCCTCCTTCCTCGCCCTTTTCCTCCTCCTTCATCCTCGTCCTCCACCTTTTTCCTCCTCGGCCTCCTCCTCCTTACTCCATGCCCTCCTCATCCTTCCTCCTCGCCCTTCTCCTCCTTTCCCTTAACCCCCTTCCTCCTTCCTCCTGGTCCTACTCCTCCTTCCTCCTCGCCCTCCTCCTTCCTCTTCGCCCTCCTCCTCCTTCCTCCTGGCCCTTCTCCTTCTTCCTCGCTCTCCTCCTTCTCCTTTCTCTTAGCCTCCTTCCTCCTTCCTCCTCGCCCTACACCTCCTCCTTCCTCCTCGCCTTACTCCCCCTCTTTCCTCCTTGCCCTCCTCCTACCTCCTCGCCCTCTTCCTCCTTCTTCCTCCTCCTCCTTCCTCCTCGCCCTATTCCTCCTTCCTTCTTGCCCTCCTGCTCCTTCCTCCTCGTCCTACTCCTCCTTGCCCTACTCCTCCTTCCTCCTCGCCCTCCTTCTCCTCCCTCCTCCTCGCCCTCCTTCCTCCTCGCCCTCGTCCTCCTTCCTTCTCGCCCTCCTCTTCCTTCCTCCTCCTTCCTGCTCACCTTCCTCCTTCCTCCTCGCCCTCCTCCTTCTCCTCCTTCCACCTCGCCCTCCTCCTTTTTTCTCCTCGCTCAACTCCTCCTCCTTCCTCCTCGCCCTTCTAGTCCTTCCTTCTCGTTTTACTGCTCCTTCCTCCTCTTCCTACTCCTCATTCTTCCTCCTCTCTCTCCTCCTTCCTCCTCGCCCTCCTCATCCGCATTAACTTCCTCCTCTACCTCATCCTCTTTCCTCCTTTGCCTCGACCTCCTCCTCTTTCCTCCTCGATCTCATCCTCCTTCCTCCTCGAGCTCCTCCACCTTCTACTCTTCCTCATCGACCTCCTCCTTCCTCCTCGACTTCCTCCTTCCTCATCGACCTCCTGCTCTTTCCTTCTTAATCTCCTCCTTCCTCCTCTTTTTCTTCTTTTCTCCTTCTCTCCATCCTTCCTCCTCCTTCTTGCTCTCCTCCTCCTTCTTCCTCCTTCCTCCTCCTCTTTCCTCCTCCTCCTCCATCCTTCTTGCCCTCCTCTTCCTCCTCGCCCTCCTGCTCCTCCTTCCTCCTAGCCCTCCTCCTCCTCGCCCTCCTCCTCGCACTCTTCATCCTTCTCGCCCATCTCCTCTTTCCTCCTCGCCCTCCTCCTTACTCATCGCCCTCCTCCTTACTCATCGCCCTCCTCCTCTTCCTTCATCCTCGTCCTCCTCCTTTTCCTCCTCGTCCTCCTCCACCTTCCTCCTCGCCCTCTTCCTTACTCCTGGCCTTTTTCCTCCTTCTTCATCCTCGTCCTATACCTTTTTCCTCCTCCTCCTTTCCCCTCGCCCTCCTCCTCCTTCCTTTTCGCTCTCCTCCTTACACCCGCCCTCCTCCTTACTCCACGTCCTCCTCCTCCTTCCACCTTGTCCTCCTCCTCCTTCCTCCTTGTCCTCCTCTTCTTCCTTCCTCCTTGCCCTACACCTCCTCCTTCCTACTTACCCTCCACCTTTTTCCTGATTGCTCTCCTCCTCCTACCTCCTCGCCCTCCTCCTCCTTCCTCCTCGAACTCCTCTTCCTCCTTCCTCACCGCCCTCCTCCTTACTCCTCACCCTTCTCCTTACTCCACGCCATTTTCCTCCTTCCCCCTCGTCCTACACCTCCTCCTTCCTCCTTCTCCCTCGTCCTTCTCCCTCGTCCTTCTCCTCCTTCCTCCTTGCTCTACTCCTTCTCTTTCCTCTTCGCCCTCCTAGTCCTTCCTCCTCGTTTTACTTTCCTTCCTCCTCTCCCTACTCCTCCTTCTTCATCCTCGCCCTCCTCCTTCCTTCTCGTGCTCCTCCTCCTTCCTTCCTCCTCGCGCTTCTACCTCCAACCGCCCTCCTCCTCCTCCTTCTTCCTCCTCGCGCTCCTTCTTACTCCTCTTCCTCCTCCTTCCCCCTCGTCCTCCTCCTCCTCCTTCCTCCTTGTCCTTTTCCTCCTTCCTCCTCGTCCTCCTTCTTCCTCGTTTCACTCCTCCTACTTCCTCCTCGCCCTCCTCCTCCTTCCTCCTCGTCCTCCTCGGCTGCCTCCTTCCTACCTTACCTACTCCTCCTTCCTTTTCGACCTCCTACTTCTCCTTCCTCCTTCCTGTAACCATCATTCACCACTGCCACCAACCACATTAACCAACCAACACTACCACAAACCACAACCCACCAAAAACAACCACCACCACCACCATAGATTCTCCATTAAGTGAAAAAATGAATAATAATGATGAACCTACCTTATTTATGATCCTGTTTTATTTTACTAAATGTAGAAATATATTTTTATATTTCTACACACACACACACACACACACACACATTATATATATATATATATATATATATATATATATATATATATATATATATATATATATATATATATATATATATATATATATATATATATATATATATATATATATATATATATATATATATATATATATATAACAAAAACTACGTTTATGAAACATTTAAGGTTGCCACAAGGTTTCAATTTTTTTTAGCCAACGTTTCGCGCAGTACGTTTTGGAAACTTTCTTACATCCACACAAAATTACGTATCTAATGCGTGAAAACAAATGTTGCCACTACTTTCCAACACTTTCCAGATACGTTGTGACAACCAAAAATTGTTTCCTGGGAAGTTTCCACCTGTGTCCCCTTGTTCGTGTTCCACCCATGCTAAAGAGTTTGTCTTTGTCCACCTTGTCAATTCCCCTGAGAATTTTGTAGGGTGGTTATCATGTCTTCCCTTACTCTTCTGTCTTCCAGGGACAAGAGTTTCAGCTCCTTTAGCCTTTCCTGGTTGTTCATTCCTCTCAATTCCGGAACGAGTTTAGTGGCATGCCGCTGAATCTTCTCTAACTTTGTCTTGTGTTTAACTAAATATGGACTCCAAGCTGGAGCTGCATATTCCAGGATTTGTCTGACATAAGTGGTATACAGGATCCTGAACGATTCCTTACATAAGTTTCTAAAGGCAGTTCATATGTTGGCCAGTCTAGCATATGTCGCTGAGGATATCCTTTTGATGTGGATCTCTGGGGACAGGTTCGGTGTGATATCAATCCCCAGATTATTCTCTCTAATTGAGTCTTGTAGGATTTCACCTACCAGATGGTACCTTGTGTTCAGCCTTCTGCTCCCTTCACCTAATTTCATTACTTTGCACTTTCCGGATATATGGTATATGGGTCTGAAGGCGAGGAGTCACAATAACGTGGCTGAAATATGTTGACCAAACCACACACTAGAAAGTGAAGGGACGACGACGTTTCGGTCCGTCCTGGACCATTTTCAAGTCGATTGTGAGAATCGACTTGAGAATGGTCCAGGACGGACCGAAACGTCGTCGTCCCTTCACTTTCTACGATGAGGTTTGATCAACATGGGTCTGAAGTCTTAATGGAACATTTCGCAACCTTGTTATAAGTTTAAACAAAATATAAGTGAGGAGCAGGCGTAGGAATTTATCTGGTATGTTTCGTGTAATGGGTTTATATTCACTTTTATGTGGAATTCGGGAAATTTACGGCATTAAATAGAGAGGTAAATATACATTAAAAGTTTCAAAAACTTTTAGATACTCTTTTAAATTTTTTGGTCGTCGCTGAAGGTTAGATAAATAACCACAAGACCCATTATATTTTCATGGACGCAAAGGGACTAAAGCATGCAAATTGGGATTATTATTTAATATGCCATTCTATTTTTTCCAATGACATGTCAATATGATTTTACATGTTTAAGGAATGCATGATTATAAGAACAAAGGAACAACAGAAGGTTCGCCGCCGACGTGAGTCAGGTCCCAACAATAACCAGCAACACACATTTTTGTTCAGACTTCGCTCGGCCTTCTGCCACCCGCTCCTTATATCATAAATGTTATTTGTATACAATTATCCTTCCAGATCCCGTCTGAATCTAAACATATCCAGCTTGTAACCAATATTTTGTGTTCATGCACACTATATGCAGACAATACCCATATTGCTATAGTTCCTTCTTAACCGGCAGACAGTACCCATATTGCTATAGTTCCTCCTTAACCGGCAGACAGCACCCCATTGTTATAGTTCCTCCTTAACCGGCAGACAGCACCCCATTGTTATAGTTCCTCCTTAACCGGCAGACAGCACCCATATTGTTATAGTTCCTCCTTAACCGGCAGACAGTACCCCATTGTTATAGTTCCTTCTTAACCGGCAGACAGCACCCATATTGTTATAGTTCCTCCTTAACCGGCAGACAGTACCCCATTGTTATAGTTCCTTCTTAACCGGCAGACAGCACCCATATTGCTATAGTTCCTCCTTAACCGGCAGACAGTACCCCATTGTTATAGTTCCTTCTTAACCGGCAGACAGCACCCATATTGTTATAGTTCCTCCTTAACCGGCAGACAGTACCCCATTGTTATAGTTCCTTCTTAACCGGCAGACAGCACCCATATTGCTATAGTTCCTCCTTAACCGGCAGACAGTACCCTATTGTTATAGTTCCTTCTTAACCGGCAGACAGCACCCCATTGTTATAGTTCCTTCTTAACCGGCAGACAGCACCCATATTGCTATAGTTCCTCCTTAACCGGCAGACAGTACCCTATTGTTATAGTTCCTTCTTAACCGGCAGACAGCACCCCATTGTTATAGTTCCTTCTTAACCGGCAGACAGCACCCCATTGTTATAGTTAATCAATAAGAACATAAGAATATAAGAATGAACGTAACTGCAGAAGGTCTATTGGCCCATACGAGATAGCTCCTATTTATAGTCACCCAATCTCATTCATATATATGTCTAACCTACGCTTGAAACAACCAAGAGTTCCTACTTTTTTATGTTATGCAGTAATTGGTTCCACAAAGCAACAACCCTGTTACCGAACCAGTATTTACCCAGGTCTTTCCTGGGTAAACACTGGTAAATCTAAACTTATCAAATTTATTCCCACTAACCGGCATTATTCAATATATACTCATTAACCGGAAGAAAGTATACCCATTGTTAGTGTTCCTCATTAACTGGTAGAGTACCCCATTCTTATAGTTCCTCATTAACCAGCAGACAGTACCCAATTGTTATATGAACATATGAATAAAGGGAACTGCAGATGGCCTATTGGCCCACTCAAGGAAGCTCCAATATAAAACAACCCAATCCCACTCATATACATGTCCAACCCACGCTTGAAACAATCAAGGTACCCCACCTCCACCACGCCACGTGGCAACTGGTTCCACAAATCAACAACCCTGTTATTAAACCAGTATTTACCCAGGTAAACTTACTCAGGTATTTACCCAGGTAAACAAATAGTAAAACTAAAATCAAACAAATCCCCCAGGGCTGGATGAAGTGTTTGCCAGGGTGCTTAAAGAACGCAAAGAGGAGCTTTCCGAGCCACTGTCTACCACATTTAATAAATCAATAGAGTCATAGAGGGTAGCTAATGTGGTACCAATTTTTAAGAAAGGAGATAGATCACTTGCGTCAAACTATCGGCCAATTAGCCAACCGTCTATTGTGGGAAAGTTACTTGAATCGATAATTGCAAATACAATTCATCTTCATCTTCAAAAACATAAATAAATAAATGAGTCGCAACATGGTTTTACAAATGGCCGTTCATGTTTAACAAATTTGCTATCTTTTTATTCCAGCATAGTTGAGGCAGTTGATAGTGGTAAGGATTGTGATGTTGTGTACCTTGACTTTAGCAAAGCTTTTGATACAGTGCCACATGAAAGACTGATTAAAAAAAATAGAGGCCCATGGTATTGGGGGTGCTATATTAAGCTGGATTAGGGCATGGCTATTCCAAAGAAAACAGAGAGTTAGTATAAATGGAGTTAAGTCAGAGTGGGATAATGTTGTTAGTGGAGTACCTCAAGGCTCTGTCTTGGGACCTCTGTTGTTTATAATATATATAAATGATTTAGATTCAGGTTTGAGTAGCAACATCTGCAAATTTGCAGATGATACAAAAATCGGTAGGGAAATTAACACGGAGGAAGACTCACTATCACTTCAAGTTCATCTAGATAGGGTTTTGAAATGGTCAAAAGATTGGCAGATGCAGTTTAATGCTGATAAATGTAAAGTTCTGAGGCTAGGTAATGATGATAGAGTTGCAAGACACGAGCTAGATGGTGTTGAGATTGCGAAGTCGGATTGCGAAAGGGATCTGGGAGTTATGATTAGTAAGAATTTAAAACAAAAGGATCAATGCCTGAATGGTATGGTAAACAACACAGCTCAATTCCAATGCAATGTCACACTAAATAATTAGATCAAAATGAAAATAAATCAAAATCCATGAAAATTCAATTTAACAGTCTCAAACCGTTCAAACCAGGAGGTCAAATGATTGTCTTGAAACTCAAAGGGGGCACCATGCACTGCCACATACATCAAGGTGACACTAAGATTCACCACTTTAACAGAACCAGCAGAATCAGGAGAGTAAACACGCCCCTCACACCGCCTGAGAAACGTCTGAAAGGTAGACTGGTGGTGGAACTTGACCACAGCACGGTTGCTCTGAAGCAGCTGGACGCCCACTAAGTCCGACAGCTGCACATGTAGCACATCCACTAGGGCGACAACAACCAACAGATGATCCACAGCACCATAAATGCCAGAGCACCCGACGATATCCTCTTCACTGGAGACAGAGAAGTCCCCATGACAAATCCAAACGCCACCCTGTCAGTGGCAAACCACCACCAGGCAGGGCAACCAGCAATTGTCCAACGTAAACCACTAGCCAGGAGCAGAGAGACCTCAGGAGAGTCCGACCTGGCTGGTGGTTGCCACCCTTCTCCTGTGCCACATCAAAACCACAAGTTGACATTGAATGGGAGTCCTGGCTTCGTCGCCGGAGGGTGCAGTCGTCGTTTGCCGTTGCTGAGTGGTGGTTTGCTGTGGGAGGTGTGGAGCGCCCGCTAGTCGGGGCTCCGCCTGGCGGCATGGGATGGCTGGTGGTAGCCGTATTCGCAGGGTGGATACTGTACGGCTGGATTTTTCTGTTGCTGTGGACGGGCCCATTGTGGAGATTGCTCTCCTGGACGTGCTCCGTATCGACGTCTCCGATCCCCTGGTATTCGAGAAGTTATCGCCTATCCATGTTGCGGTGTCGTTTGCCTCGTTGCATGTTTAACAGGAGTTTGTGGCTCGCTGGGATGCACGCTCACTTCCTCTTCCGGCTTCGGCTGTGTCTGTGGAGATCTCGTATCCCTGGGGGCCCTTGTCGTTTGTGAGTGTTCACAGCGTGCCGGTGACCTTCCCCGAGGCAGAACTCATGTCATTGTTTACGCGGTTTGGTGTGGTGGTGAAGCACCGGTTCAACATTTTGGGTGCGGGCCAGCTGAAGGGTACACGCACGCTCGTCATGCGGATCACGAGCCCTATTCCATCCAGGGTTTCGTTTCGTGGGCTCTCTATGCGGATCTTTTATCAAGGTCAAACCCGCACGTGTTTCCGGTGTGGTGCTGAGGGCCTCGTAGTGGCTGGTTGCAACGCTTCTCGTGCTGAGGACCCTTCAGTTTTCCTGGAGGATGACTTTCCCCGCTTGTCTGTGCGTGGGGATTCCCCGGCGGATCCTCGCTCTGTGCAGGTGCCTTGTGTGGTTCCTGCGGTGGTTCCAGCTGTCGCTTCGTCTGGACCTGATCTGTCTGCCCCACCGGTGAGCTCGGGGGACCTAGAGGCACCTGCTTCGAACCTTCGCCGATCGGTGGATGCGGAGGTGCAGCCGCATTCGGTTGCTTCCGTGGTGACCTTGGATGGTGCTGTAGTGGTGGTACCTGCATCTCCTGCAGAAGAACATGTGCTTCCCGGGGCTGTCCAGGCTGTGGTGTGTGTGACTCCACCCACGCCCTCTGCCTCGTCGCCTCTGGTAGTTTCCTCGTTGACGCGTGCATCTTCTCCTCTGCCGGATCCGTCGCCCTCGCTGGATACATCACGTGTGCTGGAGTCTACCCTTCCGCCTGCTGTGTTTCTTCCTTCTCCGAATCCGGTCTCCTTGGATGGTAGTGGCTTTTTGCCCTGCGTCGTTGAGGCTGCTATTCTGCGTGGTCATGCTGCCCCGGCTTTGGGGCCGCCTGCCGATGGTTCTTCTTGGGCACCGCTTGTAGGGGGTGACAGTTCTGGCGATCAACGGCCTATTTCTAAGCGCCGTCGTTTGGCTCGGGATGCACCACCTCACCGGACGTGGGCAAAGGAGCGTGATGCCATGGATGGTGATGCTGTGGGCGGCGATGTGCTGCCTTCTGTGTTTGACACCGTGCCCCCTGCTGGTGGCTCTCCTCAGTGGGCGGTTGGCCCTGGTGACCGCGACCTCGTCGTGGTGTTGTCGAAGGATGTGCGACGGGGGGGACTCTGCTCCTGTTCCGGTTGGCAGAGGCTCTGAGGCGCCTGCAGTGGCACCCTCCTCGGGGCTCGGTGTGTAGCCCGGCGTTGAACGAAGTGCGTGGCCTCGTGTGGGGTCCGCTGGGTGGCCTCCGCCCGCTATTCCGGTATCTCCTACTTTCTCGGCGGCGATGGCCCTGCCTTCCGTGTTGGGTCAGTGGCGCCCGCTTCCGCCGGATGTGGTGATCCTCGAACATATGGAGTACCCGCGAATTCGTGAGGGCCGTGCCCCTACGGAACTGGAGTATTTGGTATGGGAGGCTTATAAGCGGCGGTATCCGTAGTATACGTACCCTGAGAAATATCCTCCTGTTTGTCCGGCACGGGAGTACCCGGAGAAGTATGAGTGATCCGTGTGGTTGGTTTCTGTCTGTGTTGTGCGTATTGTATCCCCAGTGCCTGCGTGCACAAGTAGGTGTTCTTGTCTGTGCGTATGTGTGGTGTGGGTGTTTGTTCCTGGCTTCTGCGTGGCCTGTTATGATGTATCTGCGATTTGTTTTGTGCTATGCCTTTGTTCTGTGTGGGTGTTTGTGTTGTGTTTGTGTGCAGTTGTGGGTGTTTGGTGTTCTTTCTTTTCTGTTTTTGCGCTCGCCCCGTGTGTTGGGGTGGCGGGCGTATTAGTGTGGGGTGGTGTGGTTGTGTATGTTGCAGTTCCATGTGTTTGTCGCGTGGGTTGTGTGTGTGTGCAATTATTTCTTTGTCCTTGTAATTGATTTATTCTTTGTACATATTTTATGTTATTTATGTTCTTATGTGTAGTTTTTGGATTTACTGTTTAAATGTTTGTTGGTGTCCTCATTTGTGTCCGGTTCTGCTCCTTTGTGTGCGGGGTCGGACTGCCCGTGCTTGTGTTTTACTTTACTCCTCTTTTCTTTCCTAGGGGTTGTAAGCTTTCTGTGAATTTGTTGTAATTTTTGTGTATTTTTTCTTGTACATTTTTTTCTTGTACTTATGTCATTTATTAGTTGTGTATTGTATGCATTTTCTGTCCCATGCTGTTTATGGGTTTCTTAGCTTGTGTCCTGTGTGTTTTCCTGTGACCTATTGTATGTGTTTTATGTCTGTTTCAATGGTGTTTACTTTGTTTCATGTATATGCTCGATTGTTTGTATTTGTGTTGTTTTGCACTTGTTCCCGGTTTTTGTACTTTCGTTTTTTATATATCAATAAAAAAAAGTTGACATTGAATGTGTTTTCACAATGAGACAAATAAGAAGCAAAATCAAAAATATTCAGTCACAGGCAGAAGTGCTGTTATGACCACACCATTTTAATTATATTGTGAAAGTGTATGTTGCAGTCAAACTATATAGTCACATATTACTTGCTTAGCTTACTATTGTATTAGTAATCGTTTTGGGAATTCATATCAGAGGCTTATGGTCGTTCATACAACTATATAATTGAGGTATGTGAATATACGGTGATTTAAGTCGTAAACGATCAGTCGACCAGTAATTGCAGTAATTCCATATCCCCCCACCCCCTGACCCCTTGGTGAACTGTCTCCAGCTAGTATTGCCAGATGTAAAATAGAAATGACTCCCATATGTGTTTAGCACATATTGTTATATATTCTTATGTACCTTGAGGTTTGTATAAATTGTATTGTATTATGTATATATATATCTAATTAGGTACAGCATGAACTAGATGTAAATATTTATGTTTTTGGCTTCTGTTATGCGAAGGAGGAAGGTTGGAGTGACTTGCCATGTTGGCAACAAAGTCGTTCTCGGCCAGTATGGCCGTTGGCAAGTTACTACCCTCCTGATTTCCCAGATAGGCGGACGTGAGACATCAAGTCCTTGAGATGTACTGTATTTTCCTCTGTCTCCTAGTGATCCCGTCATTCCCCCCTCCTCTATCCCCTCGTCCTCCCAACCATTCCCACTTCCCCATCCCCTCTTCCTCAACTCCCCCCGTCCCATTGTCCTTCCCACCATCACCCACTCCAGCGTCCCCCTCGTCCTCCTAACCATTCCCACTCCACCGTTCCCTCGTCCTCCCAATCGTCCCCTTGTCTCCCCACTATTCTTCATTCCCCTGTCCCCTCGTCCCCACCATCTCCCATGTCCCCTCATCCTCCCCACCATCCCCCACTACCATCCCCTCGTCCTCCCCACCATTCCCCACTCACTCCTCCGATGCATTCTCAATTGATCTGATTTTCCCATCAGAAAATTGGGAACATCAAATGACCTAATGTTCCCATCAATGAAATATAAGAAAAACGTTAAAAACAAGAAAATATGAAAAAAATGAAAAAATAACAAAATAGATTATACTTAGGGGCCGGCCAGCCGAACGGACAGCACACTGGACACGTGATCCTGTGGTCCCGGGTTCGATCCCGGGCGCTGGCGAGAAACAATGGGCAGAGTTTCTTTCACCCTATGCCCCTATTACCTAGCGGTAAATAGGTACCTGGGAGTTAGTCAGCTGCCACAGGCTGCTTCCTGGGGTGGAGGCCTGGTCGAGGACCGGGCGGCGGGGACACTACAGCCCCGAAATCAACTCAAGATAACCATGAAATGAATAGTATGTTAAACAACACTGCTCAATTCCAATGCAATATCACGCAAAGTAATTAAATCGAAACGAAAATAAATAGAAATCTATGAAAATTCTATTTGTCAATGCAATCAGAAACATTGAAATGGAATCGTAACATATTTAGTATTGCATGTGTTGCTATTACGTGCAACAGATGGCGCTGTTTAAAAAAAAGCATGTTTTTAGCTGTCTCAGGCGTGGCATTTATATAGTAGGTATATAAAAATGCGGGCTTATTCCAATGGAAATTTGTGTCAAAATTTCAAAGCAATCGGTGAATAAACTTTGGATATTACAGCGTGTGTTGCTCTTACGTCCAACAGATTGTATTGATTTAAAAAAAAAAACATGTTTTTTCCTGTCAGAGGTGAGGCACGTATACAGTAGGTATATACAAACACGCGCCTCTTCGAATGCAACGTTGTGTCAAAATTTCAAAGCAATCGGTAAAGAGGTTTCGAAGATTTCCCTCACATGAAAAATACAATTTAAAAAACAAGTTTTTTCCTGGCACAGACGTAACATCTATATAATATGTATATAAAAACCCGCTCGGATGCTACTGGAACGTTGTGTGAAAATTTAAAAAAAATCGGTGAAGAACTTTTGGAGATTAGCGATTTTTAACAAACGAACATTTACATTTTTATTTATATAGATTTACATTTTGTTATCCACTGATTTTTTTTTTAAGTTTGCCATAGCAAAGCATGTCGTACATATTATGATAATATATGCAGTGAGAAAATTCGCCCAAAGAATGTGTTATGTTTATCATATTTTTCTGGGTTTGAAAATATCATCAAGGCCTTGAAACTTTTTGATATACATGTATTGTTTAATTACGAAAATACTGTTGGAAAACTATTAGTTAGAAACAGTTCTCGTAGTGATAATCGTGTCATTTATAAAATACCTTGTAAAGATTGTAGTAGGTTCTATGTTGGGCAAACATCTAAAGGTTTGATATGTAGAATTTTGCAACATAAATACTCTCTTAGACATGGCTAATTGTCTAATGCTTTGTTTGTTCATTTGTCAGAAAATTCCCACCAAATTGATTGGGAGATGGCTCCTTCAATAACAAATTGTAAAATCACTTTGAATAGGAACATAATTGAATCTACTTTAATACAGATTACAAAATTAAGTAATTTGAAGATTAGCAGTGGTTTGTATAATTCAGATCCATTTTTGATTGATCAGTTAGAGGGCGATTTGTGTATTGCATCAATACACATTTGTCTCACTAATACCGTGTTAATATCTATTATAAACAAATCCACAAGGGCCGTGACGAAGATTCGAACCTATGTCCGAGAGCATCCCAGACGCTGCCTTATTTGACTGAGCTATGACATGGTATAAGAATTGCAACCAGGAAATCATCTTGATTTACCAAAGGATCCTGCTGTCTCTCTGAGACACAAACCAGGGTTTTATGCAATTCCCCCATGCACTCGAGCTATGTCAATAGGCTGTTCTACCTCTTCACCCTTACTTCATTACACACAGAAATCACAATAGTGTGATGTCTCAAATGATTTTATCCACAAGTGCCGTGATGAGAATTCGAACCTACGTCCGAGTGCATCCCAGACGCTGCCTTAATCGACTGAGCTACGACATGGTATAAGAACTGAAACTCTGGTGACCATTGAAATACATGTGCACATCTACCAACATTAGCAGGAACAATGACATATTACACTTGCCAGAACTGTGCCTTGTTGTTATTGGAGACATAGTCGATCCCTGACGTTTGCTGTTGCAGAATGTCGGTTAAGGGACCAGTATTAGGCTCCTAGACACAGATTATTATCAGCAATCTTGCTGGATAAGCTGTTAGCACGCTGTCAATATGGCGTTCTCCTTCTCTCTCTTCCTTCTGTCTCGCTGGGATACTCATGCGCAGTACGATCCATAGGAATCCCAAAGTAATTTACTTGTAATTAATTAGGGAAGGAATTATGACAAATATTAATGTCATACATAAATATGTTATATCATAAAACCATTTCTCGTAGGGCGATTGGTTTAATTAAGACTGCACGAAATAAACGAGAAGTGTTGAATGTAGACTTATTTTACGTCGCAGTAATATCTACAGGAATAATCAATCTGATTACATGATTGAGTTCAGTGTACAATAATACGCGAAATAAGCAAACTCTTTCATAGAAGATTATCTTTAGAAAGGAAAAGCAAATAACTGGACTCGGTAGAATTCCAATAATATGTGGAATATTTCATGTTTCAGCCTAACGCTACATCATGGCACCATGGAGACTAGGAAGAATTTAGCTAATATTGCGTTGCAATAGAAAAACATTAATTGGGTTAATTCTACGAATTAGTAATGTTAGTAAATGCTATTGTTAGCAAATAAATGAGGATTGAATGTTGGTTATTTTCAACAGTTCTGTATCAGCTCTATTTTTTTTTAATGCTGCCTTGCCCCGTGGAAAACAAAACGGGTGCTGTGTAGTCTATCAGGGACTAAACAGTGCTTATGTATAACACCCGCGGGATAGGTACCCCTACACCATAACCAGAAAAAACCAGTGCTTTTAGAGGATGAAGACGAGCTTTACACAAGCGGTGGAAATGATGTTTGACGAGTTGGGAGTGAGGAAGTGATAAAAAGGTTTAAGGGAGCCCTAGAATTAGTTAGGAGTAAGGGAGGAATCCCGATCATATGTGGTATTCTTCCAAGTAAGGGAGTTGGAAATGATCGGTTGTCAAGGGCACTTGGTGTCAATTGCCGATTGGACAGATATTGCAAATGAAATGCAATATCATTCATAGATAACTGGGAACACTTCTATAGAAGAAATGACATGTATGCTTGGGATGTGGTGCATCTATCTAGGGCTGGAGTTGTTGTTGCAAACTCGTTGGAACCTGTGGTGGGAAGGGTTTGTTTGAATTTAAACTCTTAGTAGATAGTGGTATGGGAATTAATATAGAGAAAGGAGGTAATAAAAGTATGTGTGTGTGGGAAAAACAAATTGGCAAAATGATCAGGGAAGGAGTGGGACCTCAAGATAACATTACACTTAGGGTATACCAAACACACAACGAATATAACTACCAGGGGACACTGGTAGCTGAGTGGACAGTACGCAGGACTCGCAATCCTGTGGCCCGGGTTCGATTCCCGGCGCTGGCGAGATAATAAAATGGGCAGAGTTTCTTTCACTCTGATGCGCCTGTTACCTAGCAGTAAATAGGTACCTGGGAGGTAGACGGCTGTTGTGGGCTGCTTCCTGTGTGTGTGTGTGGAAAAAAAAATAAAAAAATAGTAGTTAGTAACAGTTGATTGATTGTCAGTTGAGAGGCACGACAAAAGAGCAAAGCTCAACCCCGGCAAACACAACTAGGTGAGTATGACCAGTAGGAGTCTAAGAAACGAAATAAATGATATAAATGCTCTTGACTGCACATAAAAAATAGATATTATTGCACTTACCGAAACGTGGATGAATGTAGAAAATTGAGAATTATTAACTGAATATCAAATAAATGGATTTAAGCTATTTCACACAGACATATTAGACGAGGAGGGGAAGTAGCTATATATGCTAGGGAAATTTTGAAATGTAGTCCCAAAGAGGGAATCAAAACTGAGCCACACTCAGAAACTATTTGGTTAGAATTAAATCTTATAATAGGATTTATATACAGGCCACCAAATTTGGACAAAATGGAAGCAAAGCATCTATTAGGATGAAATATCTAGAGCAACTAGGTTTAACATTATTTGTGTCATGGGTGACTTTAATTTTAGTGGAATAAACTGGATTTATAGAACAGGGAATAACAAAGCAGATTTTCTAGAATGAATTGACGATAGACTTGTTACACAACACATTAAAGAACCAACACGGGAAAATAATATTTTAGATTTAGTGTTAATGTTACGGCCAGCTTGAGCCGGTAACCGGTTTCGTGCTTTATAACCTTTTCTTCTATGATCCTACCCCAAGTCGATGGCAAGTTCTCAAGAACTGGCAGTGGCAAGCAATAGTGCAAGGAATAAACAATACTCAGTTACATCTTCACCAATATATTATCTATAGAAGTATTACCACACATATTTACACAATATCGCTTTCATCCAGGACACTCAATTGATCTGCAGTATTCATCAAATCCCGGCAAGTCCACTATATAAATAAATAAATAAATAAATATGTTTATTCAGGTAAGGTACATACATACAAGTGATGTTACATTAATGGATTGATATATAGATAGAGCTAGTACATACAATGCCTAAAGCCACTATTACCCAATGCGTTTCGGGCAAGAAAAACATTAATATCTAGAACTTAATACTAATTGAGCATAAAGAATAAAAAGTGTTGAAAACAAATACAAATAAAGATAAAAAAAGGGGGAACATGACTGAAAAAGCAGCACAAATACAATAGGTTGACAAACAGTGTTGATTAAAAAAAAAAAAAAATAAATAAATAATAAAAAAAAAAATAATAAAATAACAGACATGGGTTGACAATAGAGGAGTGAGGTAGGTTACAGGGAATTTATTAGGTAGTGTTTAGTTTTTATCTTAAACTGGTTGAGAGAGGTACAGTCTTTAACATGGTTGGGAAGGTCATTCCACATTCTGGGTCCCTTGATTTGAAGAGCATTTCTAGTTTGATTAAGTCGTACTCTAGGAATATCAAAACTGTATTTATTCCTGGTGTGGTGCTCATGGGTTCTGTTACAACCTTCAATGAAGCTTTTGAGGTCAGGATTGGCATTACAGTTCAGCGTTTTATATATGTATAATACACAAGAGAGAATGTGCAGTGACTTAATATCTAACATATTCAGAGATTTGAGTAAGGGTGATGTCTGGGGCCAGAGTTGGATATTGTCCTAATAGCAGCTTTGTGTTGGGTAATAAGAGGACGTAAATGATTTTGGGTAGTAGAACCCCAAGCACAAATACCATAGTTGAGGTATGGATAGATGAGGGAGTAATAGAGAGTAACCAGGGCAGGGTAGGGTACATAATATCTGATCTTAGAAAGAATGCCAACAGTTTTTGAAACTTTTTTTGATATATTTAGAATGTGACCCTGGAAATTCAGCTTGTGGTCGATGAGAACGCCAAGGAATTTGCCATCTAATTTGTTACAAATTTGGGTATTGTTTATTTTGAGATTTATCTGATTAAAGGATTTATTGCCAAACAGAATATAAAACGTTTTGTCAATGTTAAGGGTGAGTTTGTTGGCATTCTACCTTCAGGTACTACCTTCAGGTACACGTCGTCCACGCTTAATGGTAATCACCGGCAGGTTCACCTTCCTCAATATGGACCAGTTCACACACCGTAGCATCACGATGTCCCAATACCCCACATCCACTCTCCAGAAACACACTGGCAGAGGGCTTCATCAACACGCTGACAAGGGTATCAAATAATCACACACAGGGGCAGCTAACACCCTGGCAGAAATCTCTGCCAACACACTAGCAGCACTTCTCAGCAGACGAACACAACTATCGTCTCGTAACTCCTCTTGGCCAAATCCTGGGTATGTCGGTCCACACAACCCTGCACAAGTCCAGCAGCTAACATACAGCTACTACCGACGGCGGCCACTTTGTCCTCTTACGACCAAGGCAGGCAGGAGTTCTTGACTGCCCAATGTGAATTGCCCTCCTGAGTGCAATCGCTTCCTTACGTCACCTCTGTGAACGTAATCGTCATTAGCTAGACAAACAGTATACTGGGTGACCTTAGGATAACACTCTTCCACCGGGGAACTAAAATTGTAATTGTATTCACAACCTAGATGGTGTGGGTATTGTTACGCTACCCACCAGATGTCATCATCATCGACCTCACCTTCTAACTGAGGTATGAAACAGGAGTCTTTCACCAACGCCATACCCGTGCAAAATAAATAGCGGTGTCTGCTTCTCACCTAATACCTGGGAGTAGGCGGGCAGATCCATAGATGGCGCCGAAATTGCCACCCCACAATCCAGCAACGGTGTCGATAAAGTAACAGTTAACTAAAAGGGAAACACAAATTAATGACATTGAAATAGAGAGTGAACTAGGGAAAAGTGATAAAAAAGAAATTAGATCTAGCATTGAATGGAATAGATCTGTAGGAGAAAATTCTGTTAAAGTGCCACATTTTCGAGAAGCTGATTTTAATAGCCTAAGAAATTTTTTGGGTCAAATAGATTGGAAAGTCTTGGGCATAGGGAGTAGGCTGGTCTTAGAGCGAGACGTGAACCCAGCGATGGGTGATGTACAAAGGGATTTTGATGTGGATTCAAAATATAACTCATTAAAAATATTCTAAGCAAAGCACAGGAACGTACTGTACCATACGAATTGAACAGATCGAATACTAATCACCCGAAATGGGTAACAAAGGATCTGAAGAACCTTAAAGGTAGAAAGAGAGCTTGGTACAAAAGGATTAAGAATGGGAAAGTCAGTTTAGAACTAGAATTTGTACAACTGGTTAGACATGTTAAAAACAGATAAGAATTGCAAAAAAGAAATTATGAAGTTCGTATAGCAGGACAAGCAAAAAAGGATTTTCAGTTATATCGAAAAAAGATTAGGGAAAAGATAGGTCCATTTAAAACTGAGACAGGTCAGATAACAGGTAATGACGAGGAGATAAGTAGAATTTTTAATAAATATTTTATCTCTGTATTTACTAAACAGGAATTATCCTCTTCAGCCAAACAAGTCTATGCGGATGGGGAAGAGTAGAGTTGACTAGTTTAACAGTTACCAGGGAGAATGTTATTAAAAAAATAATGAAACTCAAACCAAACAAATCCCCAGGCCCTGACGAATTGTTTGCCAGGTTGCTTAAAGAATGCAAAGAGGAGCTTTGCGATCCTTTGTCTACCATATTTAGTAAATCATTAGAGTCAGGCAGAGTGCCAGAGTCGTGGAAGGTTGTTAATGTGGAACATATTTTTAAGAAAAGAGATAGATCACTTGCTTCAAACTATCAGCCAATTAGCCTAACGTCTAATATGGGAAAGTTACTTCAATCGATAATTGCAAATACCATTCATCATCATCTTGAAAAACATAAATTACTAAATGATTCACAACATGATTTTACAAATGGCTGATCATGTTTAACAAATTTGCTCCCATTTTATTCCAGCATAGTTGAGACAGTTGATAATGGTAAAGTTTGCGATGTTGTGTACCTTGACTTTAGCAAAGCTTTTGATACAGTGCCACATGAAAGACCGATTAAAATTATAGAGGCTCATGGTATTGGGGATACTATATTAATTTAGATTAGGGCATGGTTATACCAAAGGAAACAGAGAGTTGGAATAAATGGGGTTAAGTCAGAGTGGGAAAATGTTGTAAGTGGAGTGCCTCAAGGCTCTGTCATGGAACCTCTGTTATTTATATTATATATATGATTTAGATTCAGGTTTGAGCAGCAGTATTTGCAAATTTGCCGATGATACAAAAATCGGGAGGGAAATAAATACCGAAAAAGACTCTACTTCAAGACTTCAAGACGATCTAAATAGGATTTTGAAATGGTCAGAAGATTGGCAGAGGCAGTTTAATGCTGACAAATATAAAGTTCTGAGGCTAGGTAATAATGAGTAACAAGACATGACCTAGATAGTGTTGAGATTGCGAAGTCGGATTGTGAAAGGGATCTAGCAGTTATGATTAGTAAGAATTTAAAACCAACAAATCAATGCATTAATGTTCGAAATTATGCAAATAGGACACTGACATTTATTAATTTAAGCGTTAGTAACAAGACACCTGGTGTTGTTCTTCAGCTGTATCTTGCTCTGGTTAGGCCCCATTTAGATTATGCAGTTCAGTTTTGGTCGCTGTACTATAGAATGGATACAAATTCACTTGAACGTGTCCAGCATAGGATGACAAAGTTAATTCCCCAAATTAGAAATCTTCCTTATGAAGAAAAATTAACAAAGCTTAAATTGCATTCACTGGAAAGGCAAAGAGTTAGGAGTGACATTGAGGTTTAAAAGTGGATAAATGGACTTTAAAAGGCGATATTAATAGTGTATTAAAAATACTGACACAGGACAGAAAACGAAACAACGGGAATAAATTGGATAAGTTTAGATTTCGGAAAGACCTGGATAAATGCTGGTTCAGTAAGTGGGTTGTTTATTTGCGGAGTCAATTACCTCGTAACGTGGTGGAGGTAGGGTCTCTTGATAGTTTCAAACGTGGGTCTGAAACAAGAAAAAATCAAGAAAAACAAGAAAAGGACCAACCAAATCATGAACTCTCCAGATACCAAACAGAGCGCCTTAAAGACACCAACGTCGTCTGTGCCTTCACATGTCCACTTGGGGAATGTCAGCCCCAAAGATCTCAGTTTATAGGCAAGACAACAACGTCTCTTTCTTAGCGATTACCAATGCACAAACAACAGGGCTCCATCAAGGAGCATATAATGTCCTCACCCCACCAGACCATCACCAGAGAACTCTAATCAAGCAACACAGAAATTATCGATAGATACAGTGACAGCAGGAGGCTCGACATCAGTGAACCTCCTACACATCAAAAAGTCAACACTAGCAATCAACAATCAATGAACACATAATTACTTTTTACTTCACTTCAGGACCCCTACCTAACACAGAAGCAAGAAGAGAAAATCCGCAATAATTCATGGCCTGACTATGCACAATTATCTTTACCCCAATTATTACCCATTGATTTGTGTTTTAACATCTCCCCAAAAACATTTATGTCATATTACTTAACTAAAAACAAATATAAGAATGAAACAAACAGAGTATATAAATATTTGTCTTTGAAAATGAGAGAAGTCTCTAGCGAAATGCTTCTAGATATTAGACCATAAATAAAAAGGTGAAAATGAACTTTGGAGAGTTAATTTTTCAATTACCCAGAAGGATTCTATCCCAGACAGCCAGGAGCACCATGCACCATGACGCACCTGGTTCCTTAATAACTCGACAACCGTGACTACAAGTCATTGGTAGGCGAGGTTATATCCCCAACGACCCAACAGCACTTAGTGGTAAGCTTGGGCATAGATATTTCATCAAATCACCTCACTTTGTGGGGCCACGTCAGCAACACAAATGTGAACAAGCTTGAATGGTCCCCAAGCCAAAATGCAACTGAAAACTCCACACCCAAAAGGATTCGGACCCAGACAACCAGAAGCACTATGTACCATGGTGTACCTGGTTCCTTAACCACTCAACCAACGTGACTGTACAAAAGTTATTGGTAGCCGAGGCTATATCCTCGATACTGTGTACGTATATGAGACTATATGTACACAGTACCGTGATTATCGAATAAATGAACGTCTTTGTTGGTCACGGTTCTGTACATTTCTTGTAAACATGTTGCTAAATATGACCGAAAAAGTAAGATTAATAATTCTAACACGAATTTTCTCAATATTTCTTATGTTTACTGTCGATGGTAATTGAAAAATCAATTCTCCAAAATTAATTTTTATTTCTAGTCTGACGCGACGCTTGAACGCGTTTCGTAATAACTTATTATATTTTCAAAGACTTTAGTTTACAAACACACAACTGTAACCTGAAAACAGAGTTTTACTTAATGCTAACATTGAACAGCTTGTCTTATATACTCGCATTTGGGTGAGGTGATATGTTGCAACAGTTTTGGATGAGGTGAACAAACTTTTGACCAACACAAGACAGAACACAGTGTAATGGGTATAAATTGGATAAATGAGAGGGAAGAATGGAAGTAACTGCAAAGGGCCTATTGGCCCATACTTCCTCTTGATGCTTCTATATTGGTCCGGAGTCTTGGAGTGGGTAAAATATAGTTGTGCATTAATTAGCTGTTGATTGCTGGTAATGGCTTTTTTGATATGTAGTGCCTCGCAGATATCAAGCCGCCTGCTATCGCTGTATCTATCGATGATTTCTGTGTTGTTTGTTAAGACCTCTCTGGTGATGGTCTGGTTGTGGGAAGAGATTATATGTTCCTTGATGTGTTCTGTTGCTTATGCATTGTTAATCGCCCTGAAAGAGATGTTGTTGTCTTGCCTATATACTGAGTTCTTTGGGGCTTACAGTCCCCAAGAGGGCATTTGAAGGCATAAACGACGTTAGTCTCTTTTAAGGCGTTCTGCTTTGTGTCTGGAGAGTTTTTCATGAGTAGGTTGTCCGTTTTTGTGGTTTTATAGTAAATCGTCAATTGTATCTTCTGATTTTTGTCTGTAGGGATAACGTTCCTATTAACAATATCTTTCAGGACCCTTTCCTCCATTGGAAAGGAGGAAAGCTGTGGAAAAGAAGTTCCTGTAAAATAGTCTAATAGGGAGTACAGGTGTTGTGTTAGTTGACTCTTCAGAGGTTGCATCTGTGGTGAGTTTTCAGTTGCATATAGTCCTGGGGACCTTTCAAGCTTGTTTGCATATATATATATATATATATATATATATATATATATATATATATATATATATATATATATATATATATATATAAGCCTATACTTGCATAAACCACAAGTGAAGATAAACAATCTTTGGACAACACCCACCAGTGGGACTCGAACCCAGAAAGCACAACTACCTTCCAGTAGCTGGCATAACTAGTATGCTTTAACCCACTACGCCATCAGACCTTACAAAAGAAGTAGATAGTTCGAGATATATATATCTCAAACATCTCTACCTCCCGAAGGCACCAGATGAGTGAGGGGTCAGTCTGCAATTTTCGTCAAGCCACTGTCAATGTGAGAGAACTCGTGTCCAGCTTATAAGCCTATACTTGCATAAACCACAAGTGAAGATAAACAATCTTTGGACAACACCCACCAGTGGGACTCGAACCCAGAAAGCACAACTACCTTCCAGTAGCTGGCATAACTAGTATGCTTTAACCCACTACGCCATCAGACCTTACAAAAGAAGTAGATAGTTCGAGATATATATATCTCAAACATCTCTACCTCCCGAAGGCACCAGATGAGTGAGGGGTCAGTCTGCAATTTTCGTCAAGCCACTGTCAATGTGAGAGAACTCGTGTCCAGCTTATAAGCCTATACTTGCATAAACCACAAGTGAAGATAAACAATCTTTGGACAACACCCACCAGTGGGACTCAAACCCAGAAAGCACAACTACCTTCCAGTAGCTGGCATAACTAGTATGCTTTAACCCACTACGCCATCAGACCTTACAAAAGAAGTAGATAGTTCGAGATATATATATCTCAAACATCTCTACCTCCCGAAGGCACCAGATGAGTGAGGGGTCAGTCTGCAATTTTCGTCAAGCCACTGTCAATGTGAGAGAACTCGTGTCCAGCTTATAAGCCTATACTTGCATAAACCACAAGTGAAGATAAACAATCTTTGGACAACACCCACCAGTGGGACTCGAACCCAGAAAGCACAACTACCTTCCAGTAGCTGGCATAACTAGTATGCTTTAACCCACTACGCCATCAGACCTTACAAAAGAAGTAGATAGTTCGAGATATATATATCTCAAACATCTCTACCTCCCGAAGGCACCAGATGAGTGAGGGGTCAGTCTGCAATTTTCGTCAAGCCACTGTCAATGTGAGAGAACTCGTGTCCAGCTTATAAGCCTATACTTGCATAAACCACAAGTGAAGATAAACAATCTTTGGACAACACCCACCAGTGGGACTCGAACCCAGAAAGCACAACTACCTTCCAGTAGCTGGCATAACTAGTATGCTTTAACCCACTACGCCATCAGACCTTACAAAAGAAGTAGATAGTTCGAGATATATATATCTCAAACATCTCTACCTCCCGAAGGCACCAGATGAGTGAGGGGTCAGTCTGCAATTTTCGTCAAGCCACTGTCAATGTGAGAGAACTCGTGTCCAGCTTATAAGCCTATACTTGCATAAACCACAAGTGAAGATAAACAATCTTTGGACAACACCCACCAGTGGGACTCGAACCCAGAAAGCACAACTACCTTCCAGTAGCTGGCATAACTAGTATGCTTTAACCCACTACGCCATCAGACCTTACAAAAGAAGTAGATAGTTCGAGATATATATATCTCAAACATCTCTACCTCCCGAAGGCACCAGATGAGTGAGGGGTCAGTCTGCAATTTTCGTCAAGCCACTGTCAATGTGAGAGAACTCGTGTCCAGCTTATAAGCCTATACTTGCATAAACCACAAGTGAAGATAAACAATCTTTGGACAACACCCACCAGTGGGACTCGAACCCAGAAAGCACAACTACCTTCCAGTAGCTGGCATAACTAGTATGCTTTAACCCACTACGCCATCAGACCTTACAAAAGAAGTAGATAGTTCGAGATATATATATCTCAAACATCTCTACCTCCCGAAGGCACCAGATGAGTGAGGGGTCAGTCTGCAATTTTCGTCAAGCCACTGTCAATGTGAGAGAACTCGTGTCCAGCTTATAAGCCTATACTTGCATAAACCACAAGTGAAGATAAACAATCTTTGGACAACACCCACCAGTGGGACTCGAACCCAGAAAGCACAACTACCTTCCAGTAGCTGGCATAACTAGTATGCTTTAACCCACTACGCCATCAGACCTTACAAAAGAAGTAGATAGTTCGAGATATATATATCTCAAACATCTCTACCTCCCGAAGGCACCAGATGAGTGAGGGGTCAGTCTGCAATTTTCGTCAAGCCACTGTCAATGTGAGAGAACTCGTGTCCAGCTTATAAGCCTATACTTGCATAAACCACAAGTGAAGATAAACAATCTTTGGACAACACCCACCAGTGGGACTCGAACCCAGAAAGCACAACTACCTTCCAGTAGCTGGCATAACTAGTATGCTTTAACCCACTACGCCATCAGACCTTACAAAAGAAGTAGATAGTTCGAGATATATATATCTCAAACATCTCTACCTCCCGAAGGCACCAGATGAGTGAGGGGTCAGTCTGCAATTTTCGTCAAGCCACTGTCAATGTGAGAGAACTCGTGTCCAGCTTATAAGCCTATACTTGCATAAACCACAAGTGAAGATAAACAATCTTTGGACAACACCCACCAGTGGGACTCGAACCCAGAAAGCACAACTACCTTCCAGTAGCTGGCATAACTAGTATGCTTTAACCCACTACGCCATCAGACCTTACAAAAGAAGTAGATAGTTCGAGATATATATATCTCAAACATCTCTACCTCCCGAAGGCACCAGATGAGTGAGGGGTCAGTCTGCAATTTTCGTCAAGCCACTGTCAATGTGAGAGAACTCGTGTCCAGCTTATAAGCCTATACTTGCATAAACCACAAGTGAAGATAAACAATCTTTGGACAACACCCACCAGTGGGACTCGAACCCAGAAAGCACAACTACCTTCCAGTAGCTGGCATAACTAGTATGCTTTAACCCACTACGCCATCAGACCTTACAAAAGAAGTAGATAGTTCGAGATATATATATCTCAAACATCTCTACCTCCCGAAGGCACCAGATGAGTGAGGGGTCAGTCTGCAATTTTCGTCAAGCCACTGTCAATGTGAGAGAACTCGTGTCCAGCTTATAAGCCTATACTTGCATAAACCACAAGTGAAGATAAACAATCTTTGGACAACACCCACCAGTGGGACTCGAACCCAGAAAGCACAACTACCTTCCAGTAGCTGGCATAACTAGTATGCTTTAACCCACTACGCCATCAGACCTTACAAAAGAAGTAGATAGTTCGAGATATATATATCTCAAACATCTCTACCTCCCGAAGGCACCAGATGAGTGAGGGGTCAGTCTGCAATTTTCGTCAAGCCACTGTCAATGTGAGAGAACTCGTGTCCAGCTTATAAGCCTATACTTGCATAAACCACAAGTGAAGATAAACAATCTTTGGACAACACCCACCAGTGGGACTCGAACCCAGAAAGCACAACTACCTTCCAGTAGCTGGCATAACTAGTATGCTTTAACCCACTACGCCATCAGACCTTACAAAAGAAGTAGATAGTTCGAGATATATATATCTCAAACATCTCTACCTCCCGAAGGCACCAGATGAGTGAGGGGTCAGTCTGCAATTTTCGTCAAGCCACTGTCAATGTGAGAGAACTCGTGTCCAGCTTATAAGCCTATACTTGCATAAACCACAAGTGAAGATAAACAATCTTTGGACAACACCCACCAGTGGGACTCGAACCCAGAAAGCACAACTACCTTCCAGTAGCTGGCATAACTAGTATGCTTTAACCCACTACGCCATCAGACCTTACAAAAGAAGTAGATAGTTCGAGATATATATATCTCAAACATCTCTACCTCCCGAAGGCACCAGATGAGTGAGGGGTCAGTCTGCAATTTTCGTCAAGCCACTGTCAATGTGAGAGAACTCGTGTCCAGCTTATAAGCCTATACTTGCATAAACCACAAGTGAAGATAAACAATCTTTGGACAACACCCACCAGTGGGACTCGAACCCAGAAAGCACAACTACCTTCCAGTAGCTGGCATAACTAGTATGCTTTAACCCACTACGCCATCAGACCTTACAAAAGAAGTAGATAGTTCGAGATATATATATCTCAAACATCTCTACCTCCCGAAGGCACCAGATGAGTGAGGGGTCAGTCTGCAATTTTCGTCAAGCCACTGTCAATGTGAGAGAACTCGTGTCCAGCTTATAAGCCTATACTTGCATAAACCACAAGTGAAGATAAACAATCTTTGGACAACACCCACCAGTGGGACTCGAACCCAGAAAGCACAACTACCTTCCAGTAGCTGGCATAACTAGTATGCTTTAACCCACTACGCCATCAGACCTTACAAAAGAAGTAGATAGTTCGAGATATATATATCTCAAACATCTCTACCTCCCGAAGGCACCAGATGAGTGAGGGGTCAGTCTGCAATTTTCGTCAAGCCACTGTCAATGTGAGAGAACTCGTGTCCAGCTTATAAGCCTATACTTGCATAAACCACAAGTGAAGATAAACAATCTTTGGACAACACCCACCAGTGGGACTCGAACCCAGAAAGCACAACTACCTTCCAGTAGCTGGCATAACTAGTATGCTTTAACCCACTACGCCATCAGACCTTACAAAAGAAGTAGATAGTTCGAGATATATATATCTCAAACATCTCTACCTCCCGAAGGCACCAGATGAGTGAGGGGTCAGTCTGCAATTTTCGTCAAGCCACTGTCAATGTGAGAGAACTCGTGTCCAGCTTATAAGCCTATACTTGCATAAACCACAAGTGAAGATAAACAATCTTTGGACAACACCCACCAGTGGGACTCGAACCCAGAAAGCACAACTACCTTCCAGTAGCTGGCATAACTAGTATGCTTTAACCCACTACGCCATCAGACCTTACAAAAGAAGTAGATAGTTCGAGATATATATATCTCAAACATCTCTACCTCCCGAAGGCACCAGATGAGTGAGGGGTCAGTCTGCAATTTTCGTCAAGCCACTGTCAATGTGAGAGAACTCGTGTCCAGCTTATAAGCCTATACTTGCATAAACCACAAGTGAAGATAAACAATCTTTGGACAACACCCACCAGTGGGACTCGAACCCAGAAAGCACAACTACCTTCCAGTAGCTGGCATAACTAGTATGCTTTAACCCACTACGCCATCAGACCTTACAAAAGAAGTAGATAGTTCGAGATATATATATCTCAAACATCTCTACCTCCCGAAGGCACCAGATGAGTGAGGGGTCAGTCTGCAATTTTCGTCAAGCCACTGTCAATGTGAGAGAACTCGTGTCCAGCTTATAAGCCTATACTTGCATAAACCACAAGTGAAGATAAACAATCTTTGGACAACACCCACCAGTGGGACTCGAACCCAGAAAGCACAACTACCTTCCAGTAGCTGGCATAACTAGTATGCTTTAACCCACTACGCCATCAGACCTTACAAAAGAAGTAGATAGTTCGAGATATATATATCTCAAACATCTCTACCTCCCGAAGGCACCAGATGAGTGAGGGGTCAGTCTGCAATTTTCGTCAAGCCACTGTCAATGTGAGAGAACTCGTGTCCAGCTTATAAGCCTATACTTGCATAAACCACAAGTGAAGATAAACAATCTTTGGACAACACCCACCAGTGGGACTCGAACCCAGAAAGCACAACTACCTTCCAGTAGCTGGCATAACTAGTATGCTTTAACCCACTACGCCATCAGACCTTACAAAAGAAGTAGATAGTTCGAGATATATATATCTCAAACATCTCTACCTCCCGAAGGCACCAGATGAGTGAGGGGTCAGTCTGCAATTTTCGTCAAGCCACTGTCAATGTGAGAGAACTCGTGTCCAGCTTATAAGCCTATACTTGCATAAACCACAAGTGAAGATAAACAATCTTTGGACAACACCACCAGTGGGACTCGAACCCAGAAAGCACAACTACCTTCCAGTAGCTGGCATAACTAGTATGCTTTAACCCACTACGCCATCAGACCTTACAAAAGAAGTAGATAGTTCGAGATATATATATCTCAAACATCTCTACCTCCCGAAGGCACCAGATGAGTGAGGGGTCAGTCTGCAATTTTCGTCAAGCCACTGTCAATGTGAGAGAACTCGTGTCCAGCTTATAAGCCTATACTTGCATAAACCACAAGTGAAGATAAACAATCTTTGGACAACACCCACCAGTGGGACTCGAACCCAGAAAGCACAACTACCTTCCAGTAGCTGGCATAACTAGTATGCTTTAACCCACTACGCCATCAGACCTTACAAAAGAAGTAGATAGTTCGAGATATATATATCTCAAACATCTCTACCTCCCGAAGGCACCAGATGAGTGAGGGGTCAGTCTGCAATTTTCGTCAAGCCACTGTCAATGTGAGAGAACTCGTGTCCAGCTTATAAGCCTATACTTGCATAAACCACAAGTGAAGATAAACAATCTTTGGACAACACCCACCAGTGGGACTCGAACCCAGAAAGCACAACTACCTTCCAGTAGCTGGCATAACTAGTATGCTTTAACCCACTACGCCATCAGACCTTACAAAAGAAGTAGATAGTTCGAGATATATATATCTCAAACATCTCTACCTCCCGAAGGCACCAGATGAGTGAGGGGTCAGTCTGCAATTTTCGTCAAGCCACTGTCAATGTGAGAGAACTCGTGTCCAGCTTATAAGCCTATACTTGCATAAACCACAAGTGAAGATAAACAATCTTTGGACAACACCCACCAGTGGGACTCGAACCCAGAAAGCACAACTACCTTCCAGTAGCTGGCATAACTAGTATGCTTTAACCCACTACGCCATCAGACCTTACAAAAGAAGTAGATAGTTCGAGATATATATATCTCAAACATCTCTACCTCCCGAAGGCACCAGATGAGTGAGGGGTCAGTCTGCAATTTTCGTCAAGCCACTGTCAATGTGAGAGAACTCGTGTCCAGCTTATAAGCCTATACTTGCATAAACCACAAGTGAAGATAAACAATCTTTGGACAACACCCACCAGTGGGACTCGAACCCAGAAAGCACAACTACCTTCCAGTAGCTGGCATAACTAGTATGCTTTAACCCACTACGCCATCAGACCTTACAAAAGAAGTAGATAGTTCGAGATATATATATCTCAAACATCTCTACCTCCCGAAGGCACCAGATGAGTGAGGGGTCAGTCTGCAATTTTCGTCAAGCCACTGTCAATGTGAGAGAACTCGTGTCCAGCTTATAAGCCTATACTTGCATAAACCACAAGTGAAGATAAACAATCTTTGGACAACACCCACCAGTGGGACTCGAACCCAGAAAGCACAACTACCTTCCAGTAGCTGGCATAACTAGTATGCTTTAACCCACTACGCCATCAGACCTTACAAAAGAAGTAGATAGTTCGAGATATATATATCTCAAACATCTCTACCTCCCGAAGGCACCAGATGAGTGAGGGGTCAGTCTGCAATTTTCGTCAAGCCACTGTCAATGTGAGAGAACTCGTGTCCAGCTTATAAGCCTATACTTGCATAAACCACAAGTGAAGATAAACAATCTTTGGACAACACCCACCAGTGGGACTCGAACCCAGAAAGCACAACTACCTTCCAGTAGCTGGCATAACTAGTATGCTTTAACCCACTACGCCATCAGACCTTACAAAAGAAGTAGATAGTTCGAGATATATATATCTCAAACATCTCTACCTCCCGAAGGCACCAGATGAGTGAGGGGTCAGTCTGCAATTTTCGTCAAGCCACTGTCAATGTGAGAGAACTCGTGTCCAGCTTATAAGCCTATACTTGCATAAACCACAAGTGAAGATAAACAATCTTTGGACAACACCCACCAGTGGGACTCGAACCCAGAAAGCACAACTACCTCCAGTAGCTGGCATAACTAGTATGCTTTAACCCACTACGCCATCAGACCTTACAAAAGAAGTAGATAGTTCGAGATATATATATCTCAAACATCTCTACCTCCCGAAGGCACCAGATGAGTGAGGGGTCAGTCTGCAATTTTCGTCAAGCCAACTGTCAATGTGAGAGAACTCGTGTCCAGCTTATAAGCCTATACTTGCATAAACCACAAGTGAAGATAAACAATCTTTGGACAAACACCCACCAGTGGGACTCGAACCCAGAAAGCACAACTACCTTCCAGTAGCTGGCATAACTAGTATGCTTTAACCCACTACGCCATCAGACCTTACAAAAGAAGTAGATAGTTCGAGATATATATATCTCAAACATCTCTACCTCCCGAAGGCACCAGATGAGTGAGGGGTCAGTCTGCAATTTTCGTCAAGCCACTGTCAATGTGAGAGAACTCGTGTCCAGCTTATAAGCCTATACTTGCATAAACCACAAGTGAAGATAAACAATCTTTGGACAACACCCACCAGTGGGACTCGAACCCAGAAAGCACAACTACCTTCCAGTAGCTGGCATAACTAGTATGCTTTAACCCACTACGCCATCAGACCTTACAAAAGAAGTAGATAGTTCGAGATATATATATCTCAAACATCTCTACCTCCCGAAGGCACCAGATGAGTGAGGGGTCAGTCTGCAATTTTCGTCAAGCCACTGTCAATGTGAGAGAACTCGTGTCCAGCTTATAAGCCTATACTTGCATAAACCACAAGTGAAGATAAACAATCTTTGGACAACACCCACCAGTGGGACTCGAACCCAGAAAGCACAACTACCTTCCAGTAGCTGGCATAACTAGTATGCTTTAACCCACTACGCCATCAGACCTTACAAAAGAAGTAGATAGTTCGAGATATATATATCTCAAACATCTCTACCTCCCGAAGGCACCAGATGAGTGAGGGGTCAGTCTGCAATTTTCGTCAAGCCACTGTCAATGTGAGAGAACTCGTGTCCAGCTTATAAGCCTATACTTGCATAAACCACAAGTGAAGATAAACAATCTTTGGACAACACCCACCAGTGGGACTCGAACCCAGAAAGCACAACTACCTTCCAGTAGCTGGCATAACTAGTATGCTTTAACCCACTACGCCATCAGACCTTACAAAAGAAGTAGATAGTTCGAGATATATATATCTCAAACATCTCTACCTCCCGAAGGCACCAGATGAGTGAGGGGTCAGTCTGCAATTTTCGTCAAGCCACTGTCAATGTGAGAGAACTCGTGTCCAGCTTATAAGCCTATACTTGCATAAACCACAAGTGAAGATAAACAATCTTTGGACAACACCCACCAGTGGGACTCGAACCCAGAAAGCACAACTACCTTCCAGTAGCTGGCATAACTAGTATGCTTTAACCCACTACGCCATCAGACCTTACAAAAGAAGTAGATAGTTCGAGATATATATATCTCAAACATCTCTACCTCCCGAAGGCACCAGATGAGTGAGGGGTCAGTCTGCAATTTTCGTCAAGCCACTGTCAATGTGAGAGAACTCGTGTCCAGCTTATAAGCCTATACTTGCATAAACCACAAGTGAAGATAAACAATCTTTGGACAACACCCACCAGTGGGACTCGAACCCAGAAAGCACAACTACCTTCCAGTAGCTGGCATAACTAGTATGCTTTAACCCACTACGCCATCAGACCTTACAAAAGAAGTAGATAGTTCGAGATATATATATCTCAAACATCTCTACCTCCCGAAGGCACCAGATGAGTGAGGGGTCAGTCTGCAATTTTCGTCAAGCCACTGTCAATGTGAGAGAACTCGTGTCCAGCTTATAAGCCTATACTTGCATAAACCACAAGTGAAGATAAACAATCTTTGGACAACACCCACCAGTGGGACTCGAACCCAGAAAGCACAACTACCTTCCAGTAGCTGGCATAACTAGTATGCTTTAACCCACTACGCCATCAGACCTTACAAAAGAAGTAGATAGTTCGAGATATATATATCTCAAACATCTCTACCTCCCGAAGGCACCAGATGAGTGAGGGGTCAGTCTGCAATTTTCGTCAAGCCACTGTCAATGTGAGAGAACTCGTGTCCAGCTTATAAGCCTATACTTGCATAAACCACAAGTGAAGATAAACAATCTTTGGACAACACCCACCAGTGGGACTCGAACCCAGAAAGCACAACTACCTTCCAGTAGCTGGCATAACTAGTATGCTTTAACCCACTACGCCATCAGACCTTACAAAAGAAGTAGATAGTTCGAGATATATATATCTCAAACATCTCTACCTCCCGAAGGCACCAGATGAGTGAGGGGTCAGTCTGCAATTTTCGTCAAGCCACTGTCAATGTGAGAGAACTCGTGTCCAGCTTATAAGCCTATACTTGCATAAACCACAAGTGAAGATAAACAATCTTTGGACAACACCCACCAGTGGGACTCGAACCCAGAAAGCACAACTACCTTCCAGTAGCTGGCATAACTAGTATGCTTTAACCCACTACGCCATCAGACCTTACAAAAGAAGTAGATAGTTCGAGATATATATATCTCAAACATCTCTACCTCCCGAAGGCACCAGATGAGTGAGGGGTCAGTCTGCAATTTTCGTCAAGCCACTGTCAATGTGAGAGAACTCGTGTCCAGCTTATAAGCCTATACTTGCATAAACCACAAGTGAAGATAAACAATCTTTGGACAACACCCACCAGTGGGACTCGAACCCAGAAAGCACAACTACCTTCCAGTAGCTGGCATAACTAGTATGCTTTAACCCACTACGCCATCAGACCTTACAAAAGAAGTAGATAGTTCGAGATATATATATCTCAAACATCTCTACCTCCCGAAGGCACCAGATGAGTGAGGGGTCAGTCTGCAATTTTCGTCAAGCCACTGTCAATGTGAGAGAACTCGTGTCCAGCTTATAAGCCTATACTTGCATAAACCACAAGTGAAGATAAACAATCTTTGGACAACACCCACCAGTGGGACTCGAACCCAGAAAGCACAACTACCTTCCAGTAGCTGGCATAACTAGTATGCTTTAACCCACTACGCCATCAGACCTTACAAAAGAAGTAGATAGTTCGAGATATATATATCTCAAACATCTCTACCTCCCGAAGGCACCAGATGAGTGAGGGGTCAGTCTGCAATTTTCGTTAAGCCACTGTCAATGTGAGAGAACTCGTGTCCAGCTTATAAGCCTATACTTGCATAAACCACAAGTGAAGATAAACAATCTTTGGACAACACCCACCAGTGGGACTCGAACCCAGAAAGCACAACTACCTTCCAGTAGCTGGCATAACTAGTATGCTTTAACCCACTACGCCATCAGACCTTACAAAAGAAGTAGATAGTTCGAGATATATATATCTCAAACATCTCTACCTCCCGAAGGCACCAGATGAGTGAGGGGTCAGTCTGCAATTTTCGTCAAGCCACTGTCAATGTGAGAGAACTCGTGTCCAGCTTATAAGCCTATACTTGCATAAACCACAAGTGAAGATAAACAATCTTTGGACAACACCCACCAGTGGGACTCGAACCCAGAAAGCACAACTACCTTCCAGTAGCTGGCATAACTAGTATGCTTTAACCCACTACGCCATCAGACCTTACAAAAGAAGTAGATAGTTCGAGATATATATATCTCAAACATCTCTACCTCCCGAAGGCACCAGATGAGTGAGGGGTCAGTCTGCAATTTTCGTCAAGCCACTGTCAATGTGAGAGAACTCGTGTCCAGCTTATAAGCCTATACTTGCATAAACCACAAGTGAAGATAAACAATCTTTGGACAACACCCACCAGTGGGACTCGAACCCAGAAAGCACAACTACCTTCCAGTAGCTGGCATAACTAGTATGCTTTAACCCACTACGCCATCAGACCTTACAAAAGAAGTAGATAGTTCGAGATATATATATCTCAAACATCTCTACCTCCCGAAGGCACCAGATGAGTGAGGGGTCAGTCTGCAATTTTCGTCAAGCCACTGTCAATGTGAGAGAACTCGTGTCCAGCTTATAAGCCTATACTTGCATAAACCACAAGTGAAGATAAACAATCTTTGGACAACACCCACCAGTGGGACTCGAACCCAGAAAGCACAACTACCTTCCAGTAGCTGGCATAACTAGTATGCTTTAACCCACTACGCCATCAGACCTTACAAAAGAAGTAGATAGTTCGAGATATATATATCTCAAACATCTCTACCTCCCGAAGGCACCAGATGAGTGAGGGGTCAGTCTGCAATTTTCGTCAAGCCACTGTCAATGTGAGAGAACTCGTGTCCAGCTTATAAGCCTATACTTGCATAAACCACAAGTGAAGATAAACAATCTTTGGACAACACCCACCAGTGGGACTCGAACCCAGAAAGCACAACTACCTTCCAGTAGCTGGCATAACTAGTATGCTTTAACCCACTACGCCATCAGACCTTACAAAAGAAGTAGATAGTTCGAGATATATATATCTCAAACATCTCTACCTCCCGAAGGCACCAGATGAGTGAGGGGTCAGTCTGCAATTTTCGTCAAGCCACTGTCAATGTGAGAGAACTCGTGTCCAGCTTATAAGCCTATACTTGCATAAACCACAAGTGAAGATAAACAATCTTTGGACAACACCCACCAGTGGGACTCGAACCCAGAAAGCACAACTACCTTCCAGTAGCTGGCATAACTAGTATGCTTTAACCCACTACGCCATCAGACCTTACAAAAGAAGTAGATAGTTCGAGATATATATATCTCAAACATCTCTACCTCCCGAAGGCACCAGATGAGTGAGGGGTCAGTCTGCAATTTTCGTCAAGCCACTGTCAATGTGAGAGAACTCGTGTCCAGCTTATAAGCCTATACTTGCATAAACCACAAGTGAAGATAAACAATCTTTGGACAACACCCACCAGTGGGACTCGAACCCAGAAAGCACAACTACCTTCCAGTAGCTGGCATAACTAGTATGCTTTAACCCACTACGCCATCAGACCTTACAAAAGAAGTAGATAGTTCGAGATATATATATCTCAAACATCTCTACCTCCCGAAGGCACCAGATGAGTGAGGGGTCAGTCTGCAATTTTCGTCAAGCCACTGTCAATGTGAGAGAACTCGTGTCCAGCTTATAAGCCTATACTTGCATAAACCACAAGTGAAGATAAACAATCTTTGGACAACACCCACCAGTGGGACTCGAACCCAGAAAGCACAACTACCTTCCAGTAGCTGGCATAACTAGTATGCTTTATGAAACTTTTGTAAGGTCTGATGGCGTAGTGGGTTAAAGCATACTAGTTATGCCAGCTACTGGAAGGTAGTTGTGCTTTCTGGGTTCGAGTCCCACTGGTGGGTGTTGTCCAAAGATTGTTTATCTTCACTTGTGGTTTATGCAAGTATAGGCTTATAAGCTGGACACGAGTTCTCTCACATTGACAGTGGCTTGACGAAAATTGCAGACTGACCCCTCACTCATCTGGTGCCTTCGGGAGGTAGAGATGTTTGAGATATATATATCTCGAACTATCTACTTCTTTTGTAAGGTCTGATGGCGTAGTGGGTTAAAGCATACTAGTTATGCCAGCTACTGGAAGGTAGTTGTGCTTTCTGGGTTCGAGTCCCACTGGTGGGTGTTGTCCAAAGATTGTTTATCTTCACTTGTGGTTTATGCAAGTATAGGCTTATAAGCTGGACACGAGTTCTCTCACATTGACAGTGGCTTGACGAAAATTGCAGACTGACCCCTCACTCATCTGGTGCCTTCGGGAGGTAGAGATGTTTGAGATATATATATCTCGAACTATCTACTTCTTTTGTAAGGTCTGATGGCGTAGTGGGTTAAAGCATACTAGTTATGCCAGCTACTGGAAGGTAGTTGTGCTTTCTGGGTTCGAGTCCCACTGGTGGGTGTTGTCCAAAGATTGTTTATCTTCACTTGTGGTTTATGCAAGTATAGGCTTATAAGCTGGACACGAGTTCTCTCACATTGACAGTGGCTTGACGAAAATTGCAGACTGACCCCTCACTCATCTGGTGCCTTCGGGAGGTAGAGATGTTTGAGATATATATATCTCGAACTATCTACTTCTTTTGTAAGGTCTGATGGCGTAGTGGGTTAAAGCATACTAGTTATGCCAGCTACTGGAAGGTAGTTGTGCTTTCTGGGTTCGAGTCCCACTGGTGGGTGTTGTCCAAAGATTGTTTATCTTCACTTGTGGTTTATGCAAGTATAGGCTTATAAGCTGGACACGAGTTCTCTCACATTGACAGTGGCTTGACGAAAATTGCAGACTGACCCCTCACTCATCTGGTGCCTTCGGGAGGTAGAGATGTTTGAGATATATATATCTCGAACTATCTACTTCTTTTGTAAGGTCTGATGGCGTAGTGGGTTAAAGCATACTAGTTATGCCAGCTACTGGAAGGTAGTTGTGCTTTCTGGGTTCGAGTCCCACTGGTGGGTGTTGTCCAAAGATTGTTTATCTTCACTTGTGGTTTATGCAAGTATAGGCTTATAAGCTGGACACGAGTTCTCTCACATTGACAGTGGCTTGACGAAAATTGCAGACTGACCCCTCACTCATCTGGTGCCTTCGGGAGGTAGAGATGTTTGAGATATATATATCTCGAACTATCTACTTCTTTTGTAAGGTCTGATGGCGTAGTGGGTTAAAGCATACTAGTTATGCCAGCTACTGGAAGGTAGTTGTGCTTTCTGGGTTCGAGTCCCACTGGTGGGTGTTGTCCAAAGATTGTTTATCTTCACTTGTGGTTTATGCAAGTATAGGCTTATAAGCTGGACACGAGTTCTCTCACATTGACAGTGGCTTGACGAAAATTGCAGACTGACCCCTCACTCATCTGGTGCCTTCGGGAGGTAGAGATGTTTGAGATATATATATCTCGAACTATCTACTTCTTTTGTAAGGTCTGATGGCGTAGTGGGTTAAAGCATACTAGTTATGCCAGCTACTGGAAGGTAGTTGTGCTTTCTGGGTTCGAGTCCCACTGGTGGGTGTTGTCCAAAGATTGTTTATCTTCACTTGTGGTTTATGCAAGTATAGGCTTATAAGCTGGACACGAGTTCTCTCACATTGACAGTGGCTTGACGAAAATTGCAGACTGACCCCTCACTCATCTGGTGCCTTCGGGAGGTAGAGATGTTTGAGATATATATATCTCGAACTATCTACTTCTTTTGTAAGGTCTGATGGCGTAGTGGGTTAAAGCATACTAGTTATGCCAGCTACTGGAAGGTAGTTGTGCTTTCTGGGTTCGAGTCCCACTGGTGGGTGTTGTCCAAAGATTGTTTATCTTCACTTGTGGTTTATGCAAGTATAGGCTTATAAGCTGGACACGAGTTCTCTCACATTGACAGTGGCTTGACGAAAATTGCAGACTGACCCCTCACTCATCTGGTGCCTTCGGGAGGTAGAGATGTTTGAGATATATATATCTCGAACTATCTACTTCTTTTGTAAGGTCTGATGGCGTAGTGGGTTAAAGCATACTAGTTATGCCAGCTACTGGAAGGTAGTTGTGCTTTCTGGGTTCGAGTCCCACTGGTGGGTGTTGTCCAAAGATTATATATATATATATATATATATATATATATATATATATATATATATATATATATATATATATATATATATATATATTATATTATATATATATATATATATATATATATATATATATATATATATATATATATATATATATATATATATATATATATATATATATATATATGTACCTAGTAGCCAGAACGTCGTACTCGGCCTACTATGCAAGGCCCGATTTGCCTAATAAGCCAAGTTTTCCTGAATTTATATATTTTTAAATATTTTTTTCTTATGAAATGACATAGCTATCCATTTCATTATGTATGAGTTAATTTTTTTTAAATTTGAGTTAAAACTAATGTAGATATATGACCGAACCTAACCAACCCTACCTAACCTAACCTAACCTATCGTAACCTAATCTAAACTAAAACAATTAAGTCAATTATTTATGTTCCTAATATAATACAATAATAATAATTCAAATAAACTAATTGGAAACAATTTATTGAAAATAAAGAAAATCACTCGGCCTATTAGGCAAATCAAGCCTTGCATAGTAGGCCGAGAAGTGCGTTCTGGCTACTAGGTACGACATATATATATATATCAGGAGTCTGACTCCTTATGTCCCTTGCGCCTTCAGCCTGAAGTCTCCAAAGGAATTTGTTGACTTACTGCGGGGAACACGGGCAACAGGGATAAGAACCTCGTTGGACGTAGAATCTCTGTTTACCAACGTACCTGTGAATGAAACAATCGGGATGATAGCCGACAGAGTGTACCGTGATCCGGCCTGTACTCCTCTTGACATACCAGAAAACAGTCTAAGGAAACTACTCCAAGCTTGTACTAAAGAGGCACCCTTCTTGAGCCCGGATGGACACATGTATAAGCAAGTAGATGGGGTCGCCATGGGTTCTCCCCCTAGGTGTCCTGTTTGCAAACTTCTACATGGGTACCATCGAGCAAAAAGTCTTAGTCGACATGAACTTGAAACCGGCCATATACTGCAGGTATGTTGACGAGATTTTTACACAGGTACCTGATGTCAGACATCTGCAGGAGCTGAAGGAGGCATTTGAGCAGATTTTTTTTTTTTTTTTTTTTTTGAGATATATACAAGAGTTGTTACATTCTTGTACAGCCACTAGTACGCGTAGCGTTTCGGGCAAGTCCTTAATCCTACGGTCCCTGGAATACGATCCCCTGCCGCGAAGAATCGTTTTTTCATCCAAGTACACATTTTACTGTTGCGTTAAACAGAGGCTACAGTTAAGGAATTGCGCCCAGTAAATCCTCCCCGGCCAGGATACGAACCCATGACATAGCGCTCGCGGAACGCCAGGCGAGTGTCTTACCACTACACCACGGAGACTGCGCTTCCTGTATCTTCTATCTGTAGATATATGTAGTATCTGTAGATATATATTGTTGAAACACAACAATTCTGTGTTGCGTTTCACTTACGAGATGGAGAAGGATGGGAAGCTGCCCTTCCTAGATGTAACAGTCATGGAAAGGAGCGGAGTTTTCCACACTGCAGTCTACACTAAGGAAACAAACATAGGAATGTGCCTGAATGCCAAAAGTGACTGCCCGGACAGGTACAAGAGGAGTGTTGTTAACGCTTATGTCGACCGTGCCCTCAGCCACAGCTCAGAATGGAAGCAAGTCGACGAAGAACTCTGTAGGGTAAGGCAGGTCCTAGTCAACAACGGCTTCTCCAATGGTTTCGTGGAAGACATCATAAGACGGAAAGTGAAACGCCATGCAACCTCTGAAGAGACAACTAACACAACACCTATACCCCCTATTAGACTATTTTACAGGAACTTCTTTTCCACAGCCCATAAAACGGAGGAAAGGGTCCTGAAAGATATTGTCAGTAGAAACGTTATCCCTACAGACAAAAATCAGAAGATACAACTGACGATTTACTATAAAACCAGAAAAACGGCCAGCCTACTCACGAGAAACTCTCCAGACACACAGCAGAACGCTTTAAAAGAGACCAACGTCGTCTATGCCTTCAAATGCCCTGTTGGAGACTGTAAGCCTCAAAAAACCCAGTATATAGGCAAGACAACAACATCTCTTTCCAGGCGTTTAACGATGCATAAGCAACAGGGCTCCATTAAGGAACATATAATCTCTTCCCACAAACAAACCATCACCAGAGAAATCTTAGCAAACAACACAGAAATCATCGATAGATTCAGCGATAGCAGGCGGCTTGACATTTGCGTGGCACTACACATCAAGAAGTCAACACCAGCAATCAACAGTCAATTAATGCACAACTATATTCTACCCACTTCAAGACTCCGCTCCAATATAGAATCATCAAGAAATATGGACCAATAGGCTTTCTACAATTACTTCCATTCAATACCCATTGTTTCGTGTTCTGTCTTGTGTTTGAATTTAATATCCATTCAATACCCATTGTTGAAAGTTTGTTTTCACCTCACCCAAATGTAGATATAAAATCGAAGATGTTTAAGCTCTATTCAGATTCAGTTGTGTGTTTGTAAACTAAAGTCTTTGAAAATGTAATAAGTGTCGCGTCAGACTAGAAATAAAAATGAATTTTGGAGAATTGATCTTTGAATTACCATCAACAGTGAAAAGAAACGTAAGAAAGATAGAGAAAATTCGTGTTAGAATTATTAATCTTACTTTTTCGGTCATATTTAATAATATATGTCTACAGGAAAGAATGCTACCAAAATATACTAATATATATATATATATATATATATATATATATATATATATATATATATATATATATATATATATATATATATATATATATATATATATATGCGAACAAGCCTGAATGGTCCCCAGGACAATATGCATCTGAAAACTCACACCCCAGAAGTGACTCGAACCCATACTCCCATGAGCAACGCAACTGGTATGTACAAGACGCCTTAATCCACTTGACCATCACGACCGGACAAAATGAGGTGATAGCCGAGGCTATTTGAACCACCCCACCGCCGGCACTTGGATAGTAATGTTGGGCATAGCATTTTACCAAATCACCTCATTCTTTGGGGCACACGTGAGGAACACAAATGCGAACAAGCCTGAATGGTCCCCAGGACAATATGCAACTGAAAACTCACGCCCCAGAAGTGACTCGAACCCATACTCCCAGGAGCAACGCAACTGGTATGTACAAGACGCCTTAATCCACTTGACCATCACGACCGGACAAAATGAGGTGATAGCCGAGGCTATTTGAACCACCCCACCGCCGGCACTCGGATAGTAATCTTGGGCATAGCATTTTACCAAATCACCTCATTCTTTGGGGCACACGTGAGGAACACAAATGCGAACAAGCCTGAATGGTCCCCAGGACAAAATGCAACTGAAAACTCACACCCCAGAAGTGACTCGAACCCATACTCCCAGGAGCAACGCAACTGGTATGTACAAGACGCCTTAATCCACTTGACCATCACGACCGGACAAAATGAGGTGATAGCCGAGGCTATTTGAACCACCCCACCGCCGGCACTCGGATAGTAATCTTGGGCATAGCATTTTACCAAATCACCTCATTCTTTGGGTCACACGTGAGGAACACAAATGCGAACAAGCCTGAATGGTCCCCAGGACAATATGCAACTGAAAACTCACACCCCAGAAGTGACTCGAACCCATACTCCCAGGAGCAACGCAACTGGTATGTACAAGACGCCTTAATCCACTTGACCATCACGACCGGACAAAATGAGGTGATAGCCGAGGCTATTTGAACCACCTCACCGCCGGCACTCGGACAGTAATCTTGGGCATAGCATTTTACCAAATCACCTCATTCTTTGGGGCACACGTGAGGAACACAAATGCGAACAAGCCTGAATGGTCCCCAGGACAATATGCAACTGAAAACTCACACCCCAGAAGTGACTCGAACCCATACTCCCAGGAGCAACGCAACTGGTATGTACAAGACGCCTTAATCCACTTGACCATCACGACCGGACAAAATGAGGTGATAGCCGAGGCTATTTGAACCACCCCACCGCCGGCACTCGGATAGTAATCTTGGGCATAGCATTTTACCAAATCACCTCATTCTTTGGGGCACACGTGAGGAACACAAATGCGAACAAGCCTGAATGGTCCCCAGGACAATATGCAACTGAAAACTCACACCCCAGAAGTGACTCGAACCCATACTCAAGTGGATTAAGGCGTCTTGTACATACCAGTTGTGTATTCAGTTCAGTTGCGTATTCAGTTCGTGATGGTCAAGTGGATTAAGGCGTCTTGTACATAACAGTTGCGTTGCTCCTGGGAGTATGGGTTCGAGTCACTTCTGGGGTGTGAGTTTTCAGTTGCATATTGTCCTGGGGACCATTCAGGCCTGTTCGCATTTGTGTTCCTCACGTGTGCCCCAAAGAATGAGGTGATTTGGTAAAATGCTATGCCCAAGATTACTATCCGAGTGCCGGCGGTGGGGTGGTTCAAATAGCCTCGGCTATCACCTCATTTTGTCCGGTCGTGATGGTCAAGTGGATTAAGGCGTCTTGTACATACCAGTTGCGTTGCTCATGGGAGTATGGGTTCGAGTCACTTCTGGGGTGTGAGTTTTCAGTTGCATATTGTCCTGGGGACCATTCAGGCTTGTTCGCATTTGTGTTCCTCACGTGTGCCCCAAAGAATGAGGTGATTTGGTAAAATGCTATGCCCAAGATTACTATCCGAGTGCCGGCGGTGGGGTGGTTCAAATAGCCTCGGCTATCACCTCATTTTGTCCGGTCGTGATGGTCAAGTGGACTAAGGCGTCTTGTACATACCAGTTGCGTTGCTCCTGGGAGTATGGGTTCGAGTCACTTCTGGGGTGTGAGTTTTCAGTTGCATATTGTCCTGGGGACCATTCAGGCTTGTTCGCATTTGTGTTCCTCACGTGTGCCCCAAAGAATGAGGTGATTTGGTAAAATGCTATGCCCAAGATTACTATCCGAGTGCCGGCGGTGGGGTGGTTCAAATAGCCTCGGCTATCACCTCATTTTGTCCGGTCGTGATGGTCAAGTGGATTAAGGCGTCTTGTACATACCAGTTGCGTTGCTCCTGGGAGTATGGGTTCGAGTTACTTCTGGGGTGTGAGTTTTCAGTTGCATATTGTCCTGGGGACCATTCAGGCTTGTTCGCATTTGTGTTCCTCACGTGTGCCCCAAAGAATGAGGTGATTTGGTAAAATGCTATGCCCAAGATTACTATCCGAGTGCCGGCGGTGGGGTGGTTCAAATAGCCTCGGCTATCACCTCATTTTGTCAGGTCGTGATGGTCAAGTGGATTAAGGCGTCTTGTACATACCAGTTGCGTTGATCCTGGGAGTATGGGTTCGAGTCACTTCTGGTATGTGAGTTTTCAGTTGCATATTGTCCTGGGGACCATTCAGGCTTGTTCGCATTTGTGTTCCTCACGTGTGCCCCAAAGAATGAGGTGATTTGGTAAAATGCTATGCCCAAGATTACTATCCGAGTGCCGGTGGTGGGGTGGTTCAAATAGCCTCGGCTATCACCTCATTTTGTCCGGTCGTGATGGTCAAGTGGATTAAGGCGTCTTGTACATACCAGTTGCGTTGCTCCTGGGAGTATGGGTTCGAGTCACTTCTGGGGTGTGAGTTTTCAGTTTATATATATATATATATATATATATATATATATATATATATATATATATATATATTATATATATATATATATGTCGTACCTAGTAGCCAGAACGCACTTCTCAGACTACTATGCAAGGCCCGATTTGCCTAATAAGCCAAGTTTTCCTGAATTAATATATTTTCTATAATTTTTTTCTTATGAAATGATAAAGCTACCCATTTCATTATGTATGAGGTCAATTTTTATTTATTGGAGTTAAAATTAACAAAGATATATGACCGAACCTAACCAACCCTACCTAACCTAACCTAACCTATCTTTATAGGTTAGGTTAGGTTAGGTAGCCGAAAAAGTTAGGTTAGGTTAGGTTAGGTAGGTTAGGTAGCCGAAAAACAATTATTTCATAAAAACTTGGCTTATTAGGCAAATCGGGCCTTGCATAGTAGGCTGAGAAGTGCGTTCTGGCTACTAGGTACGACATATATATATATATATATATATATATATATATATATATATATATATATATATATATATATATATATATATATATATATACACATACATAGCAATATGTAATATAAAATACATAGCAAGATTCTAAAGAATATTCACAAAATACAAATGTCTTCGTGACCAAAGAGATATCTTATTTACAAGAATCACATTTTACAACTGTCCTAAAATTCTTTGCAGTAAAACATTCTAGATCTAGATTGTTGGGATCTTTTAAAACCATTTACATTTCCGATACTGATGAAAGAATAATGAGTGAATTATATAAGAGTTAAAAAAGAGCGTTGTGCGTGATCGACACACAAAAAAATCCTTAAATCAAATGAAATGAAACAGGATCTTTTAACATTAAATGAGGAGTCGTATGGTATACTCACCTAGTTGAACTCGCCTAGTTTTGCTTGCCTGGGTTGAACTTCGGCTCTTTGGTACCACGTCTCAACTATCAATCAACTGCTGTTCTGATTCCTTAGCCCATTGGTCTCTATCATATCTACATTTAAAACTGTGTATGGGGTCTGCCTTCACCACATCACTGCCAAAGGCATACCATCTGTTAAATTAACTACTGTGACACTAACTACTCCGAAATCATCTCAAGATAACCTCAAGATAACCTATGACACTGAAAAAGTTCTTTGTAACGTTTCTGTGGCTCATTTGGGTACTCAGTTTCTGTGTCTCGTTGTTCGTGTACCACTCGTGTTTAACTGTTTATCTTCATCTACCCTGTCAATTCCTCTGAGAATTTTGTAGGTAGTGGTCATGTCGTCCCGAGCTCTCCTGTCTTCCAACGACGTGAGGTGTACTTCACGCAGCTTTTCATCGTAACTAATGCCTCTTAGTTCTAGGACTAGCCTAGTGGCATACCTTTGGACTTTTCTAGCTTCGTCGTGTTCTTGACAAGGTATGGACTCAATGCTGGGGCCGCATACTCCAGGATTGGTTTTGCATATGTGGTATACAAGGTTTTGAAAGATTCCTTACTCAGGTTCCTGAAATCTGTTTTGATGTTAGTCAAACTTGCATACGCCGCACATGTTATTCCTTTTATGTGGGCTTCAGGAGACAGGTTTGGCGTGATATAAACTCCTAGATCTTTCTCTCGGTGCATTTCATGAAGGAATTCATCTCCCATTCGGTATCCGGTGTCTGGCCTCCTGTTTCCACTGCCTAGTTTCATTACCTTACATTTACTCGTGTTGAACTTTAGTAGCCATTTGCTGGACCATTCATTCAGGTGTGTGTGTGTGTACTCACCTAGTTGTCCTTGCAGGGGTTGAGCTCTGACTCTTTGATCCCGCCTCTCAACTGTCAATTAACTGATGTACAGGTTCCTGAGCCTATTGGGCTCTATCATATCTACACTTGAAACTGTGTATGGAGTCTGCCTTCACCATCATCACTTCCTATTACATTCCATTTGTCAACTACTCTCACACTAAAAAAAATACTTTCTAATGTCTCTATGGCCCATTTGTGCACTCAATTTACACCGGTGTCCGCTATAGCCTGAGCCCTTTGTGTTAAATAGTAAGTCCTCATCTACCCTATCAATTCCTTTGAGAACTTTTTATGTAGTGATCATGTCCTCCCTGACTCTTCTGTCTTCCAGCGACGTGAGGTTAAATTCCTGTAGTCTCTCCTCGTTGCTAATACCCCACAGTTCGGGTACTAGTCTGGTGGCAAATCTTTGAACCTTTTCCAGCTTAGGCTTATGCGTGACTAGATATGGACTCCATACTCCATCTTGGAGGTGCATACTCCAGGATTGGTCTGACATATGTGGTATACAAAGTTTTGAATGATTCCTTTGACAAGTTTTTAAGGGCCGTTCTTTTGTTGGCCAACTTGGTAAATGCCGCTAATGTTATCCTCTTGATAAGGACTTTAGGGGACAGGTCTGGCTTGATATCAACCCCCAGGTCTTTCTCTCTCTCTGATTTTTGAAGAATTTCATCTCCCAAATGATACCTTGTATCTGGCCTCCTGCTCCCTACACCTATCTTAATTACATTACATTTAGTTGGGTTAAACTCTAACAGCCATTTGTTCGACAATTCCTTCAGTTTGTCCAGGTCTTCGTGACACCTCAAGCTGTCCTCCTCTGTCTTAATCCTTCTCATAATTTTGGCATAGTCAGCAAACATTGAGAGGAATGAGTCTATACCCTCTGGGAGATCATTTACGTATATCGGAAACAGGATAGGTCCGCGTACAGAACCCTGTGGGACTCCACTGGTGATATCACGCCAATCTGAGGTCTTACCCCTCACTTTAATTCTCTGCTTCCTATTACTCAGGTACTCCCTTATCCACTGAAGCGCCCTACCAGTTACTCCTGCCTGTTTCACCAGCCGTGGAATACTTTTGGGGTATTGCAGCAAAGGCTTTCAGATAGTCAAAGAAAATGCAGTTCGCCTCTCTTTTTTGCTTAATCTTTGTTACCTGATCGTAGAATTCTATTAAGCCAGTAAGGCAAGATTTACCATCTCTGAACCCATGTTGATGGTTTGTCACGAAGTCCCTTTTCTCGAGATGTGTTACTAGTTTTTTTTTCTCACGATCTTCTCCATCACCTTGCATGGTATACAAGTTAAGGACACTGGCCTGTAGTTCAGTGCCTCTTGTCTGTCACCCTTTTTGTATACTAGGACCACATTAGTCGTCTTCCATATATCTGGAAGGTCTCCTATCCCTAGTGACCTATTATATACACTATGGAGAGTGGCAAGCAAAGTACTTCTGCACACTCTTTAAAACCCCTATGGTGAGATTCCGTCCGGACCAACAGATGCCTCTTGACCTCATCTCTTGTAATTTAGAAGCCTTCCAAGACCGTCTGGTTTACTGCCACCTCTCCTAGCGCTATGACCACATCTCGTTATATTGTGAAGACCTCCTGGAACCTTTTGTTAAGTTCTTCACACACCTCTTTGTCATTCTCTGTGTACCTTTCCTCACCGATTCTAAGTTTCATCACTTGTCCTTTCACTTTTGTTTTCCTCCTGATGTGACTGTGGATTAGCTTTGGTTCGATGTTATCTTTATCTGCTATATCATTTTCATTCCTTTTCTCTGCATCTCTTCTCACACTAACATGCTCGTTCCTTTTTCTCTGGTATCTCTATTTTCTGGTGTTCTGTTATTTCGGAAGTTCTTCCACGCCCTTTTGCTCAGTTCCTTTGCATAATACATGCCCTATTAAACCATCGATTTCTTCTTTTGCTTCTCGGTTTTCCTTTAGGACCGGGATAAACCTGTTAAATGCTTCCTGATACTTTAGGGTGACATAGTCCATCATGTCTTGTACGGACTTAATTCTGAGTTCTGTGTCCCATGGTATATCCCTTAGGAATTTTCTCATCTCTTAATTTCCCTCTCGGTACGCCAGCCCTTTGTTTCTTACATATGAACGTGTTTCATATATATATGAACGTGTTTCATATATATGAACGTCTTTGTGTGTGTGCATGTGTGTGCGTGTACTCACTTATTTGTACTCACCTATTTGTGCTTGCAAGTGTTGAGCTCTAGCTCTTTGGTTTCGCCTCTCAACTGTCAAGCAACTGATGTTCAGATTACTGAGCCTTCTGGTCTCTATCATATCTACATTTGAAACTGTGTATGAAGTCAGCCTCCACCACATATCACTGCCTAATGCATTCCACCTGTTAACTACTCTGACACTGAAAAAGTTCTTTCTAACGTCCCTGTGGCTCAGTTCCCCTGTGTCCCCTTGTGCGCATACCACCCGTGTTTAACAGTTTATCCTTATCTACCCTGTCAATTCCCTTGAGAATTTTGTAGATAGTGATCATGTCTTCTTTTACTCTTCTGTTTTCCAGTGTCGTGAGGTGCATTTCCCGCAGCCTTTCCTCGTAACTCGTGCCTCTTAGTGTGTGTGTGTGTGTGTGTGTGTGTGTGTGTGTGTGTGTGTGTGTGTGTGTTTACTAGTTGTGTTTACTAGTTGTGTTTTTGCGGGGGTTGAGCTTTGCTCTTTCGGCCCGCCTCTCAACTGTCAACTGTTTACTAACTATTTTTTTTTTCCCACACCACACACACACACACACCCCAGGAAGCAGCCCGTGACAGCTGACTAACTCCCAGGTACCTATTTACTGCTAGGTAACAGGGGCACTTAGGGTGAAAGAAACTTTGCCCATTTGTTTCTGCCTCGTGCGGGAATCGAACCCGCGCCACAGAATTACGAGTCCTGCGCGTTATCCACCAGGCTACGAGGCCCCTCATGTGTGTGTGTGTGTGTGTGTGTGTGTGTGTGTGTGTGTGCGTGTGCGTGTGCGTGCGTACTCACCTAGTTGTACTCACCTAGTTGTGCTTGTGGGGGTTGAGCTCTGGCTCTTTGGTCCCGCCTCTCAACCGTCAATCAACAGGTGTACAGGTTCCTGAGCCTATTGGGCTCTATCATATCTACACTTGAAACTGTGTATGGAGTCAGCCTCCACCACATCACTTCCTAATGCATTCCATTTGTCAACCACTCTGACACTAAAAAAGTTCTTTCTAATATCTCTGTGGCTCATTTGGGCACTCAGTTTCCACCTGTGTCCCCTAGTGCGTGTGCCCCTTGTGTTAAATAGCCTGTCTTTATCAACCCTGTCGATTCCCTTGAGAATCTTGAATGTGGTGATCATGTCCCCCCTAACTCTTCTGTCTTCCAACGAAGTGAGGTTCAATTCCCGTAATCTCTCCTCGTAGCTCATACCTCTCAGCTCGGGTACTAATCTGGTGGCAAACCTTTGAACCTTTTCCAGTTTAGTCTTATGCTTGACTAGATATGGACTCCATGCTGGAGCCGCATACTCCAGGATTGGTCTGACATATGTGGTATATAATGTTCTGAAAGATTCCTTACACAAGTTTCTAAAGGCCGTTCTTATGTTAGCCAACCTGGCATATGCTGCTGATGTTATCCTCTTGATATGAGCTTCAGGGGACAGGTCTGGCGTGATATCAACCCCTAGGTCTTTCTCTCTCTCTGACTCTTGAAGTATTTCATCTCCCAAGTGATACCTTGTATCTGGTCTCCTGCTTCCTATCCCTATCTTCATTACATTACATTTGCTTGGGTTAAACTCTAACATCCATTTGTTCGACCATTCCTGCAGCTTGTCCAGGTCTTATTGAAGCCTCAAGCTGTCCTCCTCTGTCTTAATCCTTCTCATAATTTTGGCGTTGTCAGCAAACATTGAGAGGAATGAGTCTATACCCTCTGGGAGATCATTTACGTATATCAGAAACAGAATAGGTCCAAGCACAGAGCCCTGTGGGACTCCACTGGTGACTTCACGCCATTCTGAGGTCTCACCCCTCACTATAACTCTCTGCTTCCAATTGCTTAGGAACTCCCTTATCCACTGGAGCGCCCTACCAGTTACTCCTGCCTGTTTCTCCAGCTTATGCATCAACCTTTTATGGGGTACTGTGTCAAAGGCTTTCCGACAGTCCAAAAAATTGCAGTCCGCCCATCCTTCTCTTTCTTGCTTAATCTTTGTCACCTGATCATAGAATTCTATCAAGCCTGTAAGGCAAGATTTACCCTCCCTGAACCCATGTTGATGGGTTGTCACGAAGTCTCTTCTCTCCAGATGTGTTACTAGGTTTTTTCTCACAATCTTCTCCATCACCTTGCATGGTATACAAGTTAAGGACACTGGCCTGTAGTTCAGTGCCTCTTGTCTGTCACCCTTTTTAAATATTGGTACTACATTAGCAGTCTTCCATACTTCTGGTAGGTCTCCCGTTTCCAGTGACCTACTATACACTATGGAGAGTGGCAAGCAAAGTGCTCCTGCACACTCTTTCAATACCCATGGTGAGATTCCATCCGGCCCAACAGCTTTTCTCACATCCAGCTCCAATAGGTGCTTCTTGACCTCATCTCTTGTAATTTCGAACCTTTCCAAGGTCACCTGGTTTGCTGCCACCTCTCCTAGCGCCGTGACGTCTCCCTGTTCTATTGTAAAGACCTCCTGGAACCTTTTGTTGAGTTCTTCACACACCTCTTTGTCATTCTCTGTGTACCTGTCCTCGCCCACCTTAAGTTTCATCACCAGTTCCTTCACTGTTGTCTTCCTCCTGATGTGACTGTGTAGTAGCTTTGGTTCGGTCTTGGCTTTATTAGCTATATCATTTTCATACCTTTTCTCAGCTGCTCTTCTCACACTGACATACTCGTTCCTGGTTCTCTGGTATCTCTCTCTACTTTCTGGTGTTCTGTTATTACGGAAGTTCCTCCATGCCCTTTTGTTCAGCTCCTTTGCTTTCATACATTCCCTATTAAACCACGGATTCTTCCTTTTGCTTCTTTGTTTTTTCCTGTCGGGCTGAGACAAACCTGCTTACAGCCTCCTGACATTTTTGGGTGACATAGTCCATCATGTCTTGTACGGACTTGGTTCCGAGTTCTGTGTCCCAATGTATATCCCATAGGAATTTATTCATCTCATAGTTTCCCTGTGTGTGTGTACTCACCTATACTCACCTATATGTGCTTGCAGGATCGAGCATTGACTCTTGGATCCCGCCTTTCTAGCTATCGGTTGTTTACAGCAATGACTCCTGTCCCATATCCCTATCATACCTAGTTTTAAAAGTATGAATAGTATTTGCTTCCACAACCTGTTCCCCAAGTGCATTCCATTTTTCTACTACTCTCACGCTAAAAGAAAACTTCCTAACATCTCTGTGACTCATCTGAGTTTCCAGTTTCCACCCATGTCCCCTCGTTCTGTTATTATTACGTGTGAACATTTCATATATTTCCACTTTGTCAATTCCCCTGAGTATTTTATATGTCCCTATCATATCTCCTCTCTCCCTTCTTTTCTCTAGTGTCGTAAGGTTCAGTTCCTTCAGCCGCTCTTCATATCCCATCCCTCGTAGCTCTGGGACAAGCCTCGTCGCAAACCTCTGAACCTTCTCCAGTTTCTTTATGTGTTTCTTCAGGTGAGGGCTCCATGATGGCGCGGCATACTCTAAGACGGGTCTCACGTAGGCAGTGTAAAGCGCCCTAAAAGCTTCCTCATTTAGGTTTCTGAATGAAGTTCTAATTTTCGCCAGTGTAGAGTACGCTGGTGTCGTTATCCTATTTATATGTGCCTCAGGAGTTAGATTAGGTGTCACATCCACTCCCAGGTCTCTTTCTCGAATCGTTACAGGTAGGCTGTTCCCCTTCATTGTGTACTGTCCCTTTGGTCTCCTGTCACCTGATCCCATTTCCATAACTTTACATTTACTGGTGTTAAACTCCAGTAGCCATTTCCCTGACCATCTCTGCAGCCTGTTTAAGTCCTCTTGGAGGATCCTACAATCCTCGTCTGTCACAACTCTTCTCATTAATTTTGCGTCATCTGCAAACATTGACATGTATGATTCCACTCCTGTAAACATATCATTTACGTAATTTAGAAAGAGGATTGGTCCCAGCACCGATCCTTGAGGTACTCCACTTGTTACTGTTCGCCAGTCCGACTTTTCGCCCCTTACCATTACCCTCTGGCTCCTTCCTGTTAGGTAGTTCTTCACCCATACTAGGGCCTTTCCGCTTACTCCTGCCTGCCTCTCAAGTTTGTATAGCAGTCTCATGTGAGGTACCGTATCAAAGGCCTTTTGGCAGTCAAGAAATATGCAGTCTGCCCAGCCTTCTCTGTCCTGCCTTATCCTTGTTACTTTATCATAGAATTCTAAAAGGTTTGTTAGGCATGATTTCCCTGTCCAGAACCCATGTTGGTGCTTGTTTACAAACCCAATGCTCTCCAGGTGCTCAACAAGTCTTAGCCTAATTATTCTTTCAAGTATTTTGCAGGGGATGCTTGTCAGTGATACAGGTCTGTAGTTAAGTGCCTCCTCCCTATCACCCTTTTTGAAAATCGGTACGACATTTGCCTCCTTCCAGCAACTGGGCAATTCTCCCGACATAAGTGACTCATTAAAGATCATTGCCAGAGGCACGCTGAGAGCCTGCGCTGCCTCTTTGAGTATCCACGGTGATACTTTGTCTGGTCCAACAGCTTTATTTGCATCCAGTGTTGTCAACTGTTTCATTACATCCTCTGCTGTCACCTCTATATCCGATAGTCTTTCATCTTGGGTAATCTCTTCTAACAATGGGAGCTGCTCAGGCTCGGTTGTGAACACTCCATGGAATTTTGCATTCAGTGTGTGTGTGTGTGTGTGTGTGTGTGTGTGTGTGTGTGTGTGTGTGTGTGTGTGTGTGTGTGTGTGTGTGTGTGTGTGTGTGTGTGTGTGTGTGTGTGTGTGTGTGCGTGCGTGCGTGCGTGCGTGCGTGCGTGCGTGCGTGCGTGCGTGCGTGCGTGCGTGCGTGCGTGCGTGTGTGTGTGTACCAGAGAGGTTACCATATAAGGGAGACACGGGGCGTTTCAAGATCAATGTCGGCAGAGAAACCTCTCAGGAGTGACCTGTACATCAGTCAACCACAGTGAGAATCTCTACTATTTTACAAACTTTTTACCATATTTATCTTACCTGAATTACCATGTTTTAAGTTTTAATAAATTTTTGGTTAATTTCCTAAACAAATCTAAGTTATCTTACTTGTGTTATAGTCATGTAAGCTACCGCATTATTTACCATTATGGGGTTAATCGTTACTGTTTTCCCGAGCATTTTCTTGATGACATACACACAAACACCGCATAACATAAGGCATAGGCACATGTTTCATTACTAGTATTGGTCATTACAGAAGCTGGATTACTTAGCGAGAACTGAAAAACAACAGAAAGGAAAAATATAAACCTAGTATTTAATATTACTCTCCAGACAGTTCAAGAAAGATAAAAAAAAGAAAGGAGAGCAGTAGTCTATTTTGCAAGGTAGCTGCAACATATTTTTAAACAGACAGCGTTGCATTCAGCCTTTAATGAGCAATAGTGAGAGTGACTGCGAACAGCTGGTGTGTGTGTGTGTGTGGCCAGACCACACTTCCGTAGCTGACGCAACTTTCTGACGGAAGTGGCTGAACAGAGAAAGTGACGCAACATTCTGAAAGTTGTGGCTGATCAGAGAAAGTGACGCAACATTCTGAAGGTTGTGGCTGATGAGAGAAAGTGACGCAACTTTCTGAGGGTTGTGGCTGAACAGAGAAAGTGACACAACATTCTGAAAGTTGTGGCTGATCAGAGAAAGTGACGCAACATTCTGAAAGTTGTGGCTGATGAGAGAAAGTGACGCAACTTTCTGAGGGTTGTGGCTGAACAGAGAAAGTGACACAACATTCTGAAAGTTGTGGCTGATCAGAGAAAGTGACGCAACATTCTGAAAATTGTAGCTGATCAGAGAAAGTGACGCAACTTTCTAAGGGTTGTGGCTGAACAGAGAAAGTGACGCAACTTTCTAAGGGTTGTGGCTGAACAGAGAAAGTGACACAACGTTCTGAGTTAAATATGAACTTAGAAATATGAGGTTTTGTGAACTGTTCATATAAGCGGTGACCAACTTAACACCAGACCAGGGCGTATGAACACAGAGGAAGAATCGAGGGATCTGTGGGGTGAATTATCCTCTGAACCTGATAAGTGAGCATGACTTTGTTGTTGAACATTCTTGGGGCACACCAGGACATATCTCCAGGACACACTACACATGCTGGTGTTAGTATGTTGCCAGGAAAAACTACACATACTGGCGGTATGTTGCCAGGTCATACTAAACATTCTTACATTCAAAGGAAACGGAGTGTTCCTTCAGAAGTAGTGACAGAAGGTGCCCCTCCAGAAGTAGTGACAGAAGGTGCCCCTCCAGAAGTAGTGACAGAAGGTGCCCCTCCAGAAGTAGTGACAGAAGGTGCCCCTCCAGAAGTAGTGACAGAAGGTGCTCCTCCAGAAGTAGTGATAGAAGGTGCTCCTCCAGAAGTAGTGACAGAAGGTTCCCCTCCAGAAGTAGTGATAGAAGGTACTCCTCCAGAAGTAGTGATAGAAGGTACTCCTCCAGAAGTAGGACAGAAGGTACTCCTCCAGAAGTAGTGACAGAAACAGACGCTCCACCATGGTCCAGAAGGCCACTTTCTTCATTACCCTACTCACAGGTACTTGGAAAACGTTTACAAAATTTATGTAATGCTTTTCTCACTGTAATCTCCTAGACAAGATCTCTGAGTTACAATTACATGCCCTCAAACAAAATTCAGCAATAAATAATAATTTTGAGTAATTAAGTAATTATAGATCAATTTCAGTAGTGTTTGCAGTAGCTGAGAGCCGTGTGAGGTTCCCTAATACCCATCACAGCCTCAGCCAGGAGCTCCAGCTGGCTGTAGTGAGGACTCTCCACACCACACCCTTGAGTGACGTCTACATAACTCTTCACGAATGCCAAGGTAATGTGTGGAATATATATTAATATAGAAAATGTATATTGTATTTTAAATTGAAATGCGTTTGCCAGAGAATATTTTCTATACTAATCTTCAATTATGTCTTTGTTTTATGATGGCCTATTAATTGGTAAATATATTTAAAAGGAATGAAAAGGAAAAGATTTCTCAGAGAAAATAGTTATATTCTAAATCAGGTCTGATTTAGTATAAAACTAAGGCTGTTAATAATGACGGATAATAATGTTAACAATGATAGTTTATTTATTTATTTGTTTTATATATTTATATATACAAGAGTTCTTACAGTCTTGTACAGCCACTAGCACGCATAGCGTTTCAGGAAGGTCCTTAATCATAATTTTCCCAGAAATACGATCCACCAAACGACCAGGTTCACTGCTGGGTGAACAGAGGCTACAGTTAAGGACTGGCGCCTAGTAAATGTTCCCAGGCCAGGATTCAAACCCAGGCCTAAGAGCTCACGAAATGTTAGGCGAGTGTGTTAGCACTTGGCCACGGGGACTCCTTCGATAGTACAGTAGTAGTAATAGTAGTATAGGAGTGTATAGATAGTAGTGATAATATTGAGAGGTAATATAATCCGTACTGCTGGCATAGTTGTCATTATTGAGGTTATTTTGATTTGATATTCCTTACTGAAATCTGCAACACAAATCTTGAAAGCAATTCAAGTAATTCGTCAAGTTATAGAAACACTCGGATCACCTGAGAATTTAAATGGCTAAGGGGCAGGATAATTATCTGGTGTGTTAAAACAGTTCATAGAAATATATATTTTAAAAATATTTTCTCGCAATGATTACCTAAAATGAACTCCAGAAGTTTGATAATATTGCTCTCATCTACGACGCGTCACAAATAAAGATCAAATTAGACATCAAAATGACTAAAATGGTCATAGAAGCCACAAGGTAAAATATAGCAACATAAGATTAATACTATAAATAAAGGGGGCAGCAAGTCTCCTCATACTCCATGACAACCTTCGTGACTTTTCCTTCAATATGAATAAGGTTATTGGAGGTGTGGGGAGAAGTTGAGAAGACCCAGAGTACGTGAACACGGGCAGTACGGACACCCAGTGTACGTGAACACGGGCAGTAAGGACACACAATGTACGTGAACACGGGCAGTAAGGACACACAATGTACGTGAACACGGGCAGTACGGACACACAATGTACGTGAACACGGGCATTACGGACACACAATGTACGTGAACACGGGCATTACGGACACACAATGTACGTGAACACGGGCAGTACGGACACCCAGTGTACGTGAACACGGGCAGTACAGACACACAGTGTACATGAACACGGGCAGTACGGACACACAGTGTACGTGAACACGAGCAGTACGGACACACAATGTACGTGAACACGGGCAGTACAGACACACAGTGTACATGAACACGGGCAGTACGGACACACAGTGTACGTGAACACGAGCAGTACGGACACACAATGTACGTGAACACGAGCAGTACGGACACAATGTCCACTGCACCAGGAGACACCCAACACACACCCTGAGTGCTTTCCTCACTGGTCACGTTACCACCACACTACAGGGTGTCCCACAGTACTTTGTTCTCGCTATCAGCACAGTACAGAATAATTCCCGTCACTGTACATGGGGTCACGCTACCATCACAATACAAGATACCTCAGAGTACATTAGTCACGTTACCAACACAGTACAGGTTACCGCACAGTACATTAGTCACGTTACCAGCACAGTACAGGTTACCTCACAGTACATAATTCACGCTACCAGCACAGTACAGGATACATCACAGTACTTTGCTCAAGCAACCAGCACAGTTTAGGATACCCCCACAGTACATTGGTTACACTACTAGCACGGTACAGGATAATCTCGTCACTGTACATGGGTCACGTTACCAGCACAGTACAGGATACCTCACAGTACATGGGTCACTTTACCAGCACAGTACAGGATACCTCACAGTACATGGGTCACGTTACCAGCACAGTACAGGATACCTCACAGTACATGGGTCACGTTACCAGCACAGTACAGGATACCTCACAGTACATGGGTCACGTTACCAGCATGACCATTGGACTGTGAAAACAAAAGAAAATCGTTTATTCTCTGGTCAAGATGTTTACCTGTTTGACCAACACAGAACTGATTATTCCATGTAAAATTTAATTTTACTCGGAATATTCTTATTCCGTGTAAAATTTTTAACAAGTTCTATGTTGGCCAAACAGGTAAACATCTGTTTACCTGTTTGACAAGGGAATAAAAGAACATAAATATTGCATTAGAACAGATCAAGAGTCCAACGTATTATTTGTTCACTTACGAAACTGTAGTCATTCAAATGACTAGACTAATTCATGAAAAATTGTGGAGTGTATATCATTTACAGTAAGGAATGTTATTGAATCAAAATTTATAAAAAGTAGTGAATTAGATAATATTGATGTAAGCTCAGAAGTATATAAATTAGATTACTTTATAAATGGTAAGATTTGTGATAGTTATAAAATTCTGTAAACTTTAAGTGTATGTGAAGAACATTCCAAGAATGAGGGAATAGCCAGTCAATGCACTGAATACACCAGTTAATATCCGCTGAATTACACATAGAAATCACAATAGCGTGATGCATCAAAAGAACAAATCCACAAGGGCCGTGACGTAAAATGAGTTGTGTAAAACCCTGGTTTGTGTCTCAGAGAGGCTGCAGGATCCAAGTAAGTCCAGTAGAATTTCTAGTTTCAACTCTTTTGACCATGTCACAGCTCAGTCGATAAAGGCAGCGTCTGGGATGATTTCGGACGTAGGTTCGAATCCTCGTCACAGCCCTTGTGGATTTGTTCATCGCGGAATTACCTCACCTTCATGTCACCTACATTAATCGATATTTAGGCTTATGAACCTTTGTCTAGTTGTGTAGTTCGGTATATAATCCCAAACTACTTTCCCAAATAATCACAAATTACTTTTATTAATATAAACATTAACAATGAAATCTCATTAGTGTGATGTATCTATGAAAACATCAGTAGGAACGAGGATTCGAACCTACTCACTTGGTACTCCCAAGCAACCGTTCCAGACCACAACACCACGACATGGCCAAAAGCAATGCAACCTGGGGTTCCAGTGAACCCTCTAGGAGTCCTAAGGCATAGAACTAAAGCAACTGAAGGTTTTAAGTATTGCCCTCCATGTACTCTGGCTGAAGGTAGGTCTCCAACACTTCTCATCAAACACACATTGAAATCACATTAACGTGATTTATCAATGAGAAAATCAGTAAGAGTCATGAGGAGGTTTCGAACCCACTCACTTGTTACTCCCATTTGCATTGATTTTAACCATGTCGCGGCGTGTTGCACCTGGTGCGCACCAGGTGCGTTTTCAAATGGCGCACCAGGTTTGAAAACCTGGTGTGCCGTTCCCAGGTTTTCAAACCTGGGCGTGAATACCTGAACACGCCAAGGATTTCTTCCTGGGCGGATGTGGGGGACTTCAGCGACTGTGAGTCTTTCGATGTCAATGGGGATATCCCGGATGAATCGCTCTCTCCTGCAACGGTGGTGGCGGAGGTCCATGTGCCTCCAGCTGCAGATGACTGTGGCTCACATTTCACTTCTGTTCTTTCTCTTGCGGAGAGTTCTCCGCAGCCGGGGGTGGTTGATCCTCCTGTTGTTGGTGATGTGGGTGCTGGTGCTGGCCGTGGCATTGTCATGGTGTAATAACTTGGACCGCTACCCTTGTTGTAATAACTCTTTCCTTACTTCTCTCTACTCTTTCCCTTCATCCAATACCCCAGCTTAACACTGTTACAGTCCAGTATGACCCCCTCACTGAACTGTGAACTGCCACGAATATAAGCTGAATATTAAATGAGGACGACACAACAAGAATAGGGGTTATTAATTTATAACTAATGATTAAAATAATTAAAACACTGCCACCACCTTCCCAAAACATAAATGAATGTGTCTAAATTATTATTTCCCCAGGAAGGAAGGGACTCAATAATCCTGGAACTCAAAGGGGCAGGTAAATGAATCTTAATTGGATTAATACTGTAATCTTACTGAACTGAAAGGGAGATTCAAGAGCGACTTTAATATTCATAAGATGTAGGTGAACACAAGAACTTTCCAAGCCAATACATCAACCACATATACAAAATGACAAAGTAAAAAAAATATATTAAAAAGGGGATTAACTGAATACCACTGGAACCAATGTATTTTTCTTTATTAAATTAAGCACGTAAATTAAAATCAAATTTGAAAGTAAGTAAGTAAGTAATTATCAAAAGAAGGCACCAAACCGGGAAGGCTATGTAGCACCATCAAATACGCAAAATAATCAGAGGGCGCTAAATATCACCAAGGATGCCAATACGAGAACAAAAACGCATAAGGCGAACGATATCAAAAGTATCCGAGTCACCAAGAATTCTATCGAGGGACAGGTGACCGCGAGGGGCGGTCGGAAAGCAAGACACACGCTCGTCCTGGAAGTCAGGACATTCAAGAAGGACATGCACGACCGTAAGAAGGACAATGCAACTAGGACAATAAGGAGCAGGGCGGCGCTCCATCAAGTGACCATGGGTTAAGCGAGTATGGCCAATACGCAACCTCGCCAGAGCTGTTTCCCACCGCCGGTTACGGTGGAAGGAGGACGGCCACGAGGAAACACAACATTTAAGAGTATGTAGCTTGTTACCAGTAACAGACAACCAAGAAGCCTGCCAACGGGTAAGGACTGAGGAATGGATAACCGGGTAAAAGTCGGAATACGGAATGCCTTTACGAGATAGATGGGACAAGAGTGGACAGCTTCCTTGGCGGCAGCATCCGCACGCTCATTTAAAGACACACCAATATGGCTGGGAACCCAACAAAACTCAACCGACTAAAATTTACTGTGAACAAGAAACAGCCAATGCTGGATCTCGACAACTACTGGATGAACCGGATTAAAGGACCCGAGAGCCATGAGGGCACTACGAGAGTCAACAACAACTACAAAGGAAGACTGAAAACGAGAAAACAGGAGACGAAGAGCATAGAGAATAGCATAAAGTTCCGCTGTAAAGATGCTAGTCTCCGGAGGTAAGCGACACATATAAGTGTGATCAGGAAAAACAACAGAGTAGCCAACACCGTCCGCTGACTTAGACCCATCGGTGAAGACAGAAACGGGGCGGGAGTGAGAAGAAAAGTGCTCGAGGAAAAGGCGTTTTAGAACCGTAGGAGGGGTAAAAGCTTTAGTGATACGGGTCAAGGATGTACAAAACCGCGGAAGAGGGACCCTCCACAGGGGGCAAAGAAGGAACAACATGAGGAGAAACATCAGAAATACGAACGGAGAGAGAATCCTGCAGGCGAGATAACCGGACAGAAAGAGGGAGGTGGTGAAGAGGAACAGGAACCGCAGGAGGGGTAAAAGTTAAAGCACGACAGAGGCGAGAGGAAGGATGTTGCAAGGACCGTGCAAGATAGCGAAGACAGTAGCGATCACGGCGGTCCTGGAGAGACAGGAAGCCAGTGTCAACATACAAGCTAAGGAAACGAAAGGCATCAGAACTGAGGTGCAACCCAGTATGGTGCAGAGCATCAAGACGACGAAGAGTAGAAGGAGAAGCAGACGAGTAAGCAGGGCAACCATAATCGAGCTTAGACAGGACGAGAGAGGAATGTAAAGCAAGGAGAGTGCGCCTATCTGCCCCCCAAGAAGTATGAGACAAGACCCGAAGGAGGGTAAGGGCCTTAGAGCACTCAACACGGAGGTAAGAGATATGGGGAGACCAAGACAAACGAGTGTCAAGGAATAACCCCAAAAGCTTCGCGGAATCTTTGTATTCAAGGGGATGACCATAAAGTGACAAAGAGGGACGAAGAACAACCCGTTTCCGCGTAAAAGTCATGGCACAAGTCTTAGAAGTAGAGAACTTGAAGCCATGATCTGTGGCCCAAGACGACACGGTATCAATTGCAAGTTGAAGCCGGCGTTGAAGGAGAGGCGAATCATCACCCTGACAACAAAGGGTAAGATCATCGACATAGAGAGCGGAGAAGACACCAGAAGGAAGAGAGGAAAGAAGACCATTGAGGGCAACCAGAAAAAGAGTAGTGCTTAGAACACTACCCTGGGGCACACCTTCGTATTGTTGAAAAGAGGGAGAGAGAGCGGTACCAAGGCGCACCCGAAAGGAACGACGAGAGAGAAAGCTGCGGAGAAAGAGAGGGAGATGACCACGAAGGCCAAAAGAATGAAGTTGAGATAGGATATGATAACGCCAAGTGGTGTCGTAAGCCTTTTCCAGGTCAAAAAGGACGGCAACAACGGAGGTCTTTGCAGCAAAAGCAGTACGAATATAGACCTCCAAGTTCACCATGACATCTGTCGTGCTGCGGCACTTGCGGAAACCAAATTGAGAAGGGGAAAGGAGGTGATGGTGTTCCAGGAACAACATCAGACGAACGTTAACCATACGTTCAAAGAGTTTGCAGACACAACTTGTGAGAGCAATAGGGCGAAAGTCCTTAGGCGAAGTACCCAGAGACCCCGGTTTGCGAACAGGGAGGACAACGGCATCGAGCCAGTCCTCAGGGACTGACGACGACTCCCAGATCCGATTATACAGACTCAGTAAATACTGAGACGTGCTCGGAGGGAGATGGCGAAGCATCTCATAATGAATACCATCGGAGCCCGCCGCCGTAGAACCGCAGAGGGCCAGGGCAGAACGAAGTTCAGAGAGAGAGAAGGGATCATTATAGGGAAGCTGAAGATGAGTGCAGAAATCTAAAGGACGAGACTCAAGGACAGGTTTACGAAGAAGGAAAGATTGGGGAAGATGAAGACCAGAGCTAACAGAAGAAAAGTGGGAACCCAGTTCGGAAGCGACCTGCAACGGGTCCGCTACAAGAGTATCATGGAGGTGAAGGACCGGTGAAACATCGGGAACGAACTTACCCGCTATCTTGCGGATACGCTTCCAGATCTGGGCCAGAGGGGTTTCGGACGTAATTGTTGAGACATAAGATGCCCAACATTCATGTTTAGCCGTACGGATGGCCCTACGGGCCACCGCACTCTCTTTCCGAAAGAAAAGAAAAGAATCAGTCGTCTGCCTACGGCGGTGCCTCTTCCAGGCTGCACGCTTACAGCGGACAGCCCGAGCACAGTCCGCATTCCACCAGGGAACGCACTTCCGTGGACCCCGAGAGGAAGAGAGAGGAATAGAGCGGAGGGCAGCGTTGAAGACAGTGTCATGAAAAAGGAGGAGAGCGCGAGAGAGAGGCAGAAGGGAGAGGTCAGAGAGAGCAGCACTGAGGGTAAATAGGGTCCAGTCTGCCTTAGCAAACTGCCACCTAGGGAAAGAGAGGGAAGGGCGAAAAGAGAAAAAGGAAACAAGGATGGGGAAATGATCACTTCCATGGAGGTCATCAAGAACCTGCCACGTGAAATCTAAGTAAAGAGAAGAAGAGCAGAGAGAAAGATCAAGACAAGAAAGGGTGCGAGTCCGAGAGTCCAAATGAGTGGGCTCACCAGAATTCAGAAGAGACAGGGAAGAAGAGAGGAGAAACGGCTCAAGGAGGCGACCCCGGGTATTCGTCAGAACGTCACCCCAAAGAGAATGACGACAATTGAAGTCACCCAGCAGGAGCACAGGCTCCGGCAAGGAGTCTAGGAGGTGTTTTAAATCAGGAAGAGAGAGCGGGACACACGGGGGGAGATAAATGGAACAAACTGTGTACCATTTCCCCACAAAGATACGAGCAGCAGAACAATGGAGAGGCGAAGGAAAAAGTAAAGGAACAAAGGGAACATCAGCACGAATCAAGAGAGCAGAAGAATTAGAAGCCCCAGCAATGGCTGGGGGGGGGGGGGAGAGAGAAAGGAATAGCCACGAAAACGACCAGGACGAGCACCAAGTATTGGCTCCTGGAGACAGACACAAAGGGGCGAAAACCGCGAAATCAGAAGTTGGAGTTCGAGGAAATTGGCGTAATAACCTCGAACGTTCCATTGAAGAATGGACAACGACGAGAAGAGAAAGGACAAAAACAGAGAACAAGGAAGAAAGAAAGGCGAAAGAGCAACAGAGCACGTTAAAGAATATCAGGGTCGGGATCAGGGTCAGCAAAGTCAGGGTTAGGGGGCATGGGTAAACTGAGCAAAGACGGAAGGAAGGAAACGGGTGAACAGATCAGAGGTGGGCGGGCGGGGTCCGGAGGAGGAGGAGGAGGAGGAGGAAGAGGAGACAACGGAGAGGAGCAGTTAAGGACAGCAGCAGGAAGAGAGGGAGTAGAAAGAGGGGAGCGCACCCCAGCAAGAGCAGCAACCGAAAGGGAAGCAGGGGCCAAAGAAACCTCCATTGCAGGAACAGGGGGCGCAATCACTGAAACGGGAGGGGAAGGAGCAACAGAGCCAGAAGTAGGAGCTGAAGTAGGATTCTTACCCGCCGGGGAAGAGGAAGGAGAGGAGCCAGGCTTACGCTTCTGACTTAAAGAGACCGGTGTCCCAGCAACTACGTACCGGGCAACGGATTCCAGTGTCTCAACAGGAGAAGCCGAACGAGAGCACACACGACGGCCGTTAGGAGAGCGATGGACATTCGCCCGCACCGACAGGCGGTGGGGAGAGCCGAGAGATGGAGGAAGAGGATGGGAAGGAGGATCGGAGGGGGACGAGGAAGAAGACACAGGAGACATGACAGACCGGGTTGAAAGAAGGGGAACCCCAGACAGAGGACCAGGAGGGGGACCCCTCGGGAGAGAACTCAAAGGAACAGAGGAGGGGGCAGTGGACGTATCAGGGTCCAAGGGCCGGAAACGGTTGAGAGTCTGAGGAAGGGGGGAAGGACGAGGAGAGGAAGAGCGCAACACGCGAGCATAAGAGATGTTAGTATAAGGCGGGAGCCGGCGAACCTGGCGCCTCACCTCAGGAAAAGATAAACGCTCCCGGTGCTTCAGGTTAAGGACGGCCGCCTCAAGCTTGTAATGGATACAGGCACGGGAGAAGGTAGGATGGGCCTCACCGCAGTTGAGGCAGCGAGCTTGGGGAGAAGTGCACTCCGACTTAGAGTGACCGTCACTCCCACACAAAGGACAGAGAGAGACAGTCCCAGAGCAGCGGAGGGCACCTTGCCCAAACCTCCAGCACTTGTTACAAAGTCGAGGAGAAGGAATATACTCCTGGACAGAGCACCTAGCACCAGCAAGAATGACAGAGGATGGAAGGGTCCTACCATCAAAGGTGATCTTCACAACGCGAAGGGGTTGACGGCGACGACCACGAGGGGGACGAGTAAACGAGTCAACCTGGAGGACAGAATGGCCTTGGGCATCAAGGATATGCCGAATATCATCGTGGCAATCCTGCAGATTCGGAACACCGGTTGCAACATGGGGTGGGAGGAGAATAGTGCTAACACTGGCATTCATCTGAACGTTCTTGGAGACCCGAACAGGGATCTCGCCAAGGCAAGATAAGGCAGCCGAGCGGGAAGCCGCATCCTGAGAAGGAGCAGCAACGACACGTGTACTGAGACGAGTGGGGTTGAAAGTAACAGACGCATCCACGGAATCTACAAGATGCCGATGGAGGGAGAAATCGTCAGGAGGCGCAGAATCAAGAGGGAGAAGATCAAAGTATTTGGCCCATGAAGCAGGACCAAACAAGGCCTGATACGCATCAGCACGGGAAGGAATTGAGCGAGTGCGGTTGGGGCGCGAACGGCATTGAGAACCCCTAGAGAGAGAGGGGTCAAAAGGCGCAGTAGTCACAACGAAAGACTTAGCCACACCAGGGGACGAAGTGGTCACCACCGGGGGCTGGAGGCTCGACCCAACCACAGAGGAGGGAGGGGAGCTGGGGGAAGAAGTCAGGACGGTCAAAGGAGGAGCAAGGTCGGGGCCCAACGCAGCGGGAGCTACAGAGCCTGGTCTTCCAATACAGGCCGACTCGGGGGCTTGGTCGCCCACCCCACGAGCCTGAGAGGGTACAACGGAAACATTCAACGACATAAGAGACGAAAAGTGACAAATTCATCCACGAATGTGCCCCCTTACCCACCATGGAGCCACAATTAGAGGCAGGACACCCAACAGGAAGCTATCGCCGATCATGCCGGGGCCCCCTAGGGGTGCGTCGTGAGTATACGCCCCACAAACGCCACCTTAAGAACCGTCAGTCCGTCGAGATCGGGTTCAGCGACGAAAGGGGGATTGACAATAAAAGGTTCCCCTCGCTCGAGACGTTGGGTACTACAGTTCAACGGGTGCAAGAGTATGCCTCCTCAAGCACCCGGGCGTCAAAATAGAAGAAGTCCAAAGAAATAATCCAAAACAAGCAAAAGGTCGGCAGGAAACGACAAGCAGATAGGAGAAGAGGGGGGGAGGGGGGGGGGGGGAAACGAAACATAAGGAAAAGGAAAAGCGATCCGGCACAATTGGAGAAGACAGCAGCAGGAGTGCAAGGCCAGAAAAGGACAGAGGACTGCCCAACGGAGCATCACACTCCGGCAGCCGTCCACCAAGCCCCCTCACGACGCCAACGGGCCGGATGGGGAGGGGGAAGTAACTGGAAAACTGGAAAGCACCAACGACTTTTCTGTGGTAAACGCCGGCTGGGCTCCCACGTGTAACTTGAGAGCACAAGTTTATTGGCCCCTGAGGTACTATTTCCAATTCGTCACTGGAAAGATGGACAGGAGAGAGAGAGGGGAACAAGTGACTTCAAACTGTTTATGACCACGAGGGTCAGATCGTGACAAATGGAAGGGATGACCAAAGGGAGGGAAGGCAAGTGAAGGAAGGGAAGGGGAAGAGGAAGGGGAAGGGGGATGGGGAAGGAGCTATGGTCTGCACATACCTTTACAATGGTTCTAAAGAAGGATGTCTGCTGTGGCGGGGTTGCAGCAGGTGCGCGTTCCGTTGATAGCGAGGGGGACTGTGCGGCGCCCGAGGTAGGGCTTAGTATGTGCGCTGGTGCGCAGCCCTGTGTACCACGTCGTGCCTCTGGGTGCATCGTCCAGTGCCAGGCCCTCTAGGAGGAGGCCCATTCCTTTCATCTTGGCCTCCGGGAAAGTGTGTGACGCGTCTACCACGGTGAGGCTTGATATTATTGATCACGTGCTACCTGTTCCATGGAGCCCTTCTTCCATTTGGGTTCCGCGAGCATGGATTTTTTTGGATGGTGTGCTGGATTCCATGCCTCGGCTGCGTGCGCCTCTCTGATCAGGTCGCAGAGCACTCCCAGATGCTTTGGGAGGCGTATTGTTTGCGATTTCCGGCACATGGGTTTCCGGATAAGTATGTGAAGTCAGAGTGCTTGGTTTCTGTTTGTGGTGTGTGTTTTTTGTTTGTCTCTGTTTGGGTGTGTGTGGCTTATTTTCTCGGTGCCTGCGTGCACGGGGGGTGTCATTGTGTGTGTGCGTGTGGATGTTCCTCATGGCTCCTGCGTGGGCCTGTTACAATTTTTACGTGTGCATGTGCTATTTGTATGCTTGTTTGTATTTTGCTGTGTGCTCTTCGGGATGTTTTTCTGCCTGTGGCTGGACTATTATTTTCTGTTTGTGTAATGTGTTTCTTTTATGTATTTGCATTTTGTGTTTTTTTGTATCTGTTCGTGTACTTTTAATACACTTGTTTGTGGTTTGCTGAGTGCCCCTTGGGCTGTTTCTGTTAATGTTACTGTATCGGCTCTTCCTGCTTGTATCCTGTGTTTCTTTTATGTATTTTTTATGTGTTCCTTTTGTGTGTTTATTTGTGTTCAATTCCGATATGTAATTTGCCTTGTGTATTATGTTTATGTTGTCCAGCGGTGTGGTGGTACTTCGTGTTTATGTTTTTTTTTTAAACTAAATAATTACAGCATGCATTAACCATATAAAACAGTAAAGCACAGACTAACAAAGAACACAGAATGACAATAACACAGATAACAAGTAACACAGATCAACATAACACAAAAGTGAAAACAAAGAATAATATAAAACACATAAGAACACACACACACACACAAACAAAAGCTGCACTACCCAGCTGGGGCGGGCCAAAAGCATCAGTAACGACAAAAGTGCACAAAGAGCACAATAAAACCAAGGGTAAAAATAAACAAGTGATACATATATACAAAATAATACAAACGCAAAACACACGCACCATGCGTCACACCACACATCAGCAGACATCACACCACAGAATCGAGAACGCAGTAACAGAACATGGTAAATATAACACTGTAAATACAACATAGTAAGTAAAACACATGAAAATAACGAGGGAATACAACAAAGCAATACACAACACAGTACATAGAACAAAGGAAACAGAACACAGTAACATTACATAGTAAAAAGAACAAAATAAAAAATAACAAAATAAATAGTTATAGTACAAATCAACATAGTAACGTATCTAACATAGTAAATAGGACACAGATAATAGAACAAATCGTAAAATAGCATAAACACACAAACAAATAACACATGCCACCCATACGGGGCGTGCCAACAGGAAACATAATGGAAAACACACAACACAAGGCAGCAATACATAATGACAATGAATACAAGCATATAAGAACGCACAACAAAGGAACACACACGAGACAAACACAGCCACCTAGCACACAAACCCGACCTTCACAGACAGAAGACGGCTAGCCACCAAACAGAGAAAACACCCACGCACCGGATACATCAGGAGAGATACAGACATGTCACACAACACCACCAGCACACCCATACCTACACACACACAACACAAATATCCGCCACACAAGGCAACCAAGCAAACCCCAGCACACAAAACCCCAAAGACAACATATACAGATCCCCCCAAACCCCCACCCACCAGAGGGAACCGAACCAAACGAACACGCACAGACACACACACACAACCACACCCACAGGCACCCTCCATCTACACCAACGCAACACCCCGGACATACTCGACCGTGAACCAAGCATCAAAAACCCTAGGAAAGGAGCGACGCAACCACCACATAGTATAAGACAGACGGCCCTTCAAAAAGCCCAAAATCCTCCCCACCCCATACCCCTCCATCCTACCAACCCACAAACAAAAATTATAGTCCGCCAACAACACCCTGAGCGTGTTACGCACCCGCCTGGAGCCCCGAGGGAACGAAAAAAACAAACACCGCAATAAATCGACTTGCACCCCTGGACCACAGAAGGCTGCAACGACATCCCTCAACCACCCAACCAAACCCTGAACCCGCGCACAAAAATAAAAGACGTGTAACTGAGTCTCACGTCCCCCACAATGAACACAACTATCAGAAGCGACCAAACCCAACATAAAGAGCCACACATTCGTAGCCAAGGATTCATGCAAATATCGAAAACCCAACTCACGCGTCCGTGGCGCAACACTCGGGCCACTCAACGCCTCCCACACATTCCCCCAGTCGAAACAAGGGTACAAACCCTCGACCCTGGAAGGTGCCCAAGAGGTAAGCGCCCCATACACTTCCCGACAACCAAAAGACTCAAACGCTGGAAAACAACAAAGCATCCGAAGGCTCAAACCGCCCACGAGTACACTGGAGGCGTGCACAGGGCCACCTCCTGGTAACGACCCAGATCAAGCAAAAAACTAAACCTCATAGAGCAGTAAAACAACCCCAAGGAGTTTAACCCACCCCTAACACCAAACTACTCCTAACCGACCCCCAACACAAAGCCAACGCCTTCACATAGGCATCAGGAATACCACTTCCTCCCTCTGACACCCTGAGACATAACGTAAACTGACGAACCAGATGATACCGGCCACACCACACATAACGATACACTAAACCCTCTAGAGCGCGAGCCCTCCGCCGATCCAACGGAAAACACTGCACCACAAACCAGACCCGCGACAAAACCTTACAAGACACAACAATCGCCCGCTGATAAATAGTCAGGGCCCGTTGCGACAACATCCCCACAGCTTCGCCCACCCCCCGTGAAACCGCCTCCCAAATAAACTCCAAAGACTGCACAAACGACCTGAACCACGTAATCCCCAGAACCCGAATGGACTGAACCACCGGAACTATGATGCAGACCACATCAAACGAGAAGCCCAACCCCCCAATCCCAGAAGACAAGACTGCCCACGATTGACCAAAGCTCCTGTAGCCGACGCAAACTGAAGCACCAGATCCTGAACTGCAATCACAGAGCCTCAGAAACAACAAACAAGACCGTGTCGTCTGCATAACCACAAATCTTGAGGGACAAGCCATTTGGCAAACACGGCGAAACAACCGAATAACAAGCACGTACCACCCGAACAAAGGGCTCCTGAAACAGAATATAGAGAAGCATCGACAGAGGGCACCCCTGTCGAACCGAACGCCAAACAGTGAAGGGAGCACTGAGGAACCCTTTGACACACACCCTACTACTACAAACAACGTACAACATCCGTATCCAACCTACAAACTGGGGCGGGAAAACAAACCTCTCCAGGACCCGCAAAACAAACCCAATTGGAACTCGATCAAAAGCCTTGGACCAATCCAAGCTGATTATATCCGCGGGAACACCAGACTCCTCTACATAGAGGATCAAATCCCGGAAAAGGGAATTGCACTGCACTAAGGACCTACCCGGAAAGCCACAAAACTGACCCCAAGAAATCACCGACCCCACCATCGAGCGCAAACGTCCAGCCAACAACTTGGAAACAATCTTGCTGTCCATATTTAGCAACGTAATAGGCCGCCAATTCGCAAAAAAATGTAAGTCCCCCGGCTTCGGAAGAAGCCGCACAAGACCATCATTTTGCGAATCAGATAGAGACAAACTCCGAAGACAAAATCGAACCACCTCCAAAATATCGGCACCAAGCACATCCCAAAACTCGACATAGAACTCCATCGGAAACCAATCCGACCCCGGAACCTTACCACGACAAAAGGACCGCACAACCTCCCAAAGCTCCGAAGGGCTTACCTACCGCACAAGACCCACACAATCCATTTCCGACAACCCTGGTGCACAGTGTTGGAGGAAGGACCCCCATCAACCCCTCATCCCCCGCAACTGCCCCATATAAAGACTCCAATTCCTCACGCACATAATGCAAAACCGCCCCTGTGTCCGACAAAACCGAACCATCCGGCTGATGAAGACCTGCCGACAAAACCGAACCATCCGGCTGATGAAGACCTGCCAACAAAACAGAGGCACGACCCACCCATTCCCTCTGCAGTAAAAACTGCGAGAGCTTCTCACCACACAACCGTTCCTTCACCCCAGCCCGCACATGTACCCCCTCAGCCCACAAATGAGATCCTTACACACCGAGATCTCCCGAAACCTATCTAAACCCTTATTCAGTAACCCATACAGGCGAAATAACCGTGCCTGCAAAACCCGCAACAGACCAAACCTTCCCACCACCACCCGCTTCGCCAGCACCCGAAAAAACGACCGACATTCCACCTTAGCCCACTCCCACCACTCCAGAACCGAGGGAAACGCCCCCTTCCGAGCGGCCAAGACAGCCCACCGGGCCCGGAACTGGGTACACACAACCGGGCACTTCAGCAACCCACAATTCAGCTTCCACCATCCACGGCCAACCCGCACCTGGCTGCGAATCCCCACCTGCAACACCACCATGCAATGGTCCGAGAACCTCACGGAAACCGTCCGCAAAGAAAAAACCGATCCACCCCCAGTAAGCACGTCAAAACGATCAAGGCAAGAGCAAGCCCCACGCGAGACAAAAGTGTACTCCAAAAGACCCTCTTGCAACACAGCTGCATCCCGAAACCCACAACTCTTCAAGGTAGCAGTCAAAGCCGGCGAGATATTTGCCGGACGAAGACTATTGCTATCCCGCGCCGACGTAATACAATTAAAATCTCCCCCAAAAATCATCTCCCTCATATCGTGCCACAAAAAATGCAGCACGTCACGGGAAAAAAACCTCCTGGTCCCCCCTCTGCGCCGCCTCAAACGGCACGTACACGTTCAAGAGAGAGACCTCAGACACCAAAAAGGAGACCTGAACCAACAGCACCCCGACCATCCTCGTCCATCTCCGTGTGAAGCACGGAAATCGGCGCCCACTTAGAAAGCAGGATCAACGTACCTTCACGCAAACCACGCGAAGGGTTTAATACCACCGTAAACCCCTCAGCCAACACATGTAACAACCCCCACCTCCTGCACAAAAGCCACATCCGCCAACCACTCACGCAGCATTGACACCAGGCCCAATTGCACAGCCACAGAACGCAAACCATTCACATTCAGTGAAGCACACGTTAATTTAGGATCCATTGGGAAAATATATAAACCCTATCTAACCACAAAACCGTCAGACCGGTCCGGCCGACACCCCGCACAGGCAAGCAGCAGCAGTTGCCACTGGGACCCCAGGGGACGGAGACGCACTCCCCACAGGGAGGGGGGGGGGAGGCCATAGTCCTTTCATAACTTCCCCACAAGGCTGCGATCATCACTGCCACAGTCCCCCTGATCCACCACCTCCCACTCCGGGCTCCGTACCCCAGGCGACCCATATATGAGATCACCAGGAGGGTCCACAACACACCCTCCACCACCCAGCACCGACGGGGCCACTACTGACACCGCCACACCCACACCCTCACCATCACATACACCCCCATCAGGCTCTAACGTCCGCACCGAAGGCCCTCGGTCCCCAGAGCGACCACTCCTGGCAAAAAACAAACCAATCAGCATCGTTGCAAGAGTAGCATCGTCTCGCTCGCAGTGTGACTTAGGCGGCCCTCTGCTTGAGCGCTACGCACGCCCACTCTACCAACGTCTGATACCTCTTAGAGTGCGTGAGTGGATGGATCGATCAGCTCGCCAGCCATAAAGCAAGCCAGCATCGTCTCGCTGTCCTACAGCAGCTGTTATTCTCCAGCCTCGACGAGCACTTCGGTGCAGCCAAAAACCAGTTCCAGCCAGCAGTTATTGGAGCAGAACCAGGCGCTACCCAGCCAGCATCTAGTCCTAAGCAGTGACATCTTCCTCGTGGCATCTTCTGTGTGTTGTCAAATGTGCTTGTGTCCAGGTCGGACTGCATTTATGTGAACAGCCCCACTTCGAGCCAGAACAGGCCCAGGTGAGAAGACAGAAGTTCACCTTTTGCAGCTGCGTCATGGCATAAGTGCATTCTTTTTCTCCTCTCCTAAAATTCTTCCGTTTCTGACACTGCCGAGCCAGTTGTGGAATCTCGTGATCGTGCGAGCCCACCATAATTGGGGGTTGCAACCTTCCGGAACACGGTGTTTGTTCGTGGTGAGACCCTTAGGCCAGGTCTTAGACATGGCCTACACACTGACCCCCACTGAGCTTATGGAATCACAGTGATTGGCACAAGACACGGGACTGTCAGTAGATAGTGAGTCACAATGGCTCACTGTCTACGGATGACCTACACTGGGAATACACCCATAGACACAATTGACTGCATCACTACCTTTTACAATGCCACTGGCACACCAGCATATATCAAACCATATCCATATAGCATATAGCATATAAACCATATAGCATATATCAAACCATATCAAACCATAACCATATCAAACACGCCAACACAAACATCATCAAATTTCTCATTGCCTCAAAAGACGACCTTTTTGCCTGTTTCAAGGAACCTACTTTCAGTAAACTCACACAAGGTTCACTGACTCCTGTCCTCACTATTGAACAAAAAAAAAATGCTCTGTCCTTGTAAGAAATGTCGACAGCTCTGTCCTATCAGCATCTAATACTATCAATCTCTCTCAAGACGTCTCACACAGGAATGCTATTACTGTAATGGAGGTATACCCAGTGCCCAATACAAAACACCTCAAGATCCAATGTTCCTCCCCTACAGAAGCTCAGAAACTCTTGCACCATGGAATTAAAATCCTCAACACCAGCACTCCTCCCTATCTCATTAGTCCAGTTGACTATCTTCCTTTACTACAATGTTTCAAATGTTGTAAGTATAATCACGAAACACGAAAATGTAAAAGCCCACAAATTTGCTCCAAATGCTCTGCTGAAGGTCATTTTTATACTCAGTGCTCTAGCTGCCCCTATCCTAAAATGCACCAATTGCCAAGGTGCTCACTCAGCAGTTGACAAATCTTGCCCTTTGAGAAAGCAAACCCTAAACTCTCTTCGCAATAACCAACCTCGCACTCAAGCACACCCTCATTCTTCTTCTTCAACCTCCCATAACCTATCTCATCACCAAACAGCATCAGCCACCTCAATGTCCTATGCCAGTGTCCTTAATGCTTCACCTCACCAGCAACATCATCTCAATAATACTGCACAACAAACTCATTCCTCTCCACCTCTCTTCCCTCACCCACCACCTCCACCTTATTCTCCTCTTCAGAACCTTTCATATGAACGAGTCACTGCCTGTGTACAAGCTGCTTACTTGAAGGCCAAGGACGATGGTCGTGACTTTGCTGACTATCTTCCTATTTTTCTCACTCATAACGGCCTTCCTAGTATCTCTGTTCCTCCTACTCACCTATTGCGTTCTGCTCCATTCTCGCCTACAGTCCTCACTCCACAAAACACCACGGCTTCAGCTGAGGAAAATACTACAGTTCCCCCACAATGTCCTCCCAACCCACTCCCGACTGCTACAGAAAACGGTGCCTCTGACCAACAGCACATCCTGGACTATCCCAAACTGAATCATCCATGTCAAAAGCACCTTCACCCTCTTCTCCCAACATTGTCCCCTCCACTTCTAATCTGACTTCAAACACTACAACCTCTGATACCTCTCACCCGGTTTCTGCCAACAAGCCTTCTGCCTTCCTCCATCCCCCAACAACTCCAGTCATTTCTTCTGTAACTCATCTCATCTCGTCCCGAGCCCGCTCAGCAACCCGTTGTCTTACTCCCACCTCCCGCTGTCAATTTCCCACAATTCCTACCACCCTCCTCCAAGATGCACCCTCCTCAGTAACTGCCCAAGTCATTGAATCACGCAAACCTCATGCTCCTGTACATGCACAAAACCCCACCAGCACCCCATCAAAACCTAAAAATTCATAAAGATCATCCAATTTAATGTGCGGGCATATTTCTCCATTAGACACATGGTGTCAGATTTTATTGAGATCGAGAGACCTGATGTGCTATTATTAAATAGCACATACATTACGAACTCATAAAATCAAACATTATGGCTACTCCTCTTATCAGTCACCAGATGAAGCACATGAAGGAGTTGCAATACTCATTCGTTCTTCATACAAACACGAACTCTTACACACTCATTGGCTTCACAAACATTTCCTAGCCATTAAAGTTCACACACAAATGGGGTCTCTCATCATCTGCACAACCTACACCCGTCCTAACACCGACATTCCCATGCAAGATTTCATAACTCTCTTCAACCACACTCACTTGCCTGTTTTTCTGCTTGCAGACCTCAATGCACAACATCCTACATTCCACCACAATACCACAAATCAGCATGGCAGACAGCTTCACCAAATATACACCCAAAAACATCTATTCTTTCTTGGCCCTGATTTCCCCACTTGTTTCACACATACAGGTTCTGGCCGGCCTGATCTCATATTCACTAACAGACATGGCAGCAACTTGCAACACTTCATTTCACCAGGGCCCATTACGGGCTCTGATCATATTCCCTTAATTCTCACAGTCGCCACAAATCCTATTCTCATCCCCAGCACTCCTCAATTCTCATACCTTAGGGCAAACTGGGACAATTTCAAACAACACATTGATGACACTGATCTCACTTATGAATACAATGACAAACATTACACTGACATCGACACACAAGCACGCAACATACAAGACACCATCATTCATGCAGCAAACATCTCCATTCCTAAAACAACACACAAACCACATTTCACTTTCACCCCCTCCATTCGCTCAAAACGCCTCTTAGCTTGCTATCACACTAGATTCTTACAAAACATACATCGTCATGGACAAATACTATGGGACCTAACAGCATTAAAAAACCATATCCTTAACAGCCTAGATGAAGATCACACAAAACATTGGAAACACCTTATAGAACAAGCAGAAAACAGAAAACTGACACCTCAAGAATTCTGGAAACGAATCGAACGATTACAAGGATCAACTTACACACCGTTTAAATACCTTCTACATAATAACAACAAAATCACTGATCCTGAAGCAGTTCTCAACATTTTTAAACACCAATGGGAACAAATCTTTCACCCACATCCTCCTGAACCATTTGCACGCCCCAACATTGAAATAGTCGAAGACTGGATACACCAAAATAGACAAGCAACTACACCAGACGACCTCATCCACCTTGAAAATCTCAATTCAAACACTGAACTACAGACTCCCCTAACTCTAGCTGATGTCAAGACAGCTCTCATGGGCACTCGTCGTAGAGCCCCTGGTGCGTCTGGCATTGGACATATCCTTCTTAGACAACTCCCTGCTTCTATCATTACTGCTATCACTAACCTATTCAACGCCTCCCTTGCCTCTGGATACTTTCCACTCAACTTTAAGTCTGCCACAGCCGTTCTTATTCCAAAACAACCAGTCTCCGTGGTGTAGTGGTAAGACACTCGCCTGGCGTTCCGCGAGCGCTATGTCATGGGTTCGTATCCTGGCCGGGGAGGATTTACTGGGCGCAAATCCTTAACTGTAGCCTCTGTTTAACGCAACAGTAAAATGTGTACTTGGATGAAAAAACGATTCTTCGGGGCAGGGGATCGTATTCCAGGGACCTGCCCGAAACGCTACGCGTACTAGTGGCTGTACAAGAATGTAACAACTCTTGTATATATCTCAAAAAAAAAAAAAAAAAAAAAAAAAACTGGGAAACCCCACACTGACCCAAAGAACTATAGACCCATCAGCCTCCTAGAGACACTTGGCAAAGTCTTTGAAAGGCTGATCAACCAGAGACTTAGAACCCACCTTGAACTTACTAACTTACTCACTAACAAACAGTTTGGATTTCGGCCTCACCGGTCCACTCACGACGCCTTAAACATCATGACCAACTACCTCAGTATCAATCAGCACCAAAGACTTAAGACTGCACTCATCACTAAGGACGTTGAGAAGGCCTTTGACACTGGCATGACGGCTTAAAATTCAAACTATGCAACAACTTTAATCTTCCTCTTATCACCACCAAACTTCTTTCTAACTACTTAGACAATAGGACAATGAGAATTAAGTTCCTCCAACAACACTCTGACTACTTCAACTTACATGCCGGTGTTCCCCAAGGTTCTGTTCTTGCCCCAACACTCTACATCCTATACATAAACGACATTCCTGACCCTGTTCATCACACTTCATTAACCATATGTTATGCTGATGATGTCTCTCACCTTGTCACCAGCAACACCATTGATACACTAACAAACAGATCACAAACAGAACTTGATGTTGTCACTGAGTGGGAGTACAAATGGCGTATAAAAACCAACTCCAGCAAATCTAAAATCACCTACTTTTTCTGTAAAAGAACTATTAACCCAATTCCTCTCAAACTCTATTCATACACTCAAAATCCTACTTATATCTCTGTATCTCTCTCCTCCACAGTCCTGGGACTCACATTTGATCGACAACTACTCTTTCACACACACATTACACAGAAACATGCAATAGCTCTTCAAGCCATGAAGAAACTATACAGACTTAGATTTGCAAAACCTGACACAAAAATGCACCTTTACAAAGCACTTATTAGACCTCTCCTAACATACGCTCCACTAGCTCTTTCTCTATCTGCACGTACTAACAAAATAAAACTTCAAAGAATACAGAATAGAGCACTAAGATGGGTACTCAACACCCGATGGCAAGAGTTAAATACCAGTCAAAGTCTCCATGAAAGTACGAACATTCCTGCCCTAAATACCTACTGGAAAACTTTATCAGACAAACAAATTGATAGACTACTCACTTATCATGAACAACACATTGATTTTCTCCTACACACTCTCAGATTACCACGACACACTCATGACCTCTTCTCTACCATCCATGATCCTCCTCCTAACTCTGTATTTCGTTAAACTTTAGCTCTCAACACCCAGCATCCACTATAATTACATATTCAGCTCTCAACAACCAGCACAAACCATCCGTAAAAAGTTCAGCCCTGACGCTCTTGAGCCAATCACTGTGATGTTGTGAGTTTGTGATGTCCCGATGTTGTCACTGAAAACACCCGACTGAGTCCCTGCCTCGAAAGCCGCAACCTAACGACACGCAGCTGGGTTTAGCCCTGGCACTTTTTCTCTTACAAATCTTCTTCCTCTCACCCCCCCTTATCTTCTTCTGTCCCCACTTCCAAGCTCGCCCCAATGGGCATCTTCTCCTGTATTATTCTGATTCTGACTCCTGGCCATTTTCCGGCGCTTCGTCTGAGAGCCAGATTGACCCGGGACAGCAGTGGTTGAAGGACGACGAGAGGGGCAGCCCCCCTCTCGTCGAACGAACTCATCCGCCTCCAAGGGCTCCACCTAAGGGCAGAAGCACACAAAGAATTAAACCTCACTTCGTTTGAAGACAGAAGAGTTAGAGGGGACATGATCACCACATTCAAGATTCTCAAGGGAATCAACAGGGTTGATAAAGACAGGCTATTTAACACAAGGGGGCGCACTAGGGGACACAGGTGGAAACTGAGTGCCCAAATGACCACAGAGATATTAGAAAGAACTTTTTTAGTGTCAGAGTGGTTGACAAATGAAATGCATTAGGAAGTAATGTGCTGGAGGCTGACTCCATACACAGTTTCAAGTGTAGATATGATAGAGCCCAATAGGCTCAGGAACCTGTACATCTGTTGATTGACGGTTGAGAGGCGGGACCAAAGAGCAAGAGCTCAACCCCCGCAAGCACAACTAGGTGAACTAGGTGAGTACACACCAATCCAGGCGCACCAGAATCTAGCGCGACATGATTCACCGGCGACAAAACAGGGCCACGCTCCACCGAAGCATCAACATCTACGGCGATGGCAACCGGAGGAGGATGCACCTTCACATGTGTGACCACCGCACTACTGCCCACACCAGGGGGGTCCACAGACACCGGACCCGGCACGTCAGCACCAGTGGGGCGCACTGCACCCACAACACCAACATCACCGGCAGGTTCCCGGGGGGTTTCAACCTGGCAGGATCATACCCAAAGTCCACAAGGCCATGTAGAGGCGGGAAATCCTCTTCCCGGAAGACACTGACCAACCGGCCGGTGCCATTACGGCAACCCACAGCCTGGTGTCCAGCCATACCGCACCAAAAGCATGTGCGCTCCTGTCCTGCATAAAAGCACTGCACCCTTGAAGCCCAGCAGCACCATGGACGATGGGATCACCTTCCTCAGCTTCATGGTAATCGTGCGGGTACCAACCAGGACGCCACGGAGACGGCCAGACTTCAGCACATTCGCCCGAAAGGCGAGAACACTCCCATATCTCCCAAAGAACCGGCGGAGCAGGCTCTCCGGGAACTCAAATGGCAGCCCCCGCACCACCACAAACGTCACTGGAATGCATAAGTCCGTTACACAAACCGTACCCGCCGCGCCAGGCAAAGGTACAGTACGCCCAGCAAACTTGTCCACCACATCCCGGTACACCGCAGCGTTAGTCAGCTTAACCAAGGCCCAACGGTCCCCAGCCAGCTGCACACCACACACATCCGCAGCATGAACACCCAGCACATCCATGAGAGCAACCTCCAACAATGAGTAGTCCACCAGACCAGAGAAGGCCAGCTTAACCGTATCACACGTTTCACAGGTGGCATGGGCAACGCCATCCCGCCGGCCTGCCAGGCCAGAGCCCACAAAAAACGCCACCAACTGTGTGCACGCCAAACGTTCAGGCAATACTGAGGAGCGAACATAAACAGAACCGCTCCGCACGGCTGCCAAACAGCCAATCTATTTTGCTGTGTGCTCCTCGGGCTGTTTTTCTGCCTGTGGCTGGACTATTATTTTCTGTTTGTGTCCTGTGTTTCTTTTATGTATTTCCATTTTGTGTTTCGTTGTATCTTTGTTCGTGTACTTTTAGTACACTTGTTTGTGGTGCTGAGTGCCCCTTGGGCTGTTTCTGTGCCTATTACTGTATTGGCTCTTCCTGCTTGTATCCTGTGTTTCTTTTATGTATTTTTGATGTGTTCCTTTTGTGTGTTTATTTGTGTTTAATTCCTATTCGTAATTTGCCTTATGTATTATGTTTATATTATCCTGCAGTGTGGTGTTACTTCGTGTTGTCGTCCCTTCAGGCCAGTGGTGATGTGTTCTGCTAATTTTGATTTCCTTCTTTTGTATTGTTTTATTGTATTTATCAGCACGCTCTGCATGTAAATATAAAAAAAATGTAGCTTTTGATCTATTGAACCTCATCATAGTGGGTCAGAGAACAAGCCAATACAGTTATAGTGACTGGAGCACTGTTATAGTGAGTGGAGCACTGGTATAGTGGTTAGAACACCGGTATAGTAAATGGAGCACTGCTATAGTGACTGGAGCACTGGTATAGTAACTGGATCATTGGTATAGCGACTAGAGCCCTGGTATAGTGACTGGGGCACTGGTATAGTGACTGGAGTACTGTTATAGTGACTGGAGCACTGGTATAGTGACTGGAGCACTGGTATAATGACGAACACTGGTATAGTGACTGAAACACTGGTATAATGACGAACACTGGAATAGTGACGAACACTGGTATAGTGATGAACACTGGTATAGTGACTGAAACACTGGTATAATGACGAACATTGGTATAGTGACTGAAACACTGGTATAATGACGAACATTGGTATAGTGACGAACACTGGTATAGTGATGAACACTGGTATAGTGACTGAAACACTGGTATAATGACGAACACTGGTATAGTGACGAACACTGGAATAGTGACGAACACTGGAATAGTGACGAACACTGGAATAGTGATGAACACTGGAATAGTGACGAACACTGGAATAGTGACGAACACTGGAATAGTGACGAACACTGGAATAGTGACTAACACTGGCATAGTGACGAACACTGGCATAGTGACGAACACTGGAATAGTGACGAACACTGGAATAGTGACTAACACTGGAATAGTGACTAACACTGGTATAGTGACTGGAGCACTGGTATAGTGACTGGAGCACTGGTATAGTGACTGGAGCACTGGTATAGTGACTGAAACACTGGTATAATGACGAACATTGGTATAGTGACGAACACTGGTATAGTGACGAATACTGGTATAGTGACGAACACTGGTATAGTGACGAACACTGGAATAGTGACGAACACTGGTATAGTGACTGAAACACTGGTATAGTGACTGGAGCACTGGTATAGTGACTGGAGCACTGGTATAATGACGAACACTGGTATAGTGACGAATACTGGTATAGTGACGAACACTGGTATAGTGACGAACACTGGTATAGTGACGAACACTGGTATAGTGACGAACACTGGTATAGTGACGAACACTGGAATAGTGACGAACACTGGAATAGTGACGAACACTGGTATAGTGACTGAAACACTGGTATAGTGACTGGAGCACTGGTATAGTGACGTACACTGGTATAGTGACGAACACTGGTATAGTGACAAACACTGGTATAGTGACTGAAACACTGGTATAATGACGAACATTGGTATAGTGACGAATACTGGTATAGTGACGAACACTGGTATAGTGACGAACACTGGTATAGTGACAAACACTGGTATAGTGACTGAAACACTGGTATAATAACGAACACTGGTATAGTGACTGAAACACTGGTATAGTGACTGGAGCACTGGTATAGTGACGTACACTGGTATAGTGACTGAAACACTGGTATAGTGACTGAAGCACTGGTATAGTGACGAACACTGGTATAGTGACGAACACTGGTATAGTGACTGAAACACTGGTATAGTGACTGAAACACTGGTATAATGACGAACATTGGTATAGTGACGAATACTGGTATAGTGACGAACACTGGTATAGTGACTGAAACACTGGTATAGTGACGAACACTGGTATAGTGACGAATACTGGTATAGTGACGAACACTGGTATAGTGACGAACACTGGTATAGTGACAAACACTGGTATAGTGACTGAAACACTGGTATAATGACGAACACTGGTATAGTGACGAACACTGGTATAGAGACGAACACTGGTATAGTGACTGAAACACTGGTATAATGACGAACATTGGTATAGTGACGAACACTGGTATAGTGACGAATACTGGTATAGTGACGAACACTGGTATAGTGACGAACACTGGAATAGTGACGAACACTAGTATAGTGACGAACACTGGTATAGTGACGAACACTGGTATAGTGACGAACACTGGTATAGTGACGAATACTGGTATAGTGACGAACACTGGTATAGTGACGAACACTGGAATAGTGACGAACACTAGTATAGTGGCGAACACTAGTATAGTGACGAACACTGGTGTAGTGACTGGATCACTGGTATAGTGACGAACACTGGTGTAGTGACTGGATCACTGGTATAGTGACGAACACTGGTGTAGTGACTGGATCACTGGTATAGTGACGAACACTGGTATAGTGACGAACACTGGTATAGTGACGAATACTGGTATAGTGACGAACACTGGTATAGTGATGAACACTGGAATAGTGACGAACACTGGAATAGTGACGAACACTGGTATAGTGACGAACACTGGTGTAGTGACTGGATCACTGGTATAGTGACGAACACTGGTGTAGTGACTGGATCACTGGTATAGTGACGAACACTGGTGTAGTGACTGGATCACTGGTATAGTGACGAACACTGGTATAGTGACGAACACTGGTATAGTGACTGGAGCCCTGGTATAAACAAAACGCTAACGGGGAAGTCGCTCCCTTTTGACAACAAGTTAGTAATACGTAGATGATACTATTTAACTGTCTACATGGCATTACAAGTACTATGCACTTTTATAAAAATAATTCTCATTGAATGTTAAATTATATAGTTCTCATTTTTTTGTCAATTTTGATACTATTTATGTTGTAATTGTGGGACTTTCAATTAAATAAAATATTTCTGACTACCTTGAGCGTTAATATCATTCATGCGGATGATAGCCAATATAATCATTAGCAAATTGTCAATATTGCAAAGATCACACAAAAAAGGTAACATCAATTGTGGGATGAGATTGATACTATACACAGTAATACTTTAATAATTTGAACCTTTATAGATAGTGGCATTCTGAAGGAAGTGGGCAGAAGTTATTTTTTATTTTTATTTTTACCTGCAAGCATGCGTATAAGTTACAATAAAAGCAGAAACAAATATAACATAACACAAAGCACACATATGTACACGGACAAAGGAACAAATCAAGATAAGACCAGCCAGAAGGGCTGACTGTTGGGAAGAAAGTTTACTCTCTATTAATTGATTGATATTTAATTAATAGATTAATTTAAATTAATCGAAGGACCACCCTATTTTGACTGAAAAGGGAAACAGATAAAGTTAAATGATAAGGACTGAACGCTTCAGGTGCGTTGCCTGCGTCGGATGGCTCCGGTTCTTCGTGGGCGGTGGTTCCCCCTGCTGTAGTTGGTGGTGAGCGGGGTGGCCTGGTGGTGATGTTGAGAAAGGATGCTCGCTCTGGATGTTCTGTGGCCCCTTCCTCGTTACCCGTTTCCTCGGCTGCGGTCTTGCCGCCTCTTCCGTTTCCTGCAGTCCCTTCCGTGTCTCCTGCGGTATCCGTGGAAGTGCTATCGTCTCAGCGTCCGACACCTGCTCCGATGGCGAATTCGTGGCAGGCTCGGCGACCCTCGTCCGCTTCTCCGGTGTCTGCTTCCTCGAAGGGCGTGGTTGGCGCTCCTCAGCCTCGTTATGCGACTTGCGTCAGTGACCTTAGGCGTTGGCCGATGCCGCCAGATATAGATGTTCCCGAGTTTATGATACCCGCTCGAGCGCGGGGGATCAAAAACCCTACCGACCTTGAAGATCTAGTCTGAGAGGCTTAGGAGGCGAAATATCCTCGTGATCTTTTCCCGGAGAAGTACATTTCTCACGAGGTTCCTCGCAAGTGATTTCTATGTATTTTGTGTTGCCTGGTTGTGGGGTGTGTATGTGAGTGGGTGGGGTGGGTATTGTTTCCCGGTTCCTGCGTGCTCCGGTTTGTATTGTGGGTTTTCTTGTATGGATGTCGTGTGCGCTTGTTTGTCATATTGTGTGCCCTTCAGGCTGTTGGCGTGTGCTCTTTGTTATGTGTGCATTATGTGTGTGAGGTGTTAGCAGACTTGTTTTGTATGTTTCTCGCCTCTCTGTTTCCCTTATGTTTGTATTACGCTGTGTTTATATTTGTGTTATGTTTGTATATGCATTTTTGTTTTGTGGTCAGCCCTTCTGGCTGGTCTTCTCTTGATTTGTTCCTTTGTCATTGTCCATATGTGTGCTCTGTACTTTTGTTCTATGTTATATTTGTTCTGTTTTTATTGTACATTATACGCATGCTTGCATGTAAAAAAAAAAAAAAAAAAAAAAAAAAAAAAAAAAAAAAAAAAAAAAAAAAAAAAAAAGTGATTGTTGGCGTCTGCACAATGCGAAACTCGGCTGAGAATGGTATCTCTCCGCCTCCCTCCCTCAAGCCCGTCTCACGCATTCACAACAGAATTTAATAATCATGGATAATTCTTTTCCGTGTAATTACTGATGTAATGCGTTAATGAGAACCGGGTTGCAATTATAGGGAATTGAATAATATCATATTCTCGTTAAATAGTGTTAATCGAGAAATGGAGAGAAATTTTAGTTCCTCTATAGCATTCGTACGTAACAGAAAAAACTGTTACTTATAATAATCTCAGTTAATAACTCTCGGTTTTGGATTATTGGGAGCTATATTATCCGTAGTTAATTATTGTACGGAATACTGATAAAGTTAGAGAACCATATTCAATTTTCTAACATACTGGGAATAAATATGTTTAGATGGACATTATCTGACGCAATCCTGCCTGTTGATGTCGTGAGAATATTAGCAATATGCTCAGATAAAGAAATTTTAATTTATGTTAACACTACTGTTAGTGGAATTAATAACTACTGTAATTAGTATACAATAATGTTGTATTATAATACAATGGTAGTGTGTCAGTGTTGGAAATTTCCAACATACCTTCGGGGGGGGGGGGGAGGAACTCGGGTCGCAGTTCAATGTTGAGTACTGACGTACCTATCCCTAAGTTAATATTAATGTTAGTATGTTAGTACGTTAGTACACACATAACGGATGTCCCGTAATTGTCAAGGACAGATAAGACTTTAAGTCTTGTAAAGGAACTCATTTTAAATGTAAAACATGGAATTGTGAATCATCTAAAGTTAATAACTACTAAAGCCTACAATGTACTCAATGACTCGTGTCGCGATGACGTGTAACGGTTATGTTACTAAGTCTTAAAGTTTTGTAAACTCATAGATGCTCTAGATGGAATAATGTCATAGTTGATAGCCTACACAAACAAACTAATGATTAAATCATACAATTTAAGGTAACTGAGAATCCACTGTGAGGTGAATGTCTTGGGTCATTGTGACTTGTAACTGATTTGTTACTTGACATCACAACACAGCATCATCATGATTACTCAAATTGGATGGTAAATTATTTGCTCTTAGTCAGAGCTATAATAGGCTTGTAGTTTCTGTTTACATTGTTGAGCAGCTGCTCTAGGTGGGCGTGTGCTCGGTGGATCAGAATTTTTGCCCTCGGAAACTGTAGGTGAAGTTGGTTCTGTTAAACACTCTCGTTCTGCTAATTCGAGAGGTACCAACTTCTCTAAGGTTTTTAGGGTAGTAGTGCCTCTGCACAAAACCCGTACTACTCTCAGGATGCCTTGGTGATCTGGGTGGATAGAGACAATTTTGCCTATAGGCCATTCTGACCTGGGTCCATCACTGTCAATCAACACTAGGTCTCCTGGTTTGAGTTGAACTTTATTATAGAGGCTCGAAACTCCATAGTGGTACTCTCGTAGAGCTGTGAGGTACTCTTGAGTCCACACCTCATTCCACCTTTCAGTTACTCTCGAGAGATGTTGGTAACTTTCCACTAAATCACTCCTAGCCACATGGGAAGGGTCAATGGGATCCTCTTCTGCCAAAGGTATCAGAGGGCTCAGCAGGCCTCCATGAATTAAATGTGAGGGACTCAGGGGTTCTCTCTGGGAAAAGTCATTTGATAGGTAAGTTAATGGGCGATTGTTGACTCGCGCCTCAATTTCCACGACGAGTGTTTGGAGTTCAGAGAAACTAATTTTCTGTCGATGTAAGGTCTTCCTTAAACATTTCTTAACAGTCCCTATCATACGTTCGTAGAACCCACCTTGCCAGGGGGCTCTGGGAGCTATAAATTTCCAGTGGCATTGTCGTCTCTGCATGACAGACTGCACTTCTGGATGATTCCATATCTCTTGTAGGCAGGCTTCTCCTGCCACAAAATTTGAACCATTATCAGATATCATTAGTTTGGGACAGGATCTGCGAGCTGCAAATCTACGAAAAGCTTGGATGAAGGCTTTGGCACTCATGTCAGAAGTCACTTCTAGATGTACGCCTCGTGTGGTTGCACACGTGAAGAGGCAAATATAAGCTTTCACTGGTATCTTATCTGGAGTGCCAGTGAGAAGCAAGGCTCCTGTGTAATCAACACCAGTGGTCTCAAAGGGACGAAGATGAGCCACTCTCCCTTAGGGAGTGGTGGAGGTCCTGGGTAAGGACACACTCGAGCGTCGTATCTTTTGCAGATTACACAGAACTTAATGAGTGATTTGACAGTTTGACGACCTTGGGGAAGCCAATATTTCTGTCTCAAGTCGGTGAGAGTGTCCAACACTCCACCATGCAAAGTACCATATTGATGATGATGTAAAACTAGAAGTTTTGTAATAATGTGGTGACCTGGTAGAAGGATCGGATTCTTTGTATCCAAATCAATTTCTGCATGAAGCAGACGTCCTACACACCTTAATATATTATGAGTGTTGGTATCATACCAGATACCTAGAGACTTGGTTAATTTATCTGGAAGATTTTCATATTCACTTCCATACGTCTCTTGTTGTGCACGTTTGATCCAGTAGAGGATAGGATTGGGAAACTTATGTCTGATTCCTATCTTAGCAAGAAAGTCAAACACATGTGCTGTCATTCTTAATAACTTACTCAAGTTGGAATAATTGTGAGGATTAATAGCTGAGATTCGATGAGGTTCTGGGTCTTTCATGGGAGTAGTGATACTGGTCACTACGACTTGTGGTTTCTTTTTGGGCCACTGACCACTAACAAGCCATGAAGGTCCATTAAACCACATCGAAGGCTTGATTAGTTGTTTTAAGGTTAACCCTCTTGATAAGTAATCTGCAGGATTGTCCTTAGTGAGGACATGTCTGAATTTATATCCAGCAGATAATTCATGAATTTCCCTAACACGATTACTAACGTAGGGAGTTTATTGTTGTTATTTCTTACCCATTGTAAGACTGCCTCATTGTCTGACCACACTATGATTTCACCAGAGTGAATATTATTGAGTGTTTTGGTCAGGCAATGAGCCAATCGTACTCCCACCAGCAATGCAGTTAACAACATTTGAGGTAAAGATCTCTTCTTGATTGGAGCAACTCTTGCTTTAGATGTGAGTAAAAATGATTGTGCACTATTGACTAAGTAGGTCAATAGTGCACAATCAATAGGTCAATAGTAGCAGCGCCATATGCTTTGCCAGAGGCATCGCAAAAAACGTGCAAATTTGTGGGTAAGTTTTATCCTGAAGCATTACGAGGAAATTTCAAAACACCTAATTGATTGAAATCCGTAAGGAGTATTTGCCATTTACCTTGCAACTCAATTGGCAACGGATCATCCCATCCCATATGTTTCTGCCAGCATTCCTGCATGAGGAGTTTGCCCCTTATTAATATAGGACTAAGTAAGCCCAAAAGGTCAAATGGTTGACTGACATACGAGAGTAATTTTCTCATGGAAAGGGTTGAATTATTGGTTTGTATTGACTTGACATTCATCTCGTCAGTACTTGTGTTCCATTCCACGCCCAGAACTTTTAATTGATTAGGCACCTGATAACCCGGAAATTCTTTCTCGATTATCTGGTTTAATGATTTATTGTTTGAAGCCCATGATTGTAGTGGCATATTGGCTCCTAACAGCTCACGGTTAGCCTCATGGTAGATTTCTACCAATTTGAATTTGTCATTAGTAGTTCCCTGGAAATTATCGACATTCAAGTTGTCACTGATCTCCGTTTTATAAGGGCTATTTGACTTCTTCAAATGTGTATCTAATGTGGCTTGAAGTAGAAACGGTGAAGAAGTCGCACCGAAGAGCACAGAGGCAAACCGGTAGGTTATGACATCACTGTCGGGATCCAGTGGGTCCTTAATCCAGAGAAATTTGGTGTAATTATGATCCTCCTCTTGCAAGCCTACTCTAAGGAAAGCTTTACTGATATCAGCAGTATAAGCGAAAATACCAATGCGGAATCGTAATAATACATCATGTGGCCTTTGTGTCAGGCTAGGTCCCGTTTGGAGACATTCATTCAAGGACACGCTGTTTGGCTTCACTTTGGAACTACAGTTGAAGACGATACGTATTGGCGTTGTCAATGAATCTTTCACCACAGCGTGATGGGGTAAATAGTGACCTGTTTTTCGGTCATCATTATCAACAACTTCGATAAATTTACTATTGAGTTGTTGTTGAATTAATTGATGATACATGTTCAATTTATCTGGCTGTTTCTTCAGCCGTATTAATTGAGACTGTAATTGAGAGGCTGCCATGAAATAATTAACTGGAAGTTGGGGATGATTCAACTTCCATGGCAATCTCACCCAGTATTGTTTGTCTTTATAGACAACCGTGTCCAGATAGTGCTGGTAAGTCCACGTATCATCAGGGCTTGGTTTATAAGGGACAATACCTAAAGTGTCTAAATCCCACAGACGATGTACAGGTGGATCAGACTCATTATCTTCAGATATTTCTCTGAAATGTAGGGGTGACTGTTCCAAGCCTAGTCACGTCACTATTGAATTGCTAGTTTGTTTGTTGGTTGACGCTGTTTTTTGTTGGAAAAGCACCGGTCCAGTAAGCAATTTGCCTCGAGCAGATGACAACAAATTCATTCCATGTTGTCTGGTGCATCCTGTTATAAATTTATAATAATAGTCAGCGCCTATTAGGATACCAATATCTGTGAGGCAGTCAGAACTTATTTTGTGATCTGCTAGCCTCATGCGGTTACGTTTGAGATATCTCGCAGTGCGAGCTAGTCCTGTGACCTGCAGATCTGAAGGAAGTTTATCTACTATTACCGCTTGTATTGGACTAGTGGAAGATCCAAGTCTCACTAACACCTTGACTACTTGGTATTCACGATGTCCATTATTAGTCAAGAACCCAGAAATATTCAGTCTCACACTTTTGGCAGGTTTTAATTTCAACTCCTCAACTAATTGTTGTGTGATGAAGGTTTTCTGTGATCCTTGATCAAAGAGACCTCTAGTGTTAACTCTAGACTTCCTATCAATTTGTTTAAGTTGAGCCGTAGGCAGAGTAGTATTACTACCTGACTCAGTAGCAAGTACATTTATTTCTTGGTGTACCTTGCAATATTGTACTGTGGTAGAATTCATAGAATCCTCCCTAGGTGTCACAGATTGCGTAGAAGTTTTTCTACATAAGGCATAATGATGTACACTTTTGTTGCATCTACTGCACAACCGTAACTGCACTACACATTTACTGGGATCATGAGAACACATGCACTTGGTGCATCTGTGTAATTCTTGTAGCCGTTTAATCCTGGTATTAAAGTTAGGATAAACATTGCATTTGTAGGTGACATGTTCTTGATCACAGAACAGACACTTTCTCTCTCTGGCTGAGTTTGTTCTTTTAGTAGACACATCAGTTATATAGCGTCAGAAGGAGATACAGAATAAATACCTACACTACCACTCCTTTTTCCAGTGGATGGAGTAGTCCTAGGTTTGGATTTATTGGACTTATTCAAAGTTGATTTGGGTTTGACTGAGTTGTCAAGGTTAGGTTGTTTAGACTCAGGTTTAATCTTATAATGAGTCTTCAACCTGTTAACCGTTATTCTCAGTCCCTCGAATATTTGCTCGAGAGTGAGAAACTCGGTTTTATAATGTGAACAGATTACTGCTAAGATATTTCGAGGTAATTTCCTCTGTAAAAGTAACTTAATTGACCATTCTGAGGCTGGTACATCAACTTTAGTACCTAAGGCCTTCACAAGAGACTCTATTTTTAGCCTGAAGCTTTGAAGTGAGTCTGGTCGGTTACTTGGTGCATTCAGATCCAGCAACTGGTAATACAGGTTAGCTATACTCAACTCCTTGTTGCAATAGTTCAACTTTAGTAGTTTTATAGCTTCCTCATAATTACTCTCAGTGAGAGCTAGGTTATTTATGACCTTTTTAGCCTCCCCTTTGAGAAGACTAATCAGGTAAGAGAATTTAGAAACTCTGTCAAGAGAAGATTTTTTATGTATATGAACTTCAAATAAAGTCCAAAATGTGTCCCAATTTTCTTCATCCAGCCCTGCAAATGTAGGTGGATGCATTAAAGTAGGTAGACGAACCTCAGGTAATTGATTACTGGATTGAGACATAGTAGTATTTGCATTGTATTTATATTGTTTTACTATATTGGATAGTACATCAAGTTTATCTTGAGTCTCATCTTCATACTGAGAAATATCTGCTAGAATTTGATCTATTTCATCAGGATCAGTTTCAGTTGCATTCAGCAGGTTGAGATAAGACTGGCTTGTAGATCTGACTTGATCAAATTTGAGATCAGCTACTCTCAATGATGTTTCTAGTTGATAGTAATCAATGGGAGTTGCTTTAGACAAAGTATCAGACTTATTAATTAGTCTGGTTAAATGACCTTTAAGGCCAATATAGGTTCTCCTTAGTTGTTCAGGAGTAGCCATGTTGGCTTTAAGTCCAAGTTTAATAGAACTTGAATAAGTATTACTAATGAAGCTTGGGTACTTGCTCAGTAGTTGACAAGTAATATGGATATAGCCTAAATTAATCTGGCTAAATTACACTCTACCTCACTCGAGGTTAAATGTACCTACCTAACAACAAGTAGCTAAGGATTTTGAGCAGTGCTTAAATGTCACCATTAACTTTCTTCCGGCTAGCTCTTCTTTATCACCATTAGATGTAATAGTGATCATTCAGCAGCACTCAAAATTCATACACACAAATAACTGATATGGATATACTCTAATCAGAGTTACTATAAAGTTTGAATCCCACCCTTGGTAGGGTCAGCACAAGAATGAATAGTGTATGCACTACTGACTAGTCCAAGACTAGTTGTAAGAATTTCTACCTAAGAAACTACTAATTTATTTAGTCTGCATTTGTGCAAAACTCAGCACAATCACAGCCTAAACTCCTACTTAATAAAGGTTGGCATAGATTAATTTATAGTGCAATAGTGAATATATAGTTGTGCTGTGTTTTTGGGTTTTTTAGATTTTATAGTTTATATAAATGTGCACTTGCACACACAGGTGAAAATACAGATATGTACAGTTAATTTTGGCTTGTATTATAGACTGTGGGTTGGTTGGTGTTGTCGTCGTTGATCCTTCTCTATGGACGACCCAACCCACAACTCGGCAGAGTGCTTATACTAGGAGATCACCCTTGGCGCTTCTGGCTCTTGGAGAGGGGCTCAACGTCACACGTTCAGGGGATGCGGCTCCAACACTTAGCCTCGTTGTCACGTGCACACACCCACTCGAGCCGCTGTGACTCCCCACTCTCTCCTTATGAGATATGATCTCCTCAATCCCCCTATGACTTACTAGTATTACCTCCTACCCTGTCCACAGCAGTGGTTCGTGGTTCTTCCTCTCTCTCTCTCCTTCTTTACTACCTCCTGGGAAGCCTCACTAGGACAAGGGCAAACACCAGCAAATTGTGACACATTTACTGAACAAAGCACATACACGATACATACACACATATAATAATAATGAATCCTATACTCTATAATATCACAATCAGGTTGCACTCCAATACCATCAGAACTCTATTATCAGCTTATCAAGTGGTATCCTATCTCCTGGTTCACCACCTGATACTATTAACCTCCTCAAGTTGGTCAAGCCTACACACTGTTGCACCATCAACAAGATAACATATATATATAGAAAATCAGCATTTGAATGCAATAACATATACCAGTATAAATGTTCATTGATACTTCAGTATAAAAAAACTCCTTGACATAAGGATGCCAACAGTCACTCACCTCTCACTGCGTCTTGCACGCTACTGACAACCAAACACTATCAACTCCCTATAAGTAATCCACCAGAACTTCCCCCTTCCACCTCTGGAAGTTCACAACCCTAATATCCTTAGGTTCTTCCGGGCTTCACTACCAGGATCCTCTGCAGCTCCTCCCGGCTGCTATCATGAAGTTTCCTTGTGCAACTACGGTGCTTCACCCTTCTGTTAGGTTCTTCCACAGCTCTCTTGGCTGCTACACCACCTCTACAGAAGCACGTGACACTCCTCTTCACTGCTGCTTCTCCTCACAGCTCGAGGTCCTCTGCTCCACTACCTTTGGAGTCTCATCAATTACTTCATCTGCTGGCTTCGAAGTTCTCAGCAACTTCTTCCCCAAAGACAAACCTGCAACCCATCGACACTCCAATAAAATGTTCCCCTTTAACACATAAACAAAAATAACCACACAATATGCTTGCCTCAAACCTCTATCTGTCCTCTACATACAGTGAGAGTGGACTCCCCCGTTTTGGGCGGGTCCATACTCCACCTCGCCGGGCGGCGGTCCTCACTCGCTGGGAGGGTCTTCCTCCATCCGGAGCCAGGCTCCCTCAGTCGTCCGCCAGCGCTCAGAGAGGACGGACGTCGCTCCGTGTTCCTCCCTCTTCACTCTCTTATTTCAGGCTTTCTGCCTTATTAAAACATGTCTAACTTATAAATAAACATTGCTACTGTCGCTGGGCACACGACCAAACTACAAGCGATCACTATGAACTGGCGTATATCGTGCTTACCACAGATTAACTGATCGAGGGCGCTTTTCCTCTGACGGCGTCTGGTCAGGGCGCTCCACACAGCCCACAATAATGCTTCTGGGCGATTTAATATCTGCTCGTCGACCAGGACTTGAGACCACAACGTTCCCAGCTCGATTCCACAGCTGGTACGTCCGCACACTTCTCTTCTCTTAGAGATATATCACTAGGGGTTCCCTTCTGGCGGGAGCTCAAACGGAGCGCGGCTTCCCCCTGCGATGTCTGGCACTCAAGTGAGGTCAAGGTCCTCCGGAAGCGAGCCTCACGCCTCCAGCAAAATGTCCACATCTCCTAGCCAGTCATTTATCTATTTCTTCTTCATTGCCCATAATCTTAAATTGTTCATTGAATCCACCATACCATTTTTCACATGGGTTATCACCTCAATATTTGCTAGACCTTCTAGTTAGGTCAGGCTTGCTGAATAACTCTCAAGAAGGGAGACTCGTTTCTCCTGCAGGCTGAGATCATAACACTCCCCTCCCCTTATTTTTGAGAGTTATTCCAGTGGCAAAGCTCGGGATAATACATCCGCCACCACACTGTCTCGTTCTTCACCCGATATACTCTCTTAGGAGTCTACAATTAGTTCGTTGCTCCTTGCAACATCTGGCTCACCTCTCTCCAGGAACATGTTCTTCTCACAAATGATCTGACCTCTCTGACACCTCTTAGCTAGGCTGTCCTCCTTGGACGCCTGCACTCCATCGGTCCACTCTACTTACTGTCTCCACCCTCCGTTTCCTCGTCTTCTTCTCTTCACGTCCAGAGTCAGACATCTGCTGTCTGTACCTCCTCTGTCGTCTTCATACTTCCATCTACTGCCATTATACTTCCGTCTCCTGTCATCATACTTCACTCCCTCGTCTTCACCGACGATTCTCCCTTTCGTCTCCTCGTATATCCGAGACCTCATCCTGTTCGACTCCCACCGAGTCCTCGGCTTTCCTCTATTCCTCCATGCTTGTATCATCTTCCTCTCCCCACACTTTTTACCTCTCTGCAACTCCATTTCTTCTCCTTCAACTCTTCTTCGTTCCCTAAAAGTTTCTTCGGGCACTATACTACATCCAACAGCACTCGACCATACATGTCGCTTTGCCTCTCCCAAAGTGCTCGTAAGCATCTCTCCACACATACTGTCTCTTCTCCCTTCATTTTCTCGGTTATTACTCTTCTTCGCTATCTCTCCTCCACGTTGTCTGTGAAACATGTCGACTCTTGACATCTCAAACAACTTAACTCCACTATCCCTATGCCTCTGTGCTCGTGGACCACTTGACGCTCTACTCTCGTCCTCTGTATGTCCACATCTTTCCTCATTCCTACTCAGCACAGTTGCATTCACCTTCCGACCCTTAATTTCAGCAGTCTGGGCTCTACTCAGGTCCGCTCTCTTCTCACGATTCTTCTTCGGCTGGGCCATCTTCACTTTTGACCTCACCGAGACTTCATTTTCCTGGGCTGGACCTTCATCAAACAGCCATGCTATATCTACATCGATATCCTCCACTGGTTGAATCGACACTGTATCATCTTCTCCAGCGTCTTCCTTGTCGGCCACCTCTGCCTTCCTCACTACCGAGACGGGGTACTCAATGGCTTGGCGGTCTCCTGACTCATCTCCTCGGATGTCAGTCAGGTTCACACTCTCAGGTGTCCCACCCGTGCCGTGGCCTTCTGGGCACTCCTCTGGCACAGTCTCCGCTATGACTCTTGGCAACACCTTTGTCCCACACAAGTCATTTCCCAGGATCACTTGGACTCCTGGAATAGGTATGTCGGGGCACACTCCCAACATCACCTCCGCCGACACATATTCCGACCTTAGCTGGACAGCACATACGGGCATGTCACTCTCCGACAATAACCCATATACTTTCATCTTCCCACTGCCAGCTAACCGTCGACCATCCCCAATCAGGCTTCTCGTAATCAAGCTCTGATTAGCTCCGGTATCTCTTAAGATACCAACTTCTACCTCAGGTTGGCCTCTTATACTGATCCAACCTTTACTCATGAACGGCCTATACCTCTCGTTCACTAAATTCGCTCTCTGTGGTTTGTCTCGGATCACATTAGTATATTTACTTCCGGGGTCACACATGGCCAGGGTCACAACTCTCTTGCCCTGTCTACAATCTCGCATCACGTGACCCAATCCGTTACAATTGTAACATCTCATCTGGGAAAAGTCTCTTCTATATGTACCAGAGTAGCTCTGACTCTACCCACTCACATGAGAATTCCTCGGGCCAGGTACACTATTTGCACTCTGTGGGGTTCTACTGGACTCTTGATTTCCAGGATAACGATCAGTTTCTCGTTTTGCTCCTCCATCCTCACTTTCAGATGAAGTGCGCGACCTACTCTTCTGAGTCTTAGGGTACTTACTTTTATCTACCCATTTATCAAAATTTTTCTCACCCCAGACTCTTCTGGGTCTTTCATAATTTCTTCCTCCCCAGACTCCATTGGATCTGCCATTGCTGCGTCTCGCCTCGCTTCTCACTCTGTTCTCCCTCAAGCTATTGTATGCTTCAGTAATCATATCCGCCCTATCTGCGGCATCTTTCACCTCCATTATCCCTGCTTCTTGGATCTTGAACTTTGTTTCAGGATGCATCATCTCCAAGAACTTCTCCATGACCATCAGTTGCTTCAGGTCAGCGTAAGATCCAACTCCAGCAGCCTCAATCCACTTCTGGAATCGTCTTTCCAGATCTCTTGCTGTCTCAGCAAACGTACACGCTCCAACTTTGATCATCTCTCTGAAGCGCTTTCTATAAGCTTCTGGGGTTAACTGAAACGAGCGCAATATGCTGCTCTTTACTGTGGCATAATCCTGGCACTCTTCCAGTGACAATTGGGTGTATGCCTCCCTGGCTGCACCGGTCAATCTTAACTGGACCAGCTGGGCCCATTCCTCCTGTGGCCACTCCTTGATGCTGGCTACTTTTTCAAAGTGCTCGAAAAAGCTCTCTGCCTCTTCGGGAACAAACAAGGGAATGTCCTTCTCCCTAACCCTAATATCTGGTGGGTGTGATACCTGGGTGGTGCTCTCTGGCAACCCATGTTCAATCCTTTGCTCAGCCAAGGTTCTGTTCGCTTCTATCTGCATTTGTTTTGTTCTCTCTTTTTCTTTTTCGACCTGGGCTTTTTCTTTTTCGACCTCTAGTCTTGCTTTCTCTTTTTCTTTCTCCTGTTCCAACTCCAGTTCTCTTACTCTGGTTTTCTCTTTTTCTACTTCCAGTCTGGTTTTCTCTTTTTCCTTCTCGGCTTCATTTTTCATCTGGAGTTCTAATTTCATCTTTTCCAGCTGGAACTGTCTCTCCTTGTCCTCTCGTTGTTGCTGCATCTGGAGCTCTAACTGGAATCTCTCCAAGCTCCTATTCCGGCTACTCCTGCTACTGCGGCTACTCTTGCTGCTCCTACTCGATCCCTGGGATCTCACTTCATCCTGCCCATCATCCTCCTTTCCACTTTCAGCTCCTTTTTGGGCTCCTTGCTCTGCCGCTTCACTTCTGGCTCTCAACTGTCTAAGGATCTCATCCTTCATCCCAGCTACTTTAGATGCTTTCAACCTGATGCCACATTTTTCTGCTATCTGTTTCAATTGATCCCTCGTGCAACCTTCCAAGTCCTCAGGCTTGCCTGACTCCACAAATGCTTGCACCTTATCCATCTTTGTCCTGTGAGTCTTCCCAAGAGAGAGAGTATACACCTGCGGTCACACAGTTTATCTCAGCAGGGGTGTACAAATCCACTTTTGGACAGGGTGTGGGTGTGTCAGTTCACTCTCCCGGACACAGGCCCCCAATTTATTATAGACTGTGGGTTGGTTGGTGTTGTCGTCGTTGATCCTTCTCTATGGACAACCCAACCCACAACTCGGCAGAGTGCTTATACTAGGAGATCACCCTTGGCGCTTCTGGCTCTTGGAGAGGGGCTCAACGTCACACGTTCAGGGGATGCGGCTCCAACACTTAGCCTCGTTGTCACGTGCACACACCCACTCGAGCCGCTGTGACTCCCCACTCTCTCCTTATGAGATATGATCTCCTCAATCCCCCTATGACTTACTAGTATTACCTCCTACCCTGTCCACAGCAGTGGTTCGTGGTTCTTCCTCTCTCTCTCTCCTTCTTTACTACCTCCTGGGAAGCCTCACTAGGACAAGGGCAAACACCAGCAAATTGTGACACATTTACTGAACAAAGCACATACACGATACATACACACATATAATAATAATGAATCCTATACTCTATAATATCACAATCAGGTTGCACTCCAATACCATCAGAACTCTATTATCAGCTTATCAAGTGGTATCCTATCTCCTGGTTCACCACCTGATACTATTAACCTCCTCAAGTTGGTCAAGCCTACACACTGTTGCACCATCAACAAGATAACATATATATATAGAAAATCAGCATTTGAATGCAATAACATATACCAGTATAAATGTTCATTGATACTTCAGTATAAAAAAACTCCTTGACATAAGGATGCCAACAGTCACTCACCTCTCACTGCGTCTTGCACGCTACTGACAACCAAACACTATCAACTCCCTATAAGTAATCCACCAGAACTTCCCCCTTCCACCTCTGGAAGTTCACAACCCTAATATCCTTAGGTTCTTCCGGGCTTCACTACCAGGATCCTCTGCAGCTCCTCCCGGCTGCTATCATGAAGTTTCCTTGTGCAACTACGGTGCTTCACCCTTCTGTTAGGTTCTTCCACAGCTCTCTTGGCTGCTACACCACCTCTACAGAAGCACGTGACACTCCTCTTCACTGCTGCTTCTCCTCACAGCTCGAGGTCCTCTGCTCCACTACCTTTGGAGTCTCATCAATTACTTCATCTGCTGGCTTCGAAGTTCTCAGCAACTTCTTCCCCAAAGACAAACCTGCAACCCATCGACACTCCAATAAAATGTTCCCCTTTAACACATAAACAAAAATAACCACACAATATGCTTGCCTCAAACCTCTATCTGTCCTCTACATACAGTGAGAGTGGACTCCCCCGTTTTGGGCGGGTCCATACTCCACCTCGCCGGGCGGCGGTCCTCACTCGCTGGGAGGGTCTTCCTCCATCCGGAGCCAGGCTCCCTCAGTCGTCCGCCAGCGCTCAGAGAGGACGGACGTCGCTCCGTGTTCCTCCCTCTTCACTCTCTTATTTCAGGCTTTCTGCCTTATTAAAACATGTCTAACTTATAAATAAACATTGCTACTGTCGCTGGGCACACGACCAAACTACAAGCGATCACTATGAACTGGCGTATATCGTGCTTACCACAGATTAACTGATCGAGGGCGCTTTTCCTCTGACGGCGTCTGGTCAGGGCGCTCCACACAGCCCACAATAATGCTTCTGGGCGATTTAATATCTGCTCGTCGACCAGGACTTGAGACCACAACGTTCCCAGCTCGATTCCACAGCTGGTACGTCCGCACACTTCTCTTCTCTTAGAGATATATCACTAGGGGTTCCCTTCTGGCGGGAGCTCAAACGGAGCGCGGCTTCCCCCTGCGATGTCTGGCACTCAAGTGAGGTCAAGGTCCTCCGGAAGCGAGCCTCACGCCTCCAGCAAAATGTCCACATCTCCTAGCCAGTCATTTATCTATTTCTTCTTCATTGCCCATAATCTTAAATTGTTCATTGAATCCACCATACCATTTTTCACATGGGTTATCACCTCAATATTTGCTAGACCTTCTAGTTAGGTCAGGCTTGCTGAATAACTCTCAAGAAGGGAGACTCGTTTCTCCTGCAGGCTGAGATCATAACACTTGCTAGCCACAGCCTTTTATGGTGGTTGATTGTGTTGACCAACTTGTCAACTACATGTGACCTAGACTCACCTGACAGGTGTACACCATCTCTTGCCAGGTTTTGCCTGTATGGTCTGACTGTAAATTGAATGTAAGTGGCATCCAATCGTACTCTCTTCCTCAGCTGAAAGTTTATATATTTGGCAGCCCTTTGGTAATATTCTGGACTCACTCCCCAACGATTATTATTACTTAGTTGACGAGGTTCCACCAGTGTGAACACTAGTGAACTGCTAACAAGTTTAAATGAGGAAATTATTGTTTTGAGGTGATTAATTACCTCAGCTGGGTGTCGAGTAGGATGGATGTCATTACCACCTAAATAAATAATAGTTAGATGGTGAGGCCACTCTAACGCTGGTGTTAGTGTGGAGTTATTATAGAAATTGTGAGCTGTTGCTCCTGGTGACCTGAAGATTCTTACCTCAGTGTGAGGTATAGGTCTTAGTGTTGTGGGTAATTGACTGTGTCCCACTAGTGCTACTTTAAACATGAGGTATAAGCAGCAAATAAATTGGTGTGTATTAGGCTGACCTATGTGGTACACTGCCGGTAGCCACAATTAATAAAATGTGGTTAGCCTAGATTACTACACACAGTAATTAGTTCAAAAAATCAAATCAAAAATCAAAATGTTTATTTAGGTAAGGTACATACATAAAAGAGATTTTACAAAGAGTGATGGATTTCTAGATAGGGCTAGTACATACAATGCCTAAAGCCACTATTACGCAGAGCGTTTCGGGCGTAAAAACTTAAATGACTAAAGCTTAATACTAATTGAGCATAAAGAGTAAAATGAAACATGGAATGAAAACATGGCTGAAAAAGCAGCACAAATACAATTCTGTCGACAAACAGGGCTCTTTAGAAAAAAAAACAGACATTGGATGACATTAGAGGGGTAAGGTAGGTTACAGGGAATTTATTAGGTATAGCTTCGTTTTTGTCTTAAACTGGTTGAGAGAGGTACAGTCTTTAACATGGTTGGGAAGGTCATTCCACAATCTGGGTCCCTTGATTTGTAGAGCATTTCTAGTTTGATTAAGTCGTACTCTAGGAATATCAAAACTGTATTTATTTCTGGTGTGGTGCTCATGGGTTCTGTTACAACCTTCTATAAAGCTTTTGAGGTCAGGATTGGCATTACAGTTTAGCGTTTTATATACGTATAATACACATGAGAGAATGTGCAGTGACTTAATGTCTAACATATTCAGACATTATTGTAATACATCCGGTTCGATAAGGACCATATTTTTGTGTTGGGAAGAAAGCTTACTCTCTATTAATTGATTGATATTAAATTAATAGATTAATTTAAATTAATTGAAGGACCACCCTATTTTGACTGAAAAGGGAAACAGATAAAGTTAAATAATAAGGACTGAAACACCAGTGCCTATGGATAAGAAACTATTAAAGATTATTCTTTAAACTTCAATGGGCTGTATAACACTAATGTTTGAGAATAAACTTTCTGTCATTCACAAAATGGGGGGTTAATACCAGAATCTACTCCCAGTACGCTTCATCGAGGCTGGTTCTTCCTCGAATAAAATATAGTAATTTCTACTAATACTATATTAAGAAACATTAGATAAATTGATTAATGGTAAAAGGATTATATGTTGATTAACCAAGAAATTATTCTCATTTGACTTTTATGAGGCTATCATATTACGTTAGATATCTCAAATCAAATACAGTAAACTAAATGTCTTCGACTGATAATCGATTCTAGAATTTTCTCAATCAAAGAAACAATAAAAAAGGGTTCAGCTGCTTAGCTGTAATAGTGAACGGAGAGGTATAGGTGCAATGGCGTCGTCAGCTACTTGCTGCAACACGTGAGCTCGAGCATGGCGTGGGAACATGAGGACCACGACCGCTTACAACACAAGCTGAAATTTCAACTGAAAATACTAATTGTTTACACCTACTATCTAGTATACTCACTATGCCATAGAAGGAATAACTTAATTCCTTATGGACATACTTATTGTTTGGGGAGGTCGCATGGCGTAATGATGGACAGTGCACAGTAAAAAGATATATGTAGAGATCTCATGATATAACTAATACTAGGGCACTTAACCTGCTGGTTGTCCACCGAAGCAATCCTAAATTGCTACTGGAGCAATTGCACGCTCCTAGGTCGATTAACTGCAAGGGCCTAATGTAGAATTGATGGAATTCGACTCTCCTGAGACGCACGATGTGATTGTTGGCGTCTGCACAAGGCGAAACTCGGCTGAGAATGGCATCTCTCCGCCTCCCTCCCTCAAGCCCGTCTCACGCATTCACAACAGAATTTAATAATCACGGATAATTCTTTTCCGTGTAATTACTGATGTAATGCGTTAATGAGAACCAGGTTGCAATTATAGGGAATTGAATAATATCATATTCTCGTTAAATGGTGTTAATCGAGAAATGGAGATAAATTTTATTTCCTCCATAGCATTCGTACGTAACAGAAAAAACTGTTACTTATAATAATCTCAGTTAATTACTCTCGGTTTTGGATTATTGGGAGCTATATTATCCATAGTTAATTATTGTACTGAATACTGATAAAGTTAGAGAACCACATTCAATCTCTAACATATTGGGAATAAATTTGTTTAGATGGACATTATCTGACGCAATCCTGCCTCTCGATGTCGTGAGAATATTAGCAATATGCTCAGATAAAGAAATATTAATTTATGTTACCACTACCGTTAGTGGAATTAATAACTACTGTAATTACTATACAATAATGATGTATTATAATACAATGGTAGTGTGTCAGTGTTGGAAATTTCCAACACTGACCACAAAACAAAAATGCATATACAAACAGAACACAAATATAAACACAGCAGAAGGCAAACATAGGGGAAAACCCCAGAACAAAATGCACACAAAACAAGCCTGCTAACACCTCAAACACATACGGAGAGGCGAGAAACATACAATAATAAGGATAATAACAATAAAGGAAACAGATCTGCCATAACAATCGGAAGGCAAAACAAAATGGGAAAACAGAACAAAGCGCACATGCCAACAGCCTGAAGGGCACACAATATGACAAACAAGCGCACACAACATCCACACCAAACACACAAACGCACAGGAACGGCACACCCACCCACCAGCCATACAAAGAAAACCCACAATACAAACCGGAGCATGCAGGAACAATCGTAAGGATACTTCCTCTTGTAAGCTTCCAAGACCAAATCTTCAAGGTCGGTAGGGTTTTTGATCCCCCCCTATCAAGGGGGTGCCATAAACTCAGGAACATTCAGATCGGGCGGCATCGGCCAACGCCCGAGGTCACTGACACAAGTCGCATAACGAGGCCGGGGAGCGCCATCCATGCCCTTCGAGGAAGCAGACGACACTGGAGAAGCGGACGAGGGCTGCCGAGACTGCCACGCCGTCGCACGCACAGGAGCAGGGGCCGGACGAAGAGACGGTAGCACCTCCACGGAGACCGCAGGAGACACGGAAGAGAATGCTGGAGACGGAAGAGGCGGCATGACCGCTGCCGAGGAAACGGGTAACGAGGAAGGGGCCACAGAACTCCCAGAGCGAGCATCCTTTCACAACACCATCACCAGGCCACCCTGCACACCACCAACCTCAGCAGGAAAAACCACCCCCCCACGAAGAACTGGAGCCATCCGACGCAGGCAACGCACCTGAAGCAAGACCCTCGGACACCAGACCAGAAGGGGAGGCTGAAACACCGGCACCGGCATCCTCAGGCAAGTGCACCTCCGCCACCACCGTAGTGTGCACCACAACCGGAGCCACCCCACCGTTACCGGAAGGACCACACACTCGTCGAAATCGCCAACTTCAGCCCACTCAGAAGAATTCCGGGAACGCTTAGGCTCGGGCCGCACATCATCAGACCTGGAGGCAGACTCAGCGACACGCGCAACACTAGCCGGGCGAACTGACGCACGCCGCAGAATGGCAGCATCCTCAACCACATGGGGCACCAGGCCAGGCACAGGAGGAAGCGCCGGATCCACCCCAGCACCCAGCACAGCCGGAACAGGCGGCGAGGGTGCAGGGACCAGGACAGACACAGCAGAGGAAGAACTGGAAGACGAGAGGTCCGAGCAGACGGCAGTCGGAAGAGGCTCAGGGACACCAGCCGGAGCAGGCTGACCACCAGGCGAGGACACAACCTCCAGAGGAGAGGCGACAGCAACAGGCGGAGCAACAGCTGTCACAGAGGGCACCTCTTCAGCCGAAGAGACGTCCACATCCATCGAATCATCCCCCACAGGAAGCGGCGGAAAATCCTCCTCACTGAAGAGATTCACTGGCGCAACAGCAGGCGCAGAACAGTCAGCAGCCTGATGGCCCAAAAGGCCACAACGATAACACGTCCGCGGCTGGCGGGCGTAAAACCCCCAAACGTTGTACCCCATAAGGCGCAGAGGACGGAATATCTGCCCGGATTCTCATGCCCCGGGTGCGAATGTTGGTCCTCACACCCTTAAGTGGACTGGAAGACACCACGTTCACCCGCACACTAACCACTGTGCCAAACCGCCTGAAATACCGCCATAGCAAACCCTCCGGAAACTCCAAGGGAGCCCCATGCACACTGACATAAGTGAGGGCACCACTGTGATCAGAGAGGTTATCTTGAGATGATTTTGGGGCTTTTTAGTGTCCCCGCAGCCTGGTCCTCGACCAGGCCTCCACCCCCAGGAAGCAGCCCGTGACAGCTGACTAACACCCAGGTACCTATTTTACTGCTAGGTAACAGGGGCATAGGGTGAAAGAAACTCTGCCTATTGTTTCTCGCCGGCGCCCGGGATCGAACCCGGGACCACAGGATCACAAGTCCAGTGTGCTGTCCGCTCGGCTCCGACTGATCGGCCGAGGGTCACAGTGCCCGCACCATCCGGCAGGGGTAATGTCCGCCCCTCGTATCGCCGGAGAAAATCGCGATACGCCATCTCCTCCGTGAATTTCAGTATCGCCCGACGGGCCGCTACCAACTCGACCCCATAAATTGCTAACACAGGGACAGATAGCAAATCACAAGCCAGCGCAATCTCCGGATAACTGGCCTGCACAGAGAATTCGAGTCCCACAGACTGAGCTCGGACGACAGGGGGGAGAGGGACCCCCATCGTAACTCCACGTCAGCACAGGCAGGCAGAGACACACCCGCCCCCAACCAGCCAAACTGGTAAACAAACACCAACTGCCGGAACGCCGAGGCAACACGTCTGTCCCCTAGGGCCTGTCCTAGCTAGGGCCAGACTCCTACTGGAGCCCTGGTATAAACAAAACGCTAACGGGGAATCCGCTCCCTTTTGACAACAAGTTAGTAATACATAGATGATACTATTTAACTGTCTACATGGCATTACAAGTACTATGCACTTTTATAAATTTAATTCTCATTGAATGTTAAATTATATAGTGCTCATTTTTTTCTGTCAATTTTGATACTATTTATGTTGTAATTGTGGGACTTTCAATTAAATAAAATATTTCTGACTACATTGGGCTTTAATATCATTCATGTGGATGATAGCCAATATAATCATTAGCAAACTGTCAACATTGCAAAGATCACATAAAAAAGGTAACATCAATTGTGGGATGAGATTGATACTATACACAGTAATACTTTAATAATTTGAACCTTTATAGATAGTGGCATTCTGAAGGAAGTGGGCGGAAGTGGTATAGGAAGCAAGACAGTGTCGATGCGTCAGTGGTGGCCAAACCTTCAACAACTGACCTATAACAGCCACTCCCAGCATCTGCTGATCGGCGACCTCTCCTGGATCACCAGTACCATTGTACAAGTAGGCCTCATTACATTATTACAGTTATTAAATGGAAAGACTTGATGCAGCAAAAGATCTAGACCAAAGTTCTGTACCAACACTGAAGAATTAACACAAGTGCCGCAGTGTTGTTGATTCAGCACCCGCAAGCCTGTGTTACCATATCGTTAATATTATGCTAACATTACTGGTCCACAACTTACGTCACTGCCCATATTATAATATTCTTACAGCAGGAGTGTTTTTCGGATGTTGTTTCAATGCAATCAAAAGTAGTACTACTCGGAAACGCTTTTCACGTCACGATTTTACCACCATACTTACTCCAATACCATAATAATACAACTCTCCCAACAGTGCTCCAGTATCACAATTATTCCTAGCACATTATATTACCACTGTAAAAACAGTGCACCAGTACCATTATGCTTCAACAATTACAACAGTGCTCCCCACCACATTTAGTCTAGTATCATTATTCTACTATGCTAACAATAGTGCTTCAGCACCATTATTCTGACACTGGCAACAGTGCTCCTGTACCGTTATACTACTACTGTGACAACAGTGACCCAGTACCATTATACTGCCACTGTGACAACAGTGACCCAGTACCATTATACTGCTACTGTGACAACAGTGACCCAGTACCATTATACTGCCACTGTGACAACAGTGACCCAGTACCATCATACTACCACTGTGACAGCAGTGACCCAGTACCATTATACTGCCACTGTGACAACAGTGACCCAGTACCATTATACTACCACTGTGACAGCAGTGACCCAGTACCATTCTACTGCCACTGTGACAACAGTGACCCATATTATAGTGTGGGTTGGTGGTGTTGTCGTCGTTGTTGACCCTTTTTTCTGGACAACCCAACCCACAATTCGGCAGAGTGCTTATACTTCACTAAGAGATCACACTAGGCGCTTCTGGCTCTTGGAGAGGGGCTCAACGTCACACGGTTAGGGGATGCGGCTCCAACTCTTAGCCTCGTTGTCACGTGCACACACCCACTCGAGCCGCTGTGACTCTCTACTCTCTCCTTATGTTATATGATCTCCTCAATCCCATTTGACTTACTAGTTTTCCGTCCTACCCTGTCCACAGCGGTGGTTCTTGGTTCTTTCTCTCTCTCTCTCTCCTTCTTTACTATTTCCTGGGAAGCCTCACTAGGACAAGGTCAAACACCAGCAAATTTGAATACATTTACTGGACAGAGCACATACACAATATATACACACATATAATAATAATGAATCCTACACTCTATACTATTTCAGTCAGGTTGTACTCCAACACCATCAGAACTCTCTCATCAGTTTATCAAGTGGTATCCTATCTCCTGATTCACCACCTAATATTACCAACCACCTCAAGTAGGTCAAGTCTTATAATACAATGTTGCACTATCAGCAAGAGAATATATATATATCTAAACATGTACAAGGAAAATCAACGTATGAATGCAATAACATATATATATCAGTATAAATGTTCCTTGATACACAACAGTGATCAATCGATCACCCTATCAGTCCTAGAACACATACATCTGTAGGTAATCCAGCCTACGACTGTAACTCTATACATCAGTATAAACACTCCTCGGCACAAGAATGACAAACAATCACTCACCTTTCACTGCGTCTTGCACGCTAATGACAACCAAACACTCTATCAACTCCCAACAGGTAATCAACCAGAGCATCTCTTCCACATCTGGAAGTTCACTACCCTGATCTCTTCAGGTTCTTCCGGGTTTAACTACTAGGATCCTCTGCAGCACTTCTTGGCTGCTACACCATGAAGTCTTCCTTGAGCAACTACGGTGCTTCACCCTTCTGCTAGGGTCCTCCACAGCTCTCCTGGCTGCTACACCATGAAGTTCCCTCGAGCAACTATGGTGCTTCACCACCTCTACAGAAGCACGTGACACTCCTCTTCACTGCTTCTCGCAGCTCGAGGTCCTCTCCTCCACTACCTTGGAGTCGCATCAACTACTCCCTCTGTGCTGGCTTCGAAGTTCTCAGCAACTTCTTCCCCAAAGACAAACCTGCAACCCATTGACACTCCAATAATAATGTTTCCCCTTATACACATAAACAAAAATAACCACACAATATGTTTGCCTCCAACATCTATCTGCTCTCTACATACTGTGAGAGTGGACGCCCCCGTTTTGGGCTGGTCCATGCTCCGCCTTGCCCGGCGGTCCTCACTCACTCTGGGAGGGTCCTCCGCCTTCAGGAGCTGGGCTCCCTCAGTCACCTACCAGCGCTCAGAGGAGACGGACGTCGCTCCGTCCTCCAGGATGTTCCTCCCTCTCCACTCTCTTATTTTAGGCCTACCTTATCAAAACATGTCAAACTTGTCAATAAACATCGCTACTGTCGCTGGGCACACGACCAACTACAAGCAATCACTATGAACTGGCTTAAATCGTGCTTACCACAGATTGCCTAGTCGAGGGCGCTCCTCCCTCTGACGAAGTCTGGTCAGGGCTCTCCCACGGCCCATGATAATGTCTCTGGGCGGCTTAATAATAAACACTCCTCGCCGTCCAGGACTTGAGACCATAACGTTCCCAGCTCGATTCCACAGCTGGAATGTCTGCACACTTCTCCTCTCTTGGAGATATATCACTAGGGGGTTCCTTTCTGACGGGAGCTCAAACGGAGCACGGCTTCCCCTTGCGATGTCTGGCACTCAAGTGAGTGTCAAAGCCCTCCAGAAGCGAGCCTCACGCCTCCAGCAAATTATCCACATCTCCTAACCGATCATTTATCTATTTTCTTATTTACTGCCCATAATCTCAAATTGTTCATCATATCCAACCAACTATTTTACATCTGTATCTTCACCTCTATATTTCCTGGACCTTCTAGTCAGGTCAGACTTGATAGAATAATTCTCAAAGGGGAGACTCGTTTTTCGGCTGCCTGGGATCATAACACCCAGTACCATTATACTGCCACTGTGACAAAAGTGGCCCAGTACCATTATACTGCCACTGTGACAAAAGTAACCCAGTACCATTATACTGCCACTGTGACAAAAGTGGCCCAGTACCATTATACTGCCACTGTGACAAAAGTGGCCCAGTACCATTATACTGCCACTGTGACAAAAGTGGCCCAGTACCATTATACTGCCACTGTGACAAAAGTGGCCCAGTACCATTATAGTGCCACTGTGACAAAAGTGGCCCAGTACCATTATACTGCCACTGTGACAAAAGTGGCCCAGTACCATTATACTGCCACTGTGACAAAAGTGGCCCAGTACCATTATACTGCCACTGTGACAAAAGTGGCCCAGTACCATTATACTGCCACTGTGACAAAAGTGGCCCAGTACCATTATACTGCCACTGTGACAAAAGTGGCCCAGTACCATTATACTGCCACTGTGACAAAAGTGGCCCAGTACCATTATACTGCCACTGTGACAAAAGTGGCCCAGTACCATTATACTGCCACTGTGACAAAAGTGGCCCAGTACCATTATACTGCCACTGTGACAAAAGTGGCCCAGTACCATTATACTGCCACTGTGACAAAAGTGGCCCAGTACCATTATACTGCCACTGTGACAAAAGTGGCCCAGTACCATTATACTGCCACTGTGACAAAAGTGGCCCAGTACCATTATAGTGCCACTGTGACAAAAGTGGCCCAGTACCATTATACTGCCACTGTGACAAAAGTGGCCCAGTACCATTATACTGCCACTGTGACAAAAGTGGCCCAGTACCATTATACTGCCACTGTGACAAAAGTGGCCCAGTACCATTATACTGCCACTGTGACAAAAGTGGCCCAGTGCCATTATAGTACTACTGTCAAAACTGTGCTCCAGCATCACTGTTACTCAAGTACCATTATATTACCACTGAAAAAGAGTTCTCTAGTACCATTATACTACCACTCTCACAATAGTCCTCCAGTACCATTATACTACCACTGTGACAACAATGTTCCAGGACATTTATACTGCCACTGTGACAAGAGTGCCCTAGTACCAGTAAATTACCACTGTGATAACAGTGGTCCAGTACCATTATAATACCACTGTCACAACAGTGCTCAAGTACTATTATACTACCAATGTGACCAGAATGCTCCAATACTATTATAATTCAACTGTTACAAGACTGCTCCACTACCATTATACTACCACTGTGACCTCAGTACTCCAGTACCATTATAATCAACCTGTCCTCTTAAAATTACGTTGCTTTTCGTTCGTTTGCCTGTATGGCGCCCGGCTAGGTGCAATCGGGGAGGGGGGGGGGGGGGGAGTTGGGACAGGTTTCTTTATACCTGCAATGAAACATGGTTATTAGAATCAACCTGATATTCGCTTACCGTCGAACAGAGGTCCCAACTACTCCCCGAGAGAACAAACAGCCGACCTCGGCAGCCACACTCCCGCTTCCGTCGGTCGACCAGCAATGAACACTGGAGTGCTTGCAATTATTTAGGAGATCACCGTGGTAAGCGTCTGGTTCTGGGAGAGGGATTCAGCATCACCTTTATTCAAGGGTGCAGCTCCACTGCCTAGTTGTCATGAGTACACACCCGCTCTTGAGCTGCCGTGACTCCCTGCACTCTCCTTATTTCGGGATGATCTCTCAATCCCCCTTAGTTAGTTATAGTCCACCATCACCCAAGCTATAGCCGTGTCTTTTTCTCTCTCTCCCTCTAGCCAGAAACCTCACCAGGACAAGAGCAAAAGCCAGCTAACAAATATAACATTTAATACATTAAAACATACACAATATTCATAAAGAAAATGGCTATAAAACAATACAATCACCTCTTACGCTACTACTAACTGATAGCACTCTAATGTCACCTTATGTCTCCAACCTATAACTGTACCGGCCTGCTGCCTGAACTTTAGTTCAGAGCCTTCTGCTTCCTTCACTGCTCTAGGCTGCAATACATGACACATATAATATTCACACTGCTCTAGGCTGCAATACATGACACAAATAATATTCATATATTTCCTACTCTACAAAAAACACCAATCTCTCACCTTGCACTGCGTCTTTCACGTGAAAAACGCAATCAAGCACTCCCTTAGATAGTGAGGTCCTTATGATCATCTATTCCAGTGCTCGAGATCCCCCTACTACAGTCATCATCTGGGTCCTTAAAATATGTTAGTCAATCCTGTAGCACATCCAATCAGCTGCAATGAAGTTCTCTTTAAATGTCAGTAAAGTTCTCTCCAAACGCTTCACACAAAAGACGTGTAGCTCCCTACACAACTCGAGGATTTATTGTGTTTTTTGAGTTCCACTCCTGAAGGAGCGTGTTGGCTGAGCGGACAGCACACTGTACTTGTGATCCTGTGGTCCCGGGTTCGATTCCGGGCGCCAGCGAGAAACGATGGGCAGAGTTTATTTCACCTTATGCCCTTGCTACCTAGCAGTAAATAGGTACCTGGGAGTTAGTCAGCTGTCACGGGCTGCTTTCTGGGGGTGGAGGCCTGGTCAAGGACCGGGCCGCGAGGACACTAAAGCCACGAAATCGACTCAAGATAACCTCAACTTGAAGTCCTGCACCACTTTGCAGTTCAGCTCCCACTAAGAGTTCCAGCTCCCACTAAGAGTTCCAGCTCCCACTAAGAGTTCCAGCTCCCACTTGGAGCTCAGCATACACTCCTCCTCTGGTATGAAGTTCTCTCACTCTTTTCTCCCACACAAAAGTTGCAGTTCTCCCACACAAACGTTGCAGCTCTCCCACACAAACGTTGCAGTTCTCCCACACAAAAGTTGCAGTTCTCCAACACAAACGTTGCAGCTCTCCCACACAAACCTGCAAATCCACCAGCATGCCATAATAAACGTTTTCCTACAAAACATAATTAAATGTACTCACAGAAATTACAACACCTCCATCCGACATCTCTTTAAACACTATTGCGTCGCCACAACGGTCCTCCCCCCATCCTGGGCAGAGTCCACTTGGGAACATGTCCAGACACATTACTGGCCGCCGCCGCCGGGGGCTTTCTCCCTCAGTCATCCACTGACATTCGGCGAGGGCGGATGTATCGCCGATCCCTCCAGCATGTTCTCTTATCTCTACTCTCTTATCCTAGTTCACTTATTTACATGCTCATCTTCAGCTCATACTTTAAAATAATTCACTGACGTTTATTATATATATATGTATATATATATATATATATATATATATATATATATATATATATATATATATATATATTTTATTAAATATGACCGAAAAAGTAAGATTAATAATTCTAACACGAATTTTCTCAATCTTTCGTACATTATGCTTCACTGTTGGAGGTAAATCAAAAATCACTTCTCCAAAATTCATTTTTATTTCTAGTCTGACGCGACACGGGCGCGTTTCGTAAAACTTATTACATTTTCAAAGACTTCACAAATACACAACTGATTAGAACTTGCATTTCCCTGATTTTATATCTACTTTTGAGTGAGGTGGGAAGGGTGATGTGGCATTACATTTGAGTGAGGTGGGAAGGATGATGTGGCATTAGAGGATATTAATAGGGTATTAAAAGTATCAACACAAGACAGAACACGAAACAATGGATATTGAATAGAAGTGTTTGTAGAAAGCCTATTGGTCCATATTTCTTGATGCTTCTATATTGGAGCGGAGTCTTGAGGTGGGTAGAATATAGTTGTGCAATAATTGGCTGTTGATTGCTGGTGTTGACTTCTTGATGTGTAGTGCCTCGCAAACGTCAAGCCGCCTGCTATCGCTGTATCTATCGATGATTTCTGTGTTGTTTACTAGGATTTCTCTGGCGATGGTTTGGTTATGGGAAGAGATTATATGTTCCTTAATGGAGCCCTGTTGTTTATGCATCGTTAAACGCCTAGAAAGAGATGTTGTTGTCTTGCCTATATACTGGGTTTTTTGGAGCTTACAGTCCCCAAGTGGGCATTTGAAGGCATAGACGACGTTAGTCTCTTTTAAAGCGTTCTGTTTCGTGTCTGGAGAGTTTCTCATGAGTAGGCTGGCCGTTTTTCTGGTTTTATAGTAAATCGTCAGTTGTATCCTCTGATTTTTGTCTGTAGGGATAACGTTTCTATTAACAATATCTTTCAGGACCCTTTCCTCTGTTTTATGAGCTGTGGAAAAGAAGTTCCTGTAAAATAGTCTAATAGGGGGTATAGGTGTTGTGTTAGTTGTCTCTTCAGAGGTTGCATGGCTTTTCACTTTCCTTCTTATGATGTCTTCGATGAAACCATTGGAGAAGCCGTTATTGACTAGAACCTGCCTTACCCTACAGAGTTCTTCGTCGACTTGCTTCCATTCTGAGCTGTGGCTGAGAGCACGGTCGACGTATGCGTTAACAACACTCCTCTTGTACCTGTCAGGGCAGTCGCTGTTGGCATTTAGGCACATTCCTATGTTTGTTTCCTTTGTGTAGACTGCAGTGTGGAAACCTCCGCCCTTTTCCATGACTGTTACATCTAGAAAAGGCAGCTTCCCATCCTTTTCCGTCTCGTAAGTGAAACGCAGCACGGAACTCTGCTCAAATGCCTCCTTCAGCTCCTGCAGATGTCTGACATCAGGTACCTGTGTAAAAATGTCGTCAACATACCTGCAGTATATGGCCGGTTTCAAGTTCATGTCGACTAAGACTTTTTGCTCGATGGTACCCATGTAGAAGTTTGCAAACAGGACACCTAGGGGAGAACCCATAGCGACCCCATCTACTTGCTTATACATATGCCCATCCGGGCTCAAGAAGGGTGCCTCTTTAGTACAAGCTTGGAGTAGTTTCCTCAGAATACTTTCTGGCATGTCAAGAGGAGTACAGGCTGGATCACGATACACTCTGTCGGCTATCATTCCGATTGTCTCGTCCACAGGTACGTTGGTAAACAGCGATTCTACGTCCAACGAGGCTCTTATCCCTGTGGCCCGTGCGCCCCGCAGTAAGTCCACAAATTCCTTTGGAGACTTCAGGCTGAAGGCGCAAGGAACATAAGGAGTCAGCAGGCCGTTGAGTCGCTTTGCCAATCTGTACGTGGGTGTGGGTATCTGGCTAATGATTGGCCGAAGTGGGTTTCCAGGCTTGTGCGTCTTGACATTTCCATACGCATATCCAGGTTTATATTCCCCAATGATCTTTGGCAGGTGGAGTCCGGATTTCTTGGCGTTCACAGTTTCGATCAGTTTGTTGACCTTTGCTTTTAATTCGGCTGTAGTGTCCTTCGTTACCCTTTGGAACTTAGTTTGGTCAGAGAGTATGATGTTCATTTTCGCCAGATATTCGTCTTTTTTAAGAATGACATATATTGGCGACTTGTCACCTCTCCTGACAACTATCTCCTTGTTCTCGCGAAGGCTTTTAGCTGCCGCTCTAAGCTCGGGGGACAGTATGGTGCTTCTGTAGTTGCCTCGATTCTTTCCTCCTTCTGCAATAAGTTCTGCTTGTAAGGTATCTTTGGTAGTGACCTTCTTTTGTGTCTCGAGGTCGAATATGTCGTCCAACAGAATTTCCAACTCCACTTTCCGGGCCATTTCACTCGGTCTGGACATAACATGACAGTTTATGCCCAGATTTAGGAGAGTGACTTGGTCCTCAGTGAGGTTAATTCCTGCAAGATTCAGGAAGCCATCTCTTGGTCGTGGAATTGCCATAGGTCCTCCATATAATGTTGTTAGTTTCTTGATAATCCTTGTTTCAGTGCTGAGGTGATGTTGGTCTGTGAGGATGTCGAGGTGTTGTTCAATGCGGGTACGGATACTATGGTCGATGTTGCTATTTCTCCACTCGTTTGTAGCATGAAGTAGTTGCGTTTTTTTGTCTTTGATTTCATTCTCTGCCTTGTATATCTGATCACGAATCAGATCCTGGCGATATTTTATCGTGAAGGCTTGATTCCTTGCTGCTGGGTCGTGCACTTTAACATTAGTATATTTTGGTAGCAGTCTTTCCTGTAGACATATTTTATTAAATATGACCGAAAAAGTAAGATTAATAATTCTAACACGAATTTTCTCAATCTTTCGTACATTATGCTTCACTGTTGGAGGTAAATCAAAAATCACTTCTCCAAAATTCATTTTTATTTCTAGTCTGACGCGACACGGGCGCGTTTCGTAAAACTTATTACATTTTCAAAGACTTCACAAATACACAACTGATTAGAACTTGCATTTCCCTGATTTTATATCTACTTTTGAGTGAGGTGGGAAGGGTGATGTGGCATTACATTTGAGTGAGGTGGGAAGACAAAAAAACGCAACTACTTCATGCTACAAACGAGTGGAGAAATAGCAACATCGACCATAGTATCCGTACCCGCATTGAACAACACCTCGACATCCTCACAGACCAACATCACCTCAGCACTGAAACAAGGATTATCAAGAAACTAACAACATTATATGGAGGACCTATGGCAATTCCACGACCAAGAGATGGCTTCCTGAATCTTGCAGGAATTAACCTCACTGAGGACCAAGTCACTCTCCTAAATCTGGGCATAAACTGTCATGTTATGTCCAGACCGAGTGAAATGGCCCGGAAAGTGGAGTTGGAAATTCTGTTGGACGACATATTCGACCTCGAGACACAAAAGAAGGTCACTACCAAAGATACCTTACAAGCAGAACTTATTGCAGAAGGAGGAAAGAATCGAGGCAACTACAGAAGCACCATACTGTCCCCCGAGCTTAGAGCGGCAGCTAAAAGCCTTCGCGAGAACAAGGAGATAGTTGTCAGGAGAGGTGACAAGTCGCCAATATATGTCATTCTTAAAAAAGACGAATATCTGGCGAAAATGAACATCATACTCTCTGACCAAACTAAGTTCCAAAGGGTAACGAAGGACACTACAGCCGAATTAAAAGCAAAGGTCAACAAACTGATCGAAACTGTGAACGCCAAGAAATCCGGACTCCACCTGCCAAAGATCATTGGGGAATATAAACCTGGATATGCGTATGGAAATGTCAAGACGCACAAGCCTGGAAACCCACTTCGGCCAATCATTAGCCAGATACCCACACCCACGTACAGATTGGCAAAGCGACTCAACGGCCTGCTGACTCCTTATGTTCCTTGCGCCTTCAGCCTGAAGTCTCCAAAGGAATTTGTGGACTTACTGCGGGGCGCACGGGCCACAGGGATAAGAGCCTCGTTGGACGTAGAATCGCTGTTTACCAACGTACCTGTGGACGAGACAATCGGAATGATAGCCGACAGAGTGTATCGTGATCCAGCCTGTACTCCTCTTGACATGCCAGAAAGTATTCTGAGGAAACTACTCCAAGCTTGTACTAAAGAGGCACCCTTCTTGAGCCCGGATGGGCATATGTATAAGCAAGTAGATGGGGTCGCTATGGGTTCTCCCCTAGGTGTCCTGTTTGCAAACTTCTACATGGGTACCATCGAGCAAAAAGTCTTAGTCGACATGAACTTGAAACCGGCCATATACTGCAGGTATGTTGACGACATTTTTACACAGGTACCTGATGTCAGACATCTGCAGGAGCTGAAGGAGGCATTTGAGCAGAGTTCCGTGCTGCGTTTCACTTACGAGACGGAAAAGGATGGGAAGCTGCCTTTTCTAGATGTAACAGTCATGGAAAAGGGCGGAGGTTTCCACACTGCAGTCTACACAAAGGAAACAAACATAGGAATGTGCCTAAATGCCAACAGCGACTGCCCTGACAGGTACAAGAGGAGTGTTGTTAACGCATACGTCGACCGTGCTCTCAGCCACAGCTCAGAATGGAAGCAAGTCGACGAAGAACTCTGTAGGGTAAGGCAGGTTCTAGTCAATAACGGCTTCTCCAATGGTTTCATCGAAGACATCATAAGAAGGAAAGTGAAAAGCCATGCAACCTCTGAAGAGACAACTAACACAACACCTATACCCCCTATTAGACTATTTTACAGGAACTTCTTTTCCACAGCTCATAAAACAGAGGAAAGGGTCCTGAAAGATATTGTTAATAGAAACGTTATCCCTACAGACAAAAATCAGAGGATACAACTGACGATTTACTATAAAACCAGAAAAACGGCCAGCCTACTCATGAGAAACTCTCCAGACACGAAACAGAACGCTTTAAAAGAGACTAACGTCGTCTATGCCTTCAAATGCCCACTTGGGGACTGTAAGCTCCAAAAAACCCAGTATATAGGCAAGACAACAACATCTCTTTCTAGGCGTTTAACGATGCATAAACAACAGGGCTCCATTAAGGAACATATAATCTCTTCCCATAACCAAACCATCGCCAGAGAAATCCTAGTAAACAACACAGAAATCATCGATAGATACAGCGATAGCAGGCGGCTTGACGTTTGCGAGGCACTACACATCAAGAAGTCAACACCAGCAATCAACAGCCAATTATTGCACAACTATATTCTACCCACCTCAAGACTCCGCTCCAATATAGAAGCATCAAGAAATATGGACCAATAGGCTTTCTACAAACACTTCTATTCAATATCCATTGTTTCGTGTTCTGTCTTGTGTTGATACTTTTAATACCCTATTAATATCCTCTAATGCCACATCATCCTTCCCACCTCACTCAAATGTAATGCCACATCACCCTTCCCACCTCACTCAAAAGTAGATATAAAATCAGGGAAATGCAAGTTCTAATCAGTTGTGTATTTGTGAAGTCTTTGAAAATGTAATAAGTTTTACGAAACGCGCCCGTGTCGCGTCAGACTAGAAATAAAAATGAATTTTGGAGAAGTGATTTTTGATTTACCTCCAACAGTGAAGCATAATGTACGAAAGATTGAGAAAATTCGTGTTAGAATTATTAATCTTACTTTTTCGGTCATATTTAATAAAATATGTCTACAGGAAAGACTGCTACCAAAATATACTAATATATATATATATATATATATATATATATATATATATATATATATATATATATATATATATATATATATATATATATATATATATATATATATATATATATATGTCGTACCTAGTAGCCAGAACTCACTTCTCAGCCTACTATTCAAGGCCCGATTTGCCTAATAAGCCAAGTTTTCATGAATTAATATATTTACTATAATTTTTTTCTTATGAAATGATAAGCAACCCTTTTCTCTATGTATGAGGTCAATTTTTTTTTATTGGAGTTAAAATTAACGTAGATATATGACCGAACCTAACCAACCCTACCTAACCTAACCTAACCTATATTTATAGGTAAGGTTAGGTTAGGTAGCCAAAAAAAGCTAGGTTAGGTTAGGTTAGGTAGGTTAGGTAGACGAAAAAACATTAATTCATGAAAACTTGGCTTATTAGGCAAATCGGGCCTTGAATAGTAGGCTGAGAAGTGCGTTCTGGCTATTAGGTACGACATATATATATATATATATATATATATATATATATATATATATATATATATATATATATATATATATATATATATATATATAATATATAAATATATTATTAAATATGACCGAAAAAGTAAGATTAATAATTCTAACACAAATTTTCTCAATCTTTCGTACATTTCTTTTCACTGTTGGAGGTAAATCAAAAATCAATTCTCCAAAATTCATTTTTATTTCTAGTCTGACGCGACACGAGCGCGTTTCGTAAAACTTATTACATTTTCAAAGACTTTAGTTTACAAATACACAACTGAATAGAACTTACGCATCTCCGATTTTATATCTACATTTTAGTGAGGTGGATGGGGTGAGGTGGCATTAATAGGGTATTAATTTCATCAACACAAGACAGAACAAGAGGTGGCATTAATAGGGTATTAATTTCATCAACACAAGACAGAACACGAAACAATGGGTATTGAATAGAAGTGTTTGTAGAAAGCCTATTGGTCCATATTTCTTGATGCTTCTATATTGGAGCGGAGTCTTGAGGTGGGTAGAATATAGTTGTGCATTAATTGGCTGTTGATTGCTGGTGTTGACTTCTTGATGTGTAGTGCCTCGCAAACGTCAAGCCGCCTGCTATCGCTGTATCTATCAATGATTTCTGTGTTGTTTACTAGGATTTCTCTGGCGATGGTTTGGTTGTGGGAAGAGATTATATGTTCCTTAATGGAGCCCTGTTGCTTATGCATCGTTAAACGCCTAGAAAGAGATGTTGTTGTCTTGCCTATATACTGGGTTTTTTGGAGCTTACAGTCCCCAAGAGGGCATTTGAAGGCATAGACGACGTTAGTCTCTTTTAAAGCGTTCTGTTTTGTGTCTGGAGAGTTTCTCATGAGTAGGCTGGCCGTTTTTCTGGTTTTATAGTAAATCGTCAGTTGTATCCTCTGATTTTTGTCTGTAGGGATAACGTTTCTATTAACAATATCTTTCAGGACCCTTTCCTCCATTTTATGAGCTGTGGAAAAGAAGTTCCTGTAAAATAGTCTAATAGGGGGTATAGGTGTTGTGTTAGTTGTCTCTTCAGAGGTTGCATGGCGTTTCACTTTCCTTCTTATGATGTCTTCGACGAAACCATTGGAGAAGCCGTTGTTGACTAGGACCTGCCTTACCCTACAGAGTTCTTCGTCGACTTGCTTCCATTCTGAGCTGTGGCTGAGAGCACGGTCGACATATGCGTTAACAACACTCCTCTTGTACCTGTCTGGGCAGTCGCTGTTGGCATTTAGGCACATTCCTATGTTCGTTTCCTTAGTGTAGACTGCAGTGTGGAAACCTCCGCTCTTTTCCATGACTGTTACATCTAGAAAGGGCAGCTTCCCACCCTTTTCCATCTCGTAAGTGAAACGCAGCACGGAACTCTGCTCAAATGCCTCCTTCAGCTCCTGCAGATGTCTGACATCAGGTACCTGTGTAAAAATGTCGTCAACATACCTGCAGTATATGGCCGGTTTCAAGTTCATGTCGACTAAGACTTTTTGCTCGATGGTACCCATGTAGAAGTTTGCAAACAAGACACCTAGGGGAGAACCCATGGCGACCCCATCTACTTGCTTATACATGTGCCCATCCGGGCTCACAGCCGAATTAAAAGCAAAGGTCAACAAACTGATCGAAACTGTGAACGCCAAGAAATCCGGACTCCACCTGCCAAAGATCATTGGGGAATATAAACCTGGATATGCGTATGGAAATGTCAAGACGCACAAGCCTGGAAACCCACTTCGGCCAATCATTAGCCAGATACCCACACCCACGTACAGACTGGCGAAGCGACTCAACGGCCTGCTGACTCCTTATGTTCCCTGCGCCTTCAGCCTGAAGTCTCCAAAGGAATTTGTTGACTTACTGCGGGGCACACGGGCCACAGGGATAAGAGCCTCGTTGGACGTAGAATCGCTGTTTACCAACGTACCTGTGGACGAGACAATCGGGATGATAGCCGACAGAGTGTATCGTGATCCAGCCTGTACTCCTCTTGACATACCAGAAAATATTCTGAGGAAACTACTCCAAGCTTGTACTAAGGAGGCACCCTTCTTGAACCCGGATGGGCACATGTTTAAGCAAGTAGATGGGGTCGCCATGGGTTCTCCCCTAGGTGTCCTGTTTGCAAACTTCTACATGGGTACCATCGAGCAAAAAGTCTTAGTCGACATGAACTTGAAACCGGCCATATACTGCAGGTATGTTGACGACATTTTTACACAGGTACCTGATGTCAGACATCTGCAGGAGCTGAAGGAGGCATTTGAGCAGAGTTCCGTGCTGCGTTTCACTTACGAGATGGAAAAGGATGGGAAGCTGCCCTTTCTAGATGTAACAGTCATGGAAAAGAGCGGAGGTTTCCACACTGCAGTCTACACTAAGGAAACGAACATAGGAATGTGCCTAAATGCCAACAGCGATTGCCCAGACAGGTACAAGAGGAGTGTTGTTAACGCATATGTCGACCGTGCTCTCAGCCACAGCTCAGAATGGAAGCAAGTCGACGAAGAACTCTGTAGGGTAAGGCAGGTCCTAGTCAACAACGGCTTCTCCAATGGTTTCGTCGAAGACATCATAAGAAGGAAAGTGAAACGCCATGCAACCTCTGAAGAGACAACTAACACAACACCTATACCCCCTATTAGACTATTTTACAGGAACTTCTTTTCCACAGCTCATAAAACGGAGGAAAGGGTCCTGAAAGATATTGTTAATAGAAACGTTATCCCTACCGACAAAAATCAGAGGATACAACTGACGATTTACTATAAAACCAGAAAAACGGCCAGCCTACTCATGAGAAACTCTCCAGACACAAACAGAACGCTTTAAAAGAGACTAACGTCGTCTATGCCTTCAAATGCCCTCTTGGGGACTGTAAGCTCCAAAAAAAACAGTATATAGGCAAGACAACAACATCTCTTTCTAGGCGTTTAACGATGCATAAGCAACAGGGCTCCATTAAGGAACATATAATCTCTTCCCACAACCAAACCATCGCCAGAGAAATCCTAGTAAACAACACAGAAATCATCGATAAATACAGCGATAGCAGGCAACTTGACGTTTGCGAGGCACTACACATCAAGAAGTCAACACCAGCAATCAACAGCCAATTAATGCACAACTATATTCTACCCACCTCAAGACTCCGCTCCAATATAGAAGCATCAAGAAATATGGACCAATAGGCTTTCTACAAACACTTCTATTCAATACCCATTGTTTCGTGTTCTGTCTTGTGTTGATGAAATTAATACCCTATTAATGCCACCTCTTGTTCTGACTTGTGTTGATGAAATTAATACCCTATTAATGCCACCTCACCCCATCCACCTCACTAAAATGTAGATATAAAATCGGAGATGCGTAAGTTCTATTAAGTTGTGTATTTGTAAACTAAAGTCTTTGAAAATGTAATAAGTTTTACGAAACGCGCTCGTGTCGCGTCAGACTAGAAATAAAAATGAATTTTGGAGAATTGATTTTTGATTTACCTACAATAGTGAAAAGAAATGTACGAAAGATTGAGAAAATTCGTGTTAGAATTATTAAGCTTACTTTTTCGGTCATATTTAATAATATATGTCTACAGGAAAGACTGCTACCAAAATATACTAATATATATATATATATATTTATATATATATATATATATATATATATATATATATATATATATATATATATATATATATATATATATATATATATATATATATATATATATATATATATATATATTAGTATATTTTGGTAGCAGTCTTTCCTGTAGACATATATTATTAAATATGACCGAAAAAGTAAGATTAATAATTCTAACACGAATTTTCTCAATCTTTCGTACATTACGCTTCACTGTTGGAGGTAAATCAAAAATCACTTCTCCAAAATTCATTTTTATTTCTAGTCTGACGCGACACGGGCGCGTTTCGTAAAACTTATTACATTTTCAATGACTTCACAAATACACAACTGATTAGAACTTGCGTTTCCCTGATTTTATATCTACATTTGAGTGAGGTGGGAAGGGTGATGTGGCATTAACACAAGACAGAACACTAAGGGATATTAATAGGGTATTAAAAGTATCAACACAAGACAGAACAGAAACAATGGGTATTGAATAGAAGTGTTTGTAGAAAGCCTATTGGTCCATATTTCTTGATGCTTCTATATTGGAGCGGAGTCTTGAGGTGGGTAGAATATAGTTGTGCAATAATTGGCTGTTGATTGCTGGTGTTGACTTCTTGATGTGTAGTGCCTCGCAAACGTCAAGCCGCCTGCTATCGCTGTATCTATCGATGATTTCTGTGTTGTTTACTAGGATTTCTCTGGCGATGGTTTGGTTATGGGAAGAGATTATATGTTCCTTAATGGAGCCCTGTTGTTTATGCATCGTTAAACGCCTAGAAAGAGATGTTGTTGTCTTGCCTATATACTGGGTTTTTTGGAGCTTACAGTCCCCAAGTGGGCATTTGAAGGCATAGACGACGTTAGTCTCTTTTAAAGCGTTCTGTTTTGTGTCTGGAGAGTTTCTCATGAGTAGGCTGGCCGTTTTTCTGGTTTTATAGTAAATCGTCAGTTGTATCCTCTGATTTTTGTCTGTAGGGATAACGTTTCTATTAACAATATCTTTCAGGACCCTTTCCTCTGTTTTATGAGCTGTGGAAAAGAAGTTCCTGTAAAATAGTCTAATAGGGGGTATAGGTGTTGTGTTAGTTGTCTCTTCGGAGGTTGCATGGCTTTTCACTTTCCTTCTTATGATGTCTTCGATGTGTTGTCTTGATACTTTTAATACCCTATTAATATCCCCTAGTGTTCTGTCTTGTGTTAATGCCACATCACCCTTCCCACCTCACTCAAATGTAATGCCACATCACCCTTCCCACCTCACTCAAATGTAGATATAAAATCAGGGAAACGCAAGTTCTAATCAGTTGTGTATTTGTGAAGTCTTTGAAAATGTAATAAGTTTTACGAAACGCGCCCGTGTCGCGTCAGACTAGAAATAAAAATGAATTTTGGAGAAGTGATTTTTGATTTACCTCTAACAGTGAAGCGTAATGTACGAAAGATTGAGAAAATTCGTGTTAGAATTATTAATCTTACTTTTTCGGTCATATTTAATAATATATGTCTACAGGAAAGACTGCTACCAAAATATACTAATGTTAAAGTGCACGACCCAGCAGCAAGGAATCAAGCCTTCACGAAAAAATATCGCCAGGATCTGATTCGTGATCAGATATACAAGGCAGAGAATGAAATCAAAGACAACAAAACGCAACTACTTCATGCTACAAACGAGTGGAGAAATAGCAACATCGGCCATAGTATCCGTACCCGCATTGAACAACACCTCGACATCCTCACAGACCAACATCACCTCAGCACTGAAACAAGGATTATCAAGAAACTAACAACATTATATGGAGGACCTATGGCAATTCCACGACCAAGAGATGGCTTCCTGAACCTTGCAGGAATTAACCTCACTGAGGACCAAGTCACTCTCCTAAATCTGGGCATAAACTGTCATGTTATGTCCAGACCGAGTGAAATGGCCCGGAAAGTAGAGTTGGAAATTCTGTTGGACGACATATTCGACCTCGAGACACAAAAGAAGGTCACAACCAAAGATACCTTACAAGCAGAACTTATTGCAGAAGGAGGAAAGAATCGAGGCAACTACAGAAGCACCATACTGTCCCCCGAGCTTAAAGCGGCAGCTAAAAGCCTTCGTGAGAACAAGGAGATAGTTGTCAGGAGAGGTGACAAGTCGCCAATATATGTCATTCTTAAAAAAGACGAATATCTGGCGAAAATGAACATCATACTCTCTACCCAAACTAAGTTCCAAAGGGTAACGAAGGACACTACAGCCGAATTAAAAGCAAAGGTCAACAAACTGATCGAAACTGTGAACGCCAAGAAATCCGGACTCCACCTGCCAAAGATCATTGGGGAATATAAACCTGGATATGCGTATGGAAATGTCAAGACGCACAAGCCTGGAAACCCACTTCGGCCAATCATTAGCCAGATACCCACACCCACGTACAGACTGGCGAAGCGACTCAACGGCCTGCTGACTCCTTATGTTCCTTGCGCCTTCAGCCTGAAGTCTCCAAAGGAATTTGTGGACTTACTGCGGGGCACACGGGCCACAGGGATAAGAGCCTCGTTGGACGTAGAATCGCTGTTTACCAACGTACCTGTGGACGAGACAATCGGAATGATAGCCGACAGAGTGTATCGTGATCCAGCCTGTACTCCTCTTGACATGCCAGAAAGTATTCTGAGGAAACTACTCCAAGCTTGTACTAAAGAGGCACCCTTCTTGAGCCCGGATGGGCACATGTATAAGCAAGTAGATGGGGTCGCCATGGGTTCTCCCCTAGGTGTCCTGTTTGCAAACTTCTATATGGGTACCATCGAGCAAAAAGTCTTAGTCGACATGAACTTGAAACCGGCCATATACTGCAGGTATGTTGACGACATTTTTACACAGGTACCTGATGTCAGACATCTGCAGGAGCTGAAGGAGGCATTTGAGCAGAGTTCCGTGCTGCGTTTCACTTACGAGACGGAAAAGGATGGGAAGCTGCCTTTTCTAGATGTAACAGTCATGGAAAAGGGCGGAGGTTTCCACACTGCAGTCTACACAAAGGAAACAAACATAGGAATGTGCCTAAATGCCAACAGCGACTGCCCTGACAGGTACAAGAGGAGTGTTGTTAACGCATACGTCGACCGTGCTCTCAGCCACAGCTCAGAATGGAAGCAAGTCGACGAAGAACTCTGTAGGGTAAGGCAGGTCCTAGTCAATAACGGCTTCTCCAATGGTTTCATCGAAGACATCATAAGAAGGAAAGTGAAAAGCCATGCAACCTCCGAAGAGACAACTAACACAACACCTATACCCCCTATTAGACTATTTTACAGGAACTTCTTTTCCACAGCTCATAAAACAGAGGAAAGGGTCCTGAAAGATATTGTTAATAGAAACGTTATCCCTACAGACAAAAATCAGAGGATACAACTGACGATTTACTATAAAACCAGAAAAACGGCCAGCCTACTCATGAAAAACTCTCCAGACACAAAACAGAACGCTTTAAAAGAGACTAACGTCGTCTATGCCTTCAAATGCCCACTTGGGGACTGTAAGCTCCAAAAAACCCAGTATATAGGCAAGACAACAACATCTCTTTCTAGGCGTTTAACGATGCATAAACAACAGGGCTCCATTAAGGAAAATATAATCTCTTCCCATAACCAAACCATCGCCAGAGAAATCCTAGTAAACAACACAGAAATCATCGATAGATACAGCGATAGCAGGCGGCTTGACGTTTGCGAGGCACTACACATCAAGAAGTCAACACCAGCAATCAACAGCCAATTATTGCACAACTATATTCTACCCACCTCAAGACTCCGCTCCAATATAGAAGCATCAAGAAATATGGACCAATAGGCTTTCTACAAACACTTCTATTCAATACCCATTGTTTCTGTTCTGTCTTGTGTTGATACTTTTAATACCCTATTAATATCCCCTAGTGTTCTGTCTTGTGTTAATGCCACATCACCCTTCCCACCTCACTCAAATGTAATGCCACATCACCCTTCCCACCTCACTCAAATGTAGATATAAAATCAGGGAAACGCAAGTTCTAATCAGTTGTGTATTTGTGAAGTCTTTGAAAATGTAATAAGTTTTACGAAACGCGCCCGTGTCGCGTCAGACTAGAAATAAAAATGAATTTTGGAGAAGTGATTTTTGATTTACCTCCAACAGTGAAGCGTAATGTACGAAAGATTGAGAAAATTCGTGTTAGAATTATTAATCTTACTTTTTCGGTCATATTTAATAATATATATATATATATATATATATATATATATATATATATATATATATATATATATATATATATATATATATATATATATATATATATATATATATATATATATATGTCGTACCTAGTAGCCAGAACGCACTTCTCAGCCTACTATGCAAGGCCCGATTTGCCTAATAAGCCAAGTTTTCCTGAATTAATATATTTTCTCTATTTTTTTTTCTTATGAAATGATAAAGCTACCCATTTCATTATGTCTGAGGTCAATTTTGTTTTATTGTAGTTAAAATTAACGTAGATATATGACCGAACCTAACCAACCCTACCTAACCTAACCTAGCCTATCTTTATAGGTTAGGTTGGGTTAGGTTGCCGAAAAAGGTAGGTTAGGTTAGGTTAGGTAGGTTAGGTAGTCGAAAAAACATTAATTCATGAAAACTTGGCTTATTAGGCAAATCAGGCCTTGCATAGTAGGCTGAGAAGTGCGTTCTGGCTATTAGGTACGACATATATATATATATATATATATATATATATATATATATATATATATATATATATATATATATATATATATATATATATATATATATATATATATATATATATATATGTCGTACCTAGTAGAAAGAACGCACTTCTCAGCCTACTATGCAAGGCCCGATTTGCCTAATAAGCCAAGTTTTCATGAATTAATATATTTTCTCTAATTTTTTTCTTATGAAATGATAAAGCTACCCATTTCATTATGTATGAGGTCAATTTTTTTTTTATTGGAGTTAAAATTAACGTAGATATATGACCGAACCTAACCAACCCTACCTAACCTAACCTAACCTATGTTTATAGGTTAGGTTAGGTTAGGCAGCCGAAAAAGTTAGGTTAGGTTAAGTAGGTTAGGTAGTCCAAAAAACATTAATTCATGAAAACTTGGCTTATTAGGCTTAGTAGGCTGAGAAGTGCGTTCTGGCTACTAGGTACGACATATATATATATATATATATATATATATATATATATATATATATATATATATATATATATATATATATATATATATATATATATATATATATATATGTCGTACCTAGTAGCCAGAACTCACTTTTTGGCCTACTATTCAAGGCCCGATTTGCCTAATAAGCCAAGTTTTCCTGAATTAATATATTTTTTCTAATTTTTTTCTTATGAAATGATAAAGCTACCCATTTCATTATGTATGAGGTCAATTTTTTTTTATTGGAGTTAAAATTAACGTAGATATATGACCGAACCTAACCAACCCTACCTAACCTAACCTAACCTATCTTTATAGGTTAGGTTTGGTTAGGTAGCCGAAAAAGTTAGGTTAGGTTAGGTTAGGTAGGTTAGGTAGTCGAAAAACAATTAATTCATGAAAACTTGGCTTACTAGGCAAATTTGGCCTTGCATAGTAGGCTGAGAAGTGAGTTCTGGCTACTAGGTACGACATATATATATATATATATATATATATATATATATATATATATATATATATATATATATATATATATATATATATATATATATATATATATATATATATATATGTCGTACCTAGTAGCCAGAACGCACTTCTCAGCCTACTATGCAAGGCCAAATTTGCCTAATAAGCCAAGTTTTCCTGAATTAATATATTTTCTCAAATTTTTTTCTTATGAAAAGATAAAGCTACACATTTCATTATGTATGAGGTCATTTTTTTTTATTGTAGTTAAAATTAACGTAGATATATGACCGAACCTAACCAACCCTACCTAACCTAACCTAACCTATCTTTATAGGTTAGGTTTGGTTAGGTAGCCAAAAAAGTTAGGTTAGGTTAGGTTAGGTAGGTTAGGTAGTCGAAAAAACATTAATTCATGAAAACTTGGCTTATTAGACAAATCGGGCCTTGCATAGTAGGCCAAAAAGTGCGTTCTGGCTACTAGGTACGACATATATATATATATATATATATATATATATATATATATATATATATATATATATATATATATATATATATATATATGTCGTACCTAATAGCCAGAATGCACTTCTCAGCCTACTATTCAAGGCCCGATTTGCCTAATAAGCCAAGTTTTCATGAATTAATGTTTTTTCGTCTACCTAACCTACCTAACCTAACCTAACCTAGCTTTTTTTGGCTACCTAACCTAACCTTACCTATAAATATAGGTTAGGTTAGGTTAGGTAGGGTTGGTTAGGTTCGGTCATATATCTACGTTAATTTTAACTCCAATAAAAAAAAATTGACCTCATACATAGAGAAAAGGGTTGCTTTATCATTTCATAAGAAAAAAATTATAGTAAATATATTAATTCAGGAAAACTTGGCTTATTAGGCAAATCGGGCCTTGAATAGTAGGCTGAGAAGTGAGTTCTGGCTACTAGGTACGACATATATATATATATATATATATATATATATATATATATATATATATATATATATATATATATATATATATATATATATATGTCGTACCTAGTAACCAGAACGCACTTCTCAGCCTACTATGCAAGGCCCGATTTGCCTAATAAGCCAAGTTTTCCAGAATTAATATATTTTCTCAAATTTTTTTCTTATGAAATGATAAAGCTACCCATTTCATTATGTATGAGGTCAATTTTTTTTTATTGGAGTTAAAATTAACGTAGATATATGACCGAACCTAACCAACCCTACCTAACCTAACCTATCTCTATAGGTTAGGTTAGGTTAGGTAGCCGAAAAAGTTAGGTTAGGTTAGGTTAGGTAGGTTAGGTAGTTGAAAAACAATTAATTCATGAAAACTTGGCTTATTAGGCAAATCGGGCCTTGAATAGTAGGCTGAGAAGTGAGTTCTGGCTACTAGGTACGACATATATATATATATGTCGTACCTAGTAGCCAGAACTCACTTTTTGGCCTACTATTTAAGGCCCGATTTGCCTAATAAGCCAAGTTTTCCTGAATTAATATATTTTTTCTAATTTTTTTCTTATGAAATGATAAAGCTACCCATTTCATTATGTATGAGGTCAATTTTTTTTTATTGTAGTTAAAATTAACGTAGATATATGACCGAACCTAACCAACCCTACCTAACCTAACCTAATCTATCTTCATAGGTTAGGTTGGGTTAGGTTGCCAAAAAAGGTAGGTTAGGTTAGGTTAGGTAGGTTAGGTAGTCTAAAAAACATTAATTCATGAAAACTTGGCTTATTAGGCAAATCGGGCCTTGTATAGTAGGCTGAGAAGTGCGTTCTGGCTATTAGGTACGACATATATATATATATATATATATATATATATATATATATATATATATATATATATATATATATATATATATATATATATATATGTCGTACCTAGTAGCCAGAACGCACTTTTTGGCCTACTATTCAAGGCCCAATTTGCCTAATAAGCCAAGTTTTCCTGAATTAATATATTTTCTCTAATTTTTTTCTTATGAAATGATAAAGCTATCCATTTCATTATGTATGAGGTCAATTTTTTTTAGTGGAGTTAAAATTAACGTAGATATATGACCGAACCTAACCAACCCTACCTAACCTAACCTAACCTATCTTTATAGGTTAGGTTAGGTTAGGTAGATGAAAAAGTTAGGTTATGTTAGGTTAGGTAGGTTAGGTAGTCGAAAAACAATTATTTCATGAAAACTTGGCTTATTAGGCAAATCGGGCCTTGCATAGTAGGCATAGAAGTGCGTTCTGGCTACTAGGTACGACATATATATATATATATATATATGTCGTACCTAGTAGCCAGAACGCACTTCTCAGCCTACTATGCAAGACCCGATTTGCCTAATAAGCCAAGTTTTCCAGAATTAATATATTTTCTCAAATTTTTTTCTTATGAAATGATAAAGCTACCCATTTCATTATGTATGAGGTCAATTTTTTTTTATTGGAGTTAAAATTAACGTAGATATATGACCGAACCTAACCAACCCTACCTAACCTAACCTATCTCTATAGGTTAGGTTAGGTTAGGTAGCCGAAAAAGTTAGGTTAGGTTAGGTTAGGTAGGTTAGGTAGTTGAAAAACAATTAATTCAAGAAAACTTGGCTTATTAGGCAAATCGGGCCTTGAATAGTAGGCTGAGAAGTGAGTTCTCGCTACTAGGTACGACATATATATATATATATATATATATATATATATATATATATATATATATATATATATATATATATATATATATATATATATATATATGTCGTACCTAATAGCCAGAACGCACTTCTCGTCCTACTATGCAAGGCCCGATTTGCCTAATAAGCCAAGTTTTCCTGAATAAATATATTTTCTCTATTTTTTTTCTTGTGAAATGATAAAGCTACCCATTTCATTATGTATAAGGTCATTTTTTTTTTATTGGAGCTAAAATTAACGTAGATATATGACCGAACCTAACCGACCCTACCTAACCTAACCTAACCTATCTTCATAGGTTAGGTTCGGTTAGGTAGCCGAAAAAGTTAGGTTAGGTTAGGTTAGGTAGGTTAGGTAGTCGAAAAACAATTAATTCATGAAAACTTGGCTTATTAGGCAAATCGGGCCTTGCATAGTAGGCTGAGAAGTGCGTTCTGGCTACTAGGTACGACATATATATATATATATATATATATATATATATATATATATATATATATATATATATATATATATATATATATATATATATATAAATATAAATGTGAGAAAGTTGCATGAACGCACAAGCCATATATCACTAAGAACTCTTTGACCCGGCCAGGATTCGAACCCATGCCGTCCAGGATCACCCCTAAACGTACACAGTACCGTGACCACCGCACCAATGATCGTCATAAGGATTGGTCAGTCTTGGCGCTTATTAACTAAGCTCCCTGACTGACCAACCCCCGACGACACTCATGGATCCATTAGGGTACAATTTTTCATCAAATTCTGGCGCATGCACGGGCCGCACTGAGTCTAACATGTGTGAGAAAGCTGCATGAACGCGCAAGCCATATATCACTAAGAACTCTTTGACAGGCGTGTACACGCCTGTCAAATACAGAAAGTTTGACACACCTAGAGGATCAGTAGCACGATCCCCCGTTGTTTAACTGTAACCTCACGTAACACAAGGCCAAGATGAGCGGCGCGTGACAGAATTGGTGACCTTGCCAGGATACGTTAATCAGGCTACAGTATTGCCCATAGTTCAGGATGGTGTTGTCAGAATTCACGAACAGTGTTACCAAGAGTCGAGGATAGTGTTGCCAGAGATATGAATACAGTGTTACCAGTGTCGTGGCCAGGGTTGTTTGTGAACTCGGTGAACAGTGACAGTGTTACCCAGAAGAGCAGAGACTTGAATAGTGAAACCAGTGAGATATTAGTGCTATACCTCAATTATTGAGATGGAGGAGGATAAAGTGGATAAATTTATTGCGACGAGGGATGAGAGAATTTTGAAAGTGTGTACCAAGGCCCAGCTCCAACAAGTGGCAGGCCACTTGGGGATCCGATTGAGGACGACTAAGGTGGCGGAGCGTAGGCTAGAAATAATGGCACATCTCACAGCTCGAGAAGAGATGACAGGGGAAGAACCGTCCCAAGGTGAACCGTCCCAACTAGAGCCATCCCAAGCGCCTACCAGTGTAGGGAGAACTCACATTGAACATGGGAGCAGTGGAAGGTCCAGCTGTAGTAAGAGGAGCCTGCAACTGGAAATAATGAAGAGGCAACTGGAAGGCCAGCTGTGACGAGAGGAGAGAGAAGCGCAAATGCAGTGAGAGGAATGTGAAGCGCAGCTGTAGCGAGAGGAACGTGAAGCTCGGCTGCGGCGAGAGTAAGGTGAGAGACAACTGCGACTGGAGGAGATAAAGGCAAAGAAAGAAATCAAATTGCGTCGCGTTGAGTGTGGGCTGCCCTCACTACCCGTACGGCGGGATGACCTCAAGATAAGGGAACGTGACTTACCTACGTTCGAACCTCAAGAAGCTGAGGCGTTCTTCGAGCGGATAGCGACTCTGAAGGAGTGGCCGAAAGATGATTGGGCTGCTCTGGTCCAGGGTAGGTTGACCGGTGAGGCCCGGGAAGCCTACAACATGCTGGACCTAGAGGAGTGTGCTAATTACGACGTGATTAAGAGTGCGGTGATCCACTCGTTCAGGCTGACTCCGGAGATGTACCGGGAGCAGTTCAGAGAGAGTGTACGAGAGTACCGGGAAAGTCTTACGCCGAGACTTCCAGGGATATGGAACAGAAATGTCTACGGTGGCTGAAGGCGGAGGAAGCAGAGTCAGCGGATGAGATCAAACGACTGATAGTGATGGAGAAGTTTATGTCAGTGCTCCATCCTGAGTTGCGAGTAAGGGTGAGAGAAGCGGGTATTAAGGACATTAAGGCTGCTGCAGACAGAGCCGACATGTTGGAGGAGGTACTACATCTCAGGAGGGAGGGGCCGCCCAGACACTCGTCTTACCCGAGGTCGGAAGGGAACTTTAAGAGTTCAGGAGGAGCGAGGACGGGCGGGGACTCTCCAAGAGTAGTGTACACAGTGAAGTGACCCGGTTCAAGAGCTCAAGGGACGCGGGGAGGAAGCCCCAAGCTGTGAGCAGTGGACCTAGCTCGGGAGCAAGTGCTGCTGCCCGGGAACCGACGACGGAGAGTCCAAGAAGGACCCAGGACACGTCTACCGTTGGTGCTACCAGAGTGACTGGTAGAGGATCGCCCCGAAGAGGCGTTCGGTGTTTCAACTGTGGGGGACGAGGACACTTTGCAAGGGAGTGCGGTCGCCCCAGGCACAGCGGGAACGTGGCTTTCGCGAGTGTAGGAAGCGAAGAAGCCAACGATACCTCAGGTGATATGCCAGTGATGAGGGAGAAAAGGATTCACCCCTTTCAGTGCGAAGGGACGGTGAAGATAAGAGGAGCTGATCCTGTGCCAGGGAGGATGCTGAGGGACATGGGATCCGACTTCAGCCTTGTTAGTGAATCATTCTTCCCCAAGGACTACAGAAGTTCCAGTACAAGGTCCAGCAATTTTTGCATATTTTGCATATAAATTACATTATATGCCATTATATGTCAATTACAAATATATATATATATATATATATATATATATATATATATATATATATATATATGTATATATATATATATATATATATATATATATATATATATATATATATATATATATATATATATATATATATATATATATATGTCGTACCTAGTAGCCAGAACGCACTTCTCAGCCTACTATGCAAGGCCCGATTTGCCTAATAAGCCAAGTTTTCCTGAATTAATATATTTTCTCTATTTTTTTTTCTTATGAAATGATAAAGCTACCCATTTCATTGTGTCTGAGGTCAATTTTGTTTTATTGTAGTTAAAATTAACGTAGATATATGACCGAACCTAACCAACCCTACCTAACCTAACCTAACCTATCTTTATAGGTTAGGTTGGGTTAGGTTGCCGAAAAAGGTAGGTTAGGTTAGGTTAGGTAGGTTAGGTAGTCGAAAAAACATTAATTCATGAAAACTTGGCTTATTAGGCAAATCGGGCCTTGCATAGTAGGCTGAGAAGTGCGTTCTGGCTATTAGGTACGACATATATATATATATATATATATATATATATATATATATATATATATATATATATATATATATATATATATATATATATATATATATATATATATATATATATATATATATGTCGTACCTAGTAGAAAGAACGCACTTCTCAGCCTACTATGCAAGGCCCGATTTGCCTAATAAGCCAAGTTTTCATGAATTAATATATTTTCTCTAATTTTTTTCTTATGAAATGATAAAGCTACCCATTTCATTATGTATGAGGTCAATTTTTTTTTTATTGGAGTTAAAATTAACGTAGATATATGACCGAACCTAACCAACCCTACCTAACCTAACCTAACCTATGTTTATAGGTTAGGTTAGGTTAGGCAGCCGAAAAAGTTAGGTTAGGTTAAGTAGGTTAGGTAGTCCAAAAAACATTAATTCATGAAAACTTGGCTTATTAGGCAAATCGGGCCTTGCATAGTAGGCTGAGAAGTGCGTTCTGGCTACTAGGTACGACATATATATATATATATATATATATATATATATATATATATATGTCGTACCTAGTAGCCAGAACGCACTTCTCAGCCTACTATGCAAGGCCCGATTTGCCTAATAAGCCAAGTTTTCATGAATTAATTGTTTTTCGACTACCTAACCTACCTAACCAAACCTAACCTAACTTTTTTGGCGACCTAACCTAACCTAACCTAAAAAGATAGGTTAGGTTAGATTAGGTAGGGTTGGTTAGGTTTGGTCATATATCTACGTTAATTTTACCTCCAATAAAAAAAATTGACCTCATACATAGAGAAAAGGGTTGCTTTATCATTTCATAAGAAAAAAATTATAGTAAATATATTATTCAGGAAAACTTGGCTTATTAGGCAAATCGGGCCTTGAATAGTAGGCTGAGAAGTGAGTTCTGGCTACTAGGTACGACATATATATATATATATATATATATATATATATATATATATATGTCGTACCTAGTAGCCAGAACGCACTTCTCAGCCTACTATGCAAGGCCCGATTTGCCTAATAAGCCAAGTTTTCCAGAATTAATATATTTTCTCAAATTTTTTTCTTATGAAATGATAAAGCTACCCATTTCATTATGTATGAGGTCAATTTTTTTTTATTGGAGTTAAAATTAACGTAGATATATGACCGAACCTAACCAACCCTACCTAACCTAACCTAACCTATCTCTATAGGTTAGGTTAGGTTAGGTAGCCGAAAAAGTTAGGTTAGGTTAGGTTAGGTAGGTTAGGTAGTTGAAAAACAATTAATTCATGAAAACTTGGCTTATTAGGCAAATCGGGCCTTGAATAGTAGGCTGAGAAGGGCGTTCTGGCTACTAGGTACGACATATATATATATATATATATATATATATATATATATATATATATATATATATATATATGTCGTACCTAATAGCCAGAACGCACTTCTCAGCCTACTATTCAAGGCCCGATTTGCCTAATAAGCCAAGTTTTCATGAATTAATGTTTTTTCGTCTACCTAACCTACCTAACCTAACCTAACCTAGCTTTTTTTGGCTACCTAACCTAACCTTACCTATAAATATTGGTTAGGTTAGGTTAGGTAGGGTTGGTTAGGTTCGGTCATATATCTACGTTAATTTTAACTCCAATAAAAAAAAATTGACCTCATACATAGAGAAAAGGGTTGCTTTATCATTTCATAAGAAAAAAAATTATAGTAAATATATTAATTCAGGAAAACTTGGCTTATTAGACAAATCGGGCCTTGAATAGTAGGCTGAGAAGTGAGTTCTGGCTACTAGGTACGACATATATATATATATATATATATATATATATATATATATATATATATATATATATATATATATATATATACATATATATATATATATATATATATATATATATATATATATATATATATATATATATATATATATATATGTATATATATATATGTCGTACCTAGTAGCCAGAACGCACTTCTCAGCGGACTATGCAAGGCCCGATTTGCCTAATAAGCCAAGTTTTCATGAATTAATATATTTTCTCTAATTTTTTTCTTATGAAATGATAAAGCTACCCATTTCATTACGTATGAGGTCAAGTTTTTTTAATTGGAGTTAAAATGAACGTAGATATATGACCGAACCTAACCAACCCTGCCTAACCTAACCTAACCTATCTTAATAGGTTAGGTTAGGTTAGGTAGCCGAAGAAGTTAGGTTAGGTTAGGTTAGGTAGGTTAGGTTGTCGAAAAATAATTATTTCATGAAAACTTGGCTTATTAGGCAAATCGGGCCTTACATAGTAGGCAGAGAAGTGCGTTCTGGCTACTAGGTACGACATATATATATATATATATATATATATATATATATATATATATATATATATATATATATATATATATATATATATATATATATATATATATATATATATATGTAATTGACGATCACAAAACACTGATCATTTTATGCGGAAAATCCACAGAGAAATATGAAATGAGGTGAACGTTTCGGCTTGTTAAAGCCTTTGTCAACACCAGACTGACGAACTGGTGTTGTCAGTCTGGTGTTGACAAAGGCTTTAACAAGCCGAAACGTTCACCTCATTTCATATTTCTCTGTGGATTTTCTGCATATATATATATATATATATATATATATATATATATATATATATATATATATATATATATATATATATATATATATATATATATATATGTCGTACCTAATAGCCAGAACGTACTTTTCAGCCTACTATTCAAGGCCCGATTTGCCTAATAAGCGAAGTTTTCATGAATTAATGTTTTTTCGACTACCTAACCTACCTAACCTAACCTAACCTAACTTTTTCTGCTACCTAACCGAACCTAACCTATGAAGATAGGTTAGGTTAGGTTAGGTAGGGTTGGTTAGGTTCGGTCATATATCTACGTTAATTTTAACTCCATTAAAAATAAATTGACCTCATACATAATGAAATGGGTAGCTTTATCATTTCGTAAGAAAAAAACTAGAGAAAACATATTAATTCATGAAAACTTGGCTTATTAGGCAAATCGGGCCTTGCATTGTAGGCTGATAAGTGCGTTCTGGCTACTAGGTACGACATATATATATATATATATATATATATATATATATATATATCGTACCTAGTAGCCAGAATGCACTTCTCGGCCTACTATCCAAGGCCCGATTAGCCTAATATGCCAAGTTTTCCTGAATTAATATATTTTCTCTATTTTTTTCCTTATGAAATGATAAAGGTACCCATTTCATTATGTATGAGGTAATTTTTTTTTACTGGAGTTAAAATTAATGTAGATATATGACCGAACCTAACCATCCCTACCTAACTTAACGTAACCTATCTTTATAGGTTAGGTTAGGTTAGGTACCCGAAAAAGTTAGGTTAGGTTAGGTTAGGTAGGTTAGGTAGTCGAAAAACAATTAATTCATGAAAACTTGGCTTATTAAGCAAAATGGGCCTTGCATAGTAGGCTGAGAAGTGCGTTCTGGCTTCTAGGTACGACATATATATATATATATATATATATATATATATATATATATATATATATATATATATATATATATATATATATAATGCACACACTTGCCTAATCATGCAAGTTAAAAGTATAGAACTTTTAGACACACAACACCCACCAGGGGACTTGAACCCTGGCCACCAAGATGGCAGGGGTACGCACTTATACCCACTGCACTATACTCAGAGCCCCAAAAGAGGTGGGAATTCTGGGGTATTTAACTCCCAGGCAACCCATCCTCTCCAGGCCATGGTATAGTGAGAGGCAATTGACGTTTTCCATCAAGCCCTGTTATATAGGAGAACACGTACTTACCTAGTTGTACTCACCTAGTTGTGCTTGGGGGGTTGAGCTCTGGCTCTTTGGTCCTGCCTCTCAACCGTCAATAAACAGGTGTACAGGTTCCTGAGCCTATTGGGCTCTATCATATCTACACTTAAAACTGTGTATGGAGTCAGCCTCCACCACATTACTTCCTAATGCATTCCATTTGTCAACCACTCTGACAATAAAAAAGTTCTTTCTAATATCTCTGTGGCTCATTTGGACACTCAGTTTCCACCTGTGTCCCCTAGTGCATGTGCCCCTTGTGTTAAATAGCTTGTCTTTATCAGCCCTGTCGATTCCCTTGAGAATCTTGAATGTGGTGATCATGTCCCCCATAACTCTTCTGTCTTCCAACGAAGTGAGGAAGACAGAAGATCATTTTGATCATTTAAACAGCTTTCATCTTATATACCCGCATTTGGGTGAGGTGATATGTTACAACAGTTTTGGATGAGGTGAACAAAATTTCAACACAAGATAGAACACGAAACAATGGGTATAAATTTGGTAAATTAAAGGGAAGAATTAAATTAATCCTTTAAGTAAATTAAAGGTAACTGCAAAGGGCCTATTGGCCCATATTTCTTGATGCTTCTATATTGGTGCGGAGTCATGAAGTGGGTAGAATATAGTTGTGCATTAATTGGCTGTTGATTGCTGGTGTTGACTTCTTGATGTGTAGTGCCTCGCAGATGTCAAGCCGCCTGCTATCGCTGTATCTATCGATGATTTCTGTGTTGTTTGTTAAGATTTCTCTGATGATGGTCTGGTTGTGGGAAGAGATTATATGTTCCTTAATGGAGCCCTGTTGCTTATGCATCGATAATCGCCTGGAAAGAGATGTTGTTGTCTTGCCTATATACTGAGTTCTTTGAGGCTTACAGTCCCCAAGTGGGCATTTGAAGGCATAGACGACGTTGGTCTCTTTTAAAGCGTTCTGCTTTGTGTCTGGAGAGTTTCTCATGAGTAGATTGGCCGTTTTTTTGGTTCTATAGTAAATCGTCAATTGTATCTTCTGAGTTTTGTCTGTAGGGATAACGTTCCTATCAACAATATCTTTCAGGACTCTTTCCTCCGTTTTATGAGCTGTGGAAAAGAAGTTCCTGTAAAATAGTCTAATAGGGGTTAAAGGTGTTGTGTTAGTTGTCTCTTCAGAGGTTGCATGGCCTTTCACCTTCCTTCTTATGATGTCTTCAACGAAACCATTGGAGAATCCGTTGTTGACTAGGATCTGCCGTACCCTACAGAGTTCTTCATCGACTTGCTTCCATCCTGAGCTGTGGCTGAGAGCACACTCGACATAAGCGTTAACAACACTTTTCTTGTACCTGTCTGGGAGTAGTGGAAATGGCCCCATAGACCGGCCGTTTTGATTTTTTCCAGGGGCTGGTCTACGTCGCAGGGCTATTTTCAACTTTTAGACCGGCCGTTTTGGTTTTTTCCAGGGCCGGTCTACGTCGCAGGGCTATTTTCAACTTTTAGACCGGCCGTTTTTGTTTTTTCCAGGGCCGGTCTACGTCGCAGGGCTATTTTCAACTTTTAGACCGGCCGTTTTGGTTTTTTCCAGGGCCGGTCTACGTTGCAGGGCTATTTTCAACTTTTAGACCGGCCGTTTTTGTTTTTTCCAGGGCCGGTCTACGTCGCAGGGCTATTTTCAAATTTTAGACCAGCTGTTTTGGTTTTTTCCAGGGCCGGTCTACGTCGCAGGGCTATTTTCAAGTTTTAGACCGGCCGTTTTGGTTTTTTCCAGGGCCGGTTTGTGGCGCAGGGTTATTTTCAAGTTTTAGACCGGCCGTTTTGGTTTTTTCCAGGGCCGGTCTACGTCGCAGGGTTATTTTCAACTTTTAGACCGGCCGTTTTTGTTTTTCCCAGGGCCGGTCTACGTCGCAGGGTTATTTTCAACTTTTAGACCGGCCGTTTTGTTTTTTTTCCGGGGCCGGTCTACGCACCCCTAGTTTCACGAACTTGAAGTACGACATAGACCGTGCGTTATTTGTTTTTCAGGGGCCGGTCTACGCACCCTGGGTTTTCTACAAGTCGCTCTATGGCCCCTGCCATTTTCGCTCAAGGGGATTAAACGGCCGCCTCAAGTCATCCCCAAATTTCGTTGGCTCAGTGACCCTGCACAGACATTGTTAATGGTCCATGACGTCACCAGCTAGCCGCTCAGCGTTCCTGCACCGGCATGTTCAAGGGGATTAAAAAGCCGGTCTATTAGTCGTGTGTTTTGCGATACAACAGTGACCTTGAAACCTAATGTAAAATACCATCATCCCTAGTCGATTTTCAATTTCATATTTACTTCCAACCATCGCCCATTACATTTATCAAAGGGGATCATGTATGTTAGGGAAGAACATAACTTCAGCACTGCAAGAAGTTATGTGTGTATTTTCAAGTTCGTCCCCTGCTGCCGGTGTTTACCCAGGTCTTTTTCCTAAATATACAACTTATCCAATTCATTCCTATTCTGTTTCACGTTGATACGTTTAATAGGTTATTAATATTCCCCTTAACTATGACCATTCAGTCACACCTCTATCATGTCACCCCTATTTCTTCTTCGTCATCGTTCTAGAGAATGTAATTTGAGCTTTGACAATCTTTCTTAAAGGATCGTTTATTATGCATAGGGCAAAAATAAAATGAAAAAACTGCTATCAGTCGTTTATATTAAAAAATAGAGGCCTGGGCATTGGTGATTTCAAAGCGTGTTCAGTAGTAAACCAATATTGACCTTAAATAAAAAAATCTCATTCAGTAAAGCAAGCATCTCATGTTTTAAAATAAGGCCTTCTGCGGCGCGAGGCGCGCTAAATGTGGATCCCTGGAGGTTCACACATAAGTGTGAACTCTTAATCTGTCTTAATACCTGACCTATACTCTGTGCTTCATCAAAGTTGATATTCAGCTACAATAGCTCGTATATTCGCTCATTGCTTATATTTTCTGTTATTCATAAACCCTATCAAACCATCCTAACCTAACCTAACCTAACTTATTATATATAACAAACAAATACATTCTACAGAACAGTTATTGTTGTTGTTTAGTGACATCGTGAAAAGCGACCACAGGTGTAGGGATAAGGTATTGCTGGCCATTAGCATATAGGTGTGAAGGTATTACAGCACCTGACTGGTCAACTATGTGTGACGTCACCAGACAACCAATGCAATCTTTGGCGTCCTACTGGCATGTGTATTTGATGTTATTATTCAAAAATGACTAGACTATCCATCCCCACCTAACCTAATCAGAGGTTTAAGAATATACATTGTATAGGTTTCTATTATTTTATTGGTAATAAAAGTTTACATTCTAGTCTTAACAGTAAAATTGTAATGGGGAACAAGCATAATATTTCAGATGTTGGTCATACCAATCCCAGATCCTGGTAATTTTTGTGAGACCAGTTCCTCTGCCACATCAAATCTGGAAGAATAAATAGAAACCATATTAGCAACACAGAATAATAATAATAATAATAAATCAGCAATAATATGAAAGACAATATATGGCAAACATCTAAAATATACTTACAGCTCAGTAATATGAGGATTCATCACACAGCGATAGACATTTACCCTGTCCATCTATGCAAAATGTCTTTTTGCAGTTAGGCATTGCAAAATTAGAATATGCAAACTGAATTATCTTCCTATCGTTCATATCATATTCCCCATATTCAAATAAAGTTTCAAATTTATGTAGTGCAGCTCTCAAGTTCAGGTTGCATAATTGATAAACGAAAAACATGGCATAGGCTCCACAATAATAGGAGTCCATGCTCTGTATGCGTTGTGTGAACATGTAAACTCTGTAATCTTCAAAATAAGAGAGGAATTCTTGTAAATAACGTGAATGGAATTCCATCTTCAGCCCAAAACTGTCCAACAGGGCGATAATGGCACCTGAAGGTTTATTGTGTACATACACAGTCATCCAATGACCCATCATCGTTTCAGGGGATTTCTCATCTAAAGTATTTAAAATAAATACCACTGGCTCTTTATTCAATTTCTTGAAGATTCTCCGTACATCGTTCGCTAAATAACATCCGATATATATGGCTTCTTCCCCTAAATATATATTTTTCAACCCATTGTTTATTTCTAAACAATTCATGTTTCTTAGGCTCTCGTTTCACAAATAATACGTCGGTCAGCATTAATTTTCATAACCCCAGTAGTAGGACCAAACAGCAGTATAACTTTATTTCCCACTATGGCTGTATTAAATTCCAATGTAATTCTTAAATTCCCTGTTGCTTCCAAGGAAACTGTATCCTTTATTTCTTCTGGTAATAAATTAAAGACCAGCAGAGTTTGTCCTTTAACGAACGATTCGTAGGATAAAATATTATCTACATTAAATCCTACGGCATTCAGGACCGTAAAATATAATTTCGAACATTTATGGGGGAAATCACACGCGATATTAAATAAACTCGTGCCGTTCACCGAGATATATACGTTGCTCAAGGCAGAATTGTTGAAATATAATGGGTTTAAGGTATAATCTCCAGAAATGGCTTCCATATCAATAATGGCCATGTATAACTTCTCAGGGATCACTCCACCCCAGGGTTGGTCCATAGTTAATGATTTTTGGCCCTGCCCTAGAATATAGGTTTTAAATAGGGTTTTATCAAATATATACGTTACTGCTCCAATATTTTGGGCGAGTGCTCTGTTAATAGCTAGTAGCCCAGAAGGGAATGGGGTTAATCTATCTATCCATAAGCGGGCCATATTTATATTATATTTATAATTAGCAGTTGCTGTATCACTGCCAATAACCCATTTATCACTATTTAACTCCAAACGTATTCTTACATCTACGTTATCCAGTAAATATTCGCTAATAGATGCAATATCCAGCAGTAATTTAAAGCACGTATAAATGCCCTGTTCTTTCATATTAGCCATTTTCTCATCCTGATCTATCGTGGTCGTAGCAAAATACTGCGTATCAATTTTATTGGGTATCGTTAGCGCCTCTTCTTTATAAAAATGCGCTAGATGCTTAAAACCATCAATTTTACTTCTGGAAAGAGTCGTTAGCAGCTTTATATACGCCCAATAAGAAAATAAAGAATTACTTTCAACTACTTGTTCGTTGAAATACACCACCACTGTTTTAAAAAGTGTTTGTGATAAACCATTAGCGACAGTCACTTTTTTGCCCGAATCTATTGCGGCGTCAGCTACTGTTAATTCTATGCCCACTTCTAGGGCTAGTGATGACATGTCCAGGAAATGACCAGGAATGCCAGGGATTCTAAATTCAATATACGAGACCTTAAATTTATTAATTCCTAAATTAACAGGTAAAATATCAATATTTTTCCTGCTGGCTAGTGGACTCGATCATACGTGCTGAATTAAGTTTGGGAAATCCATCTGTTACAGCCACTGTGTAACTTTCCAAAGGGGATTGTAGCCCCGCTCCTAGTGTAGTAGTAGTATTCATGATGGATGCTATGAGAGGAATGAATTGTAATTTATGCAAACACGTCATTATATCTCTTATTCTTCTTATTCTGTTTTGTGAAACTGCGAATAAGTGCTAATTTAGTGGCCTTAGCCTTTCTCTTAGACTTTTTCCGCCTTTTACCACCACCTAAAATCTGACGGCCAACTCCCTTCAATGATTCGATCCCATGCTTCTTCATTGACTTTTTAAAGGAATGTTCGCCTGTTTGCATGTCTTGCAATACATTCTGACCCATACTTAAGACGGCAGGAGCGAGGGTTCTCATTAAAAATGGGGCTGCTTTACGGGCTAAACCAGTGAGGAAACTGAATATACCACCTCCTCTTATATGACTCCTATTGAATATTCTAATATCACTCAGCCCACCTCCTTTATATGAGGCAGGTGGGCTAATTAAGAATAATATTTCGTCTACAGACGGAGGGATGAAATTGACGCGCATTTTGTAGCTTGCAGATGAGTAATGAGGCTCGGAACTGTAATGTCCTTATTATATAGACCCAATTCGGGGTCGTATATGTAAAACAGCTGTTGTGCTTCCGCGTTTATCGAAATAAATAGGAGTCCCATTAGGATCTGTTACTGCAATACTTATACTATCCAGTACATTTGTATTTAGAGGTTTATATAGTTTCCTATTCGTGCTTTCACCACCCTGCAAAGACACTACGTCCAATATATTCACTAATAAATTTCCGTACATCGTAGGAGCAATTTTATCGCAATAAACACACAAGTAATCCATCATGCCCCTTGGTTGTGGAGGGTACGGACACGTGTCTGATATGGGTGTTTCATCCAAATAATTCTTGTGTACGTATATATCATAATTTTTATGCTGTTCAGTTCCTAAAACCTTGCCAATACTCGCCCCAAAAGATAGGGAAATCCTGCATACTGTTCGATTATCGTCATAATTCAATACATTCTCATCGCTGCTCGCGGTATTGAACTTTACTCTATTGGAAATCGATCCATATTTATTATATGCATCAGCATATCTTGGGAAATGCGTCTTATAGACATCAGACACAAAACTCAAATCGTTCTGTGAAAATATATTGGTAATTTCATTATTGATGGCGTATATAATTTCCTTTATGCCACCAGCTAAAATATTAGTTTTCGGTAGAAATTTGGAATGTTTGTAACTAATTCCTTTAGCATCTAGGTACATAATTCTCACGCGGATATAACTCTCCAGATCATCCGATCTTATTATGTAATATGACGAAGGCAATAATATATTCTGGAGACACATTTCGTAGGAGCGTCTAGAATCCAGTACAAGTTGATTATACAGTCTGTTTTCAAAAGCACTAGGTACATTATTAGGAAATAAATCTGTATTAGAAACACTAGTAGCGTAAATAACGTGGGAATCCATTGCTGGACTATGAATGAATAAACTAAAAACAAAACAGAACATCTATTTATACACTCACCTTTAGTAAGCTAGCCAAGTTGCTCCTCCACCAACTTTAGGGCGTTTAGTTTCTCCAGCAGCTGTAGTAGGAGCATACGCCCGTTTTCTTCTTTGTGCCACGTCATCATTAAATACTTGTTTACGAGATTCTGTATTCCTAAACATTTCTCGTGGAGTTGAGGTTAAAGAGATGAATAATTTAACCAGCGGTAATTTTTCTCGTGGGAATACAGAGCGGTGAATTGTCATTTTAGTTAAAATATCATCAATTATGTTTATTCCAGTCACTGGCATTTGCAGATTCCCATTGACGTCCCATTGCACCATCTTGCTTTCACCAAAATAATTTAACAGCGAAGTAGCATAATCATGATCTTTAGCTTTCAATTTTAAATGTACCCAATGTACTATTGAAGGATTAGCTCGTACTGAAACTGGTGCTACTGGAGTACTTGCTGCTGGTGTTGGAGCTAGTGATGGAGCTACTTCTGCTTTTTTAACTACTGCTACTTTAGCAGGTCCCTCATCGATGGTTTTACGAGGTACTAGATAATATTCTTTCATTTTTATTTATTATATAGCCTGGATATTAAACTAGCAGCTATGGGTAATAATATACCGAGGATACTGCCTCCTTTACGAGTCAATAAAATACGCTTTTTGTTTGAAATTGAGGGTTTCTTGCAAGCCAGCGAATGCAAGGTGTCTCTATATTTATTCAATTTGACTATAACTTTCTTCTTAACTGGAAGCCTATTTTTCAGAAAATTGTTGAAAATCTCTGACAAGCAATGAATATGTGGTTTTTTAAACTGAGCAATCAATTTTTTCCTGGCTGAGGAATTAAGTTTGCTCAGCAAGGTCACCAACTCTCTGTACTTGTATACTAATGGCTTCTTCATATCTTCAACAAATCATCAGCATCAATCCACTGATCAAATGAAGAGTCGTAGCCTTCGTACCTTACTTTATACTGTAATTTATTATTAGGCAATGTACGTTTGCGTAGTACTTTCTCAATATTAAATGCAACTGGTAAATGGGTTAGGGTTAATTCTTCCTTGTAAAACCCTCCGTCAATAGGCTTGTTATTCAAATCTTGTAAAAAATATAATGGGATAGGCTGACTTTTATCTATACGAATAATTCTGAAAATTTCTTCCGTGTTTTGTCTAGCAAAACCTTTCTTGAATGTCGAAATTCTGTTGGAGAGAGTAATGCGAACTGTATCCCCGACAGCTAGTAGAGAACTAAGACCTGCTTTAGGTTTGTCCTTACTTTTATACATGAGATTGAACTGTTTCTTTATATCTTGTGGACGAGATAAAGCATGAACATCAACTGGAGTCCGACCACCTAACCCTCGGTGGGGTGTTGTGTTATACGCCTTTATGATATCAGGTGTGAGAGTTTGTGTTTTTTAACTTGTGAGAAGTTTTGGAATAAATTAAAATTGGTATAAGGAATTTTAGCTCGGAAAATTTCTAAGAACTTTCTTTATTCTTTAACCTTTATTCCTGTCGTGATATTCAAGTAGGTCGCCTGAGGAAGGACTTGCTTAGCTAACACACCAGTGTAGTAACCAGCTCATTCCTCACTTTGGGACCATGTATGAACAATTGACTAGGCGCGAGCAAACGCCGAGACCCCAATGAAAATTGAAATCCCCCCCACTTAGGCCGCCGACCTTCGCCAATCGCCGAAGCGAATCTAACGAGTAGGTCACGGGCTCTCACAACAATAATTTATTGTTGTGTGGTGCCGTATATTTGATCCAAAGCTCAGAAAGTTAGTCTCAATGTTAGTCGAGTGTGAAGAACATTTGCATAACAATAATAATGTGTGGGGGTGTAACGAAAAGACAGTGTTAACCATAACAACTTAGTTTATTCAATAAAGTACTAACTACTACAACAAAACAAAAGAAATGTCAATGACGTTACTCGAAATCCTTCCTGTGACACTATCAATGACAGCTAGACACCAGCCCCTCGGACTGCATAATGAACTAACTCGAACATAAGCGTGACCACAGAGGAATCAACAAGCAAGCAAGGACTAACAGATCTATAATCACAATTACAACAAATGACACAGTAGGTTCTGAAATACGTCTCCAGTAACCTCCTAACTGTTCTACGCCTCAGTGCAGTCTACACCTGCAACAGCGGTTGCAATGCAATCAAATCAGTAGTCTTTCAATGACAACAATAACTAATGGGTTCACTGGCAACTCCAGCACCCTTCCTCAAATTAATCCTTACGTTAACACTACGTCCCACGGACGATCAACAATCAATAACAATTGATTTACGTTAATAACACAATAACATTTACGTTAATTACAAGGTAACATTTACGTTAAATTAACAACTCTTACAACTGTCACTAGTAACGCGGAAATCAAACAACACTCTACCCGTCGAGCATTCAGTGAGAAAATCCCATTAATCCCTGTACTTCCAGACAGCTGATTAATCTCTACTAGTTACGTTAATTTACGTTAATCGGTTACTAATCACTCAGCGATGGTAAACTCTGATTTGCAATGTCCAAAGTGCTAAGAGAACGGTAATCACTCGTGATTACCTTTAGAGTAATTAATTACTATCCTCAAGATCAATAATTAAACAATTAAAATACGCAACCTTTCACACTGGCTCAGCAATTTACATTAAGGTACGAATTCCGTCTGAGCCTTCCATACTCAGACCAATTCAGGCGACTAATAACAGTAATTAGCCCCACGTTTACGTTATTCTAAAATGACGCTACTCCTCTCACGAGTCAATCAAATGCCGGTACTTCCGGGTAGATAACGACGTTACGTTAATGGAACAATGTAGCCTTCGTGTGAGTCGATCAAACAAGGATCGAGATTAATTACTTTGACTTCCTGAAACACGTCAATTACCCGGCCCACTGACCGTTAATTACGACAGACAATACTCTAATTCTTATCTGGCTGATGGCTAGGCTCCTCGAGACTACCGTAGCTGCTTACAGGAAAGTAAATTAACCCAAACGCATTCTACGTTACTCAAATTGTCAAAGAACAAATTCTCTTAAAGCAATGGGCGTTCCCTTGGTTACGTTATATTAATTGCCTCGCAATCACCTCACTGAATACTGGACTTCGATGTCCTACCAGATAACCAGGAGAATATATGTATATCCAAGTACTCGTCTACAGCCGAGTTCACCCACGACAATGACAAATCACACTAACAAATCACAGTGATTTACGTTACAATTCGGTTGCTATGACAATACTGCAGAACCTAGTAAAATAACCTACAGGACATGAACCCTCTAGAACCCTGCCCCACAATGGTTTTACTGAACTGCAATCACATACGGTGATTGCTCAACACTAGCAACAATCACCATCAAATAACAACCCCCTTTTGCAATAACACACACGGCAAGTACTCTAATTTCCAAATATTAGGATACTGCACACACTTACTTACTGCTGCAAATGACCCCTAGAACATAGGTCAATATATTGCAATCACCACACAGTAAATAAAACAATAACACTGGGCACCGTGACACTACGATTATATATATATATATATAATTACCGCTGACACATGTAGCCTACAGCTATCAAACGTTATTGGGAACACTAAGGAGAATCTCACACTCCTTAAATCACATGGGTGAGTGATTTATCGGTCACGCATGCCGATAAACACTCGAGAGTTACGTTACTCGACAGAGCGGGGGCGGTCTCTCTAGACGGCCTCGTCACTCACCAAACCTCACCAAAATTACGTTAATTAATACTGCAACCACAATATATATATTTATATAAATCACACTTGTCACGGCCCTGGGAACACTACAAGAAATTTAAGCCACACTGTGGCACACTCCACAATAATCATTGCCAGGAATCACTGGCGTTACACATACCTGAGCGCTCAGTGTTGGAATTCCACACCTGCAAGACCACACATGGAAATGATATCACTCCGTCCCACGGACGATCAAAAATGATTACCACAATGAAATAAAAGAATTTATTACATGGACATCCTCTCCGTCCTTGGCTAATCTATGTATCCTGTTCCCGTGTGTACCCACACACACACACACACACACTGTACGTCTGTGTACACCAGACTTAAGTCCCTCTGGACTGACAAGATGACAACACAGGTGATTAATCTCCTCGCCCACAATTCACTCCACCTGAACAGGTGCTGCGTGACAATGTGACGGAACACTTGACCTCGAATTCAAGCTTTAGAGACTACTAATCACCGAAATACACACATAGGTACTTACTCATTCACACTGCCGGCTTTACACACCATTCCCATACATCAGGCACCCCGCTATAGGTGGCTGGCTCGCTCCGGGTGGCGTAGGCGGCGGTAGTTCCTGACCGTAGTACTTACACGGAAAATTGGCGCACACTCGAACCCCTCCCACTCAACACGGCTGAGTTCGCACCCTCGACTCCCCGGTGAAGTGAAGCGTTCATACCCAGGTGACGCGCACAACGATAGCGTCTCACACCAACCTTGGGAAATTGCCTTAACACTGACACGAATTTCCCCGTTCCCATCGACTGCTACAGAGCACTAGCAAGTCTAATCATCACTGGTATGGGATCTACGAGTCTGTTGCTGCTCGTATGCACATTCCCCCACGATCCCAGATCACTGTACCTCTACCCCCTGCATACAATAATGTCTTAAACCCCTCCAAGCGACGACTTCGGCCGGATTCTGTGACGACCGATGTCGTAGGTGAAGCAGGAAGCATCAGCAGTTGTAGTCCAGCCACCACGACGCCCTATACATCAATTTGGCCGAATTGAGTACAGGAACGTCTTGACAAGGTGGCGGCTGAGTTCAGAATGATGCTCACACCGGCTCTTCCCGCGTCCTTCTCGAAATAACCAATGAGAGGAAGGCATACAGCGGCCTACCCCTCTCATCCAATCAGCGACGGTGTAGCATAGCCCCTAGGGCAGCTCCAAGATGGCCGACCAACATGGCGGCTCAAGATGTTTACTAAGATGGCGGCTGGTTTCCATGACAACCACTCAAGTGGGCAGCCAGCGCGGGGGCCCCACACCCAGGCCGACGGCCTAGCTGTTTCCCGCGCAAAGCTGAGCCTGGCCTCATGCCATACAATGAGATGATGCTATCAGCTCTAGCACTGTCCACAGACATGCCACCCCGGCCAGGGTAACATTTATGGACTGCTGATGACTGGGGCTCTCACATGAGCCCAAACACTAGATGTTTCGGTTGCTGGTACAAAACTTAAGTCCGCCCACTTAACAAGTGCACTTAACAAGTGTACTGGCTCCCACAGGCATAAGAGCACTATTGTAAGTGAGCTGGTGAACCACCCCCTCACATAACTCCCCACCAAAAAGATAAAATTTCCCGGAGGAAAATTTCATCTAAACATCACCAGCCACTTACACTTGGCTCTTAATTAAGTGCACGGCGGCTGGGTGGTGGTGGTGATTCATCCGTTTTCTGTTGACGTCGGTGGCTGGCCGGACAAGATGTGACGTCACTGGCTCGTCCAGGGTGGTACTTCCTGACCATAGTGCGGTCGTGCTCAGGTTCTGGGTCCAGGTTAAGCCGGCTCAACGCCTCGCAGCTTCCCTTCCTCAGTCCCTTCACACTCTCGCCCCACAGGTCTGTGTCATACTGGACACAATAGGTAGCACACTGGGATGGACTTACCAATGAAGTACAGACTCAACACCTTCCCTACCCTACCGACACAATCCCGACAGTTAGCAGACTGTCTTGACTTCCCGGTGACAGGGTCTTTCTTCCTGTCTGTCTGTCACTCTCAGACCGGGTTGCTCTACCGACTGAGTTGACTGGGCTGAGGCCTCTTCAGCAGCTGTCAAACCTCGCCCCTCACTGAGCACTTGGTCACTGACCTGCTCGTTCTTCAATCTCTCAGCGACCGTTCGTTTGTCTGAGCGATCTTCCAACAGCCTGAAAGATTGGTCCAGAATATCCACTTCACTTGTGGGAACCACAGCTACCTTAGCCTCACCACTGGTAACATCAAGCAGACGTTTACTCTCCTGAGTGGTGTTAACCCTCGCGGGCCGGGCTGGTCGACAGGTTGTGGCGGGATCACCTGATCCGGGCCACACCCGTCTCACTGGGCTCACCCCCGTTTTCTGTGAAATGAAAGAAGGAAAATTGCTCTTTTTCCCTTTTACCTCATGCACCTGATCTTTCGCCTGATAAGAGGCGACCTTGACTTCCTCAGCTGGCGGCCGTGTGACATCGCCGTCAGCTGGTGAGACCCATCTGAGTCCCTCTGAATCAGTTCTCGTTTTCTGTGCAATAGGGAGAGGAGGATGGCTCCGGTTTCCTTTCACCTGCTGCGCCTCTTCTTCTGTCTGGGCGGCGGTGATCTCTGCTCGACCGGCCGGCTGACGCTTGGTGTCAACGCCAGCGGGTTTAACCTTCCTCTCACCTGTTCCTGTTTCCTCTGGGTCATTTCCACAGGACAGACCCACCTGGTTCTCTATACCAGGAGTATTACCTATCAAAAGTCCATACACTGCCTTTCTACTTAGCGCAGCTTTGATCTTACCTTTGATATATGGGGTGTCTACCAACACGGACACTTCTTCCATGTCCTTACCAGTGCCATCTGGGTACTGGACATGGAGGGTTCGACCTGTTCTACTCTCAGGCTCAACCAAACTGCTCCTGACCATGTTAACTGTAGCACCCCGGTCTCGAAAGACACTCGTCCATTGCCCATTAACTCTTCCTCTAGTTAACTCGAGTGTGTCTCTTAGGGCATCACCTCCCACGGTACTCATGCCTGTAACTTGCACCTTGGTCACCTTCTTAGTCTTAAGCCTAGTGCTGCTCGGGCACTTAGCTGCTCGGTGACCTGCCATGTTGCATGTGAAGCACCTGGGTCCCTTAACCTTGGGTTTCTGTTGGTGTCCCTTAGACTTACTTCCTTTAGGTTTGGCTCCCTTACTTGGAGCTTGAGTAAACCTTTCAACCTTTGTCACACATCGATCTAGGTATGCATCCCTAGGATCGATCTTCTCCTCTCTTGGCAATAGAGGAGGTACCTCTACTTCCAGCGCCTGTACCTCTGAGCTTGGCGCGGCAGGAGGGGCTTGACTCCCCGTCCTTGCCTCGGATTGCACTCTTGCAACTTCCAATCTAGTCAATCTCTCGTGGTGGGCATTCCACATGTAAGCCACAAATTTGGCCTTATCCTCTCTTTGCAGTTTCATAGCATCAGCTTGAGCTGCTAGGTACTCTAAAGTCATTTCCTCCTGGGGTTGTTCAGTCCCCCTCCTGAGAGGTTGTTCTGGTATCTGATTGACTACTTCCAATGAAACGTTTCTGTGGCCCAAGGAATCAGTCCTTAGCCTAGGCTGGGGTCGCGACTCCCCTTCCTTCTCCTGGGGTGGACTCAATCCCACACCCCCTGACATACCGACTATACCACGGTCGGCTAGGGAAACTCCCTTGTCCCCTAGATCACTTCTGTTTGCTCTTTCTAGACATAGACGCCGTACATAGGCATTATGGTCCTCAACATACCGCCTACATTCCTCATCTGTACGACTGTTTCTATCCTTTGGCAGCACGCCATACTTAGTCACATACAGATATACGTACTTCTTTCTATAATCCTCATCCATTCTGTGTGTGTGGTGTGTGTGTACCTAATCCTGCTAACCGACAACATACACACCCACAGCAATATTGTTCTGCAATGTTCTGCACACCTTTCTTCACAGGTTTCTCAACTTGATGAATCTTACTTTTCTGATTATGAATCAAAAGTCTACGGCCCCACGTTGGGCGCCACGCTGTGAGAGTTTTTGTTGATTTTCACTTGTGAGAAGTTTTGGAATAAATTAAAATTGGTATAAGGAATTTTAGCTCGGAAAATTTCTAAGAACTTTCTTTATTCTTTAACCTTTATTCCTGTCGTGATATTCAAGTAGGTCGCCTGAGGAAGGACTTGCTTAGCTAACACACCAGTGTAGTAACCAGCTCATTCCTCACTTTGGGACCATGTATGAACAATTGACTAGGCGCGAGCAAACGCCGAGACCCCAATGAAAATTGAAATCCCCCCCACTTAGGCCGCCGACCTTCGCCAATCGCCGAAGCGAATCTAACGAGTAGGTCACGGGCTCTCACAACAATAATTTATTGTTGTGTGGTGCCGTATATTTGATCCAAAGCTCAGAAAGTTAGTCTCAATGTTAGTCGAGTGTGAAGAACATTTGCATAACAATAATAATGTGTGGGGGTGTAACGAAAAGACAGTGTTAACCATAACAACTTAGTTTATTCAATAAAGTACTAACTACTACAACAAAACAAAAGAAATGTCAATGACGTTACTCGAAATCCTTCCTGTGACACTATCAATGACAGCTAGACACCAGCCCCTCGGACTGCATAATGAACTAACTCGAACATAAGCGTGACCACAGAGGAATCAACAAGCAAGCAAGGACTAACAGATCTATAATCACAATTACAACAAATGACACAGTAGGTTCTGAAATACGTCTCCAGTAACCTCCTAACTGTTCTACGCCTCAGTGCAGTCTACACCTGCAACAGCGGTTGCAATGCAATCAAATCAGTAGTCTTTCAATGACAACAATAACTAATGGGTTCACTGGCAACTCCAGCACCCTTCCTCAAATTAATCCTTACGTTAACACTACGTCCCACGGACGATCAACAATCAATAACAATTGATTTACGTTAATAACACAATAACATTTACGTTAATTACAAGGTAACATTTACGTTAAATTAACAACTCTTACAACTGTCACTAGTAACGCGGAAATCAAACAACACTCTACCCGTCGAGCATTCAGTGAGAAAATCCCATTAATCCCTGTACTTCCAGACAGCTGATTAATCTCTACTAGTTACGTTAATTTACGTTAATCGGTTACTAATCACTCAGCGATGGTAAACTCTGATTTGCAATGTCCAAAGTGCTAAGAGAACGGTAATCACTCGTGATTACCTTTAGAGTAATTAATTACTATCCTCAAGATCAATAATTAAACAATTAAAATACGCAACCTTTCACACTGGCTCAGCAATTTACATTAAGGTACGAATTCCGTCTGAGCCTTCCATACTCAGACCAATTCAGGCGACTAATAACAGTAATTAGCCCCACGTTTACGTTATTCTAAAATGACGCTACTCCTCTCACGAGTCAATCAAATGCCGGTACTTCCGGGTAGATAACGACGTTACGTTAATGGAACAATGTAGCCTTCGTGTGAGTCGATCAAACAAGGATCGAGATTAATTACTTTGACTTCCTGAAACACGTCAATTACCCGGCCCACTGACCGTTAATTACGACAGACAATACTCTAATTCTTATCTGGCTGATGGCTAGGCTCCTCGAGACTACCGTAGCTGCTTACAGGAAAGTAAATTAACCCAAACGCATTCTACGTTACTCAAATTGTCAAAGAACAAATTCTCTTAAAGCAATGGGCGTTCCCTTGGTTACGTTATATTAATTGCCTCGCAATCACCTCACTGAATACTGGACTTCGATGTCCTACCAGATAACCAGGAGAATATATGTATATCCAAGTACTCGTCTACAGCCGAGTTCACCCACGACAATGACAAATCACACTAACAAATCACAGTGATTTACGTTACAATTCGGTTGCTATGACAATACTGCAGAACCTAGTAAAATAACCTACAGGACATGAACCCTCTAGAACCCTGCCCCACAATGGTTTTACTGAACTGCAATCACATACGGTGATTGCTCAACACTAGCAACAATCACCATCAAATAACAACCCCCTTTTGCAATAACACACACGGCAAGTACTCTAATTTCCAAATATTAGGATACTGCACACACTTACTTACTGCTGCAAATGACCCCTAGAACATAGGTCAATATATTGCAATCACCACACAGTAAATAAAACAATAACACTGGGCACCGTGACACTACGATTATATATATATATATATAATTACCGCTGACACATGTAGCCTACAGCTATCAAACGTTATTGGGAACACTAAGGAGAATCTCACACTCCTTAAATCACATGGGTGAGTGATTTATCGGTCACGCATGCCGATAAACACTCGAGAGTTACGTTACTCGACAGAGCGGGGGCGGTCTCTCTAGACGGCCTCGTCACTCACCAAACCTCACCAAAATTACGTTAATTAATACTGCAACCACAATATATATATTTATATAAATCACACTTGTCACGGCCCTGGGAACACTACAAGAAATTTAAGCCACACTGTGGCACACTCCACAATAATCATTGCCAGGAATCACTGGCGTTACACATACCTGAGCGCTCAGTGTTGGAATTCCACACCTGCAAGACCACACATGGAAATGATATCACTCCGTCCCACGGACGATCAAAAATGATTACCACAATGAAATAAAAGAATTTATTACATGGACATCCTCTCCGTCCTTGGCTAATCTATGTATCCTGTTCCCGTGTGTACCCACACACACACACACACACACTGTACGTCTGTGTACACCAGACTTAAGTCCCTCTGGACTGACAAGATGACAACACAGGTGATTAATCTCCTCGCCCACAATTCACTCCACCTGAACAGGTGCTGCGTGACAATGTGACGGAACACTTGACCTCGAATTCAAGCTTTAGAGACTACTAATCACCGAAATACACACATAGGTACTTACTCATTCACACTGCCGGCTTTACACACCATTCCCATACATCAGGCACCCCGCTATAGGTGGCTGGCTCGCTCCGGGTGGCGTAGGCGGCGGTAGTTCCTGACCGTAGTACTTACACGGAAAATTGGCGCACACTCGAACCCCTCCCACTCAACACGGCTGAGTTCGCACCCTCGACTCCCCGGTGAAGTGAAGCGTTCATACCCAGGTGACGCGCACAACGATAGCGTCTCACACCAACCTTGGGAAATTGCCTTAACACTGACACGAATTTCCCCGTTCCCATCGACTGCTACAGAGCACTAGCAAGTCTAATCATCACTGGTATGGGATCTACGAGTCTGTTGCTGCTCGTATGCACATTCCCCCACGATCCCAGATCACTGTACCTCTACCCCCTGCATACAATAATGTCTTAAACCCCTCCAAGCGACGACTTCGGCCGGATTCTGTGACGACCGATGTCGTAGGTGAAGCAGGAAGCATCAGCAGTTGTAGTCCAGCCACCACGACGCCCTATACATCAATTTGGCCGAATTGAGTACAGGAACGTCTTGACAAGGTGGCGGCTGAGTTCAGAATGATGCTCACACCGGCTCTTCCCGCGTCCTTCTCGAAATAACCAATGAGAGGAAGGCATACAGCGGCCTACCCCTCTCATCCAATCAGCGACGGTGTAGCATAGCCCCTAGGGCAGCTCCAAGATGGCCGACCAACATGGCGGCTCAAGATGTTTACTAAGATGGCGGCTGGTTTCCATGACAACCACTCAAGTGGGCAGCCAGCGCGGGGGCCCCACACCCAGGCCGACGGCCTAGCTGTTTCCCGCGCAAAGCTGAGCCTGGCCTCATGCCATACAATGAGATGATGCTATCAGCTCTAGCACTGTCCACAGACATGCCACCCCGGCCAGGGTAACATTTATGGACTGCTGATGACTGGGGCTCTCACATGAGCCCAAACACTAGATGTTTCGGTTGCTGGTACAAAACTTAAGTCCGCCCACTTAACAAGTGCACTTAACAAGTGTACTGGCTCCCACAGGCATAAGAGCACTATTGTAAGTGAGCTGGTGAACCACCCCCTCACATCAGGCAATATGGGCAGATATCTCGAGGTATTGTGCGCAGTCATATATTTATAAATCTTAGTTTTCATGGTACGTATAAAGCGTTCGGCAATAGCAACTTTTGTTTCTTGAGAAAAAACGCTATACAGTCTAATATTTTTAGCTGCAAGCATTCGTTGCATATGAGAATTATAAAATTCACCTCCTCGATCTGTATTTATTTTACGTATTCCTTGGAAATATGAGGATTCCAATATGTTTTTCAGAGCCTTACTCACAGTCTGTCCATCTTTGCGTATCAGAGGTGCTACTTGCGCATACCGTGAAAAAATATCGACACAGACGAGAATGTATTTAATATCATCATTGTGTTTAGCTATTCATCCCATTTCTGCTAAATCACAAGCTAAATATATACGGGGTTTAGGACTAAGCACCTTTCTTCGTAGAAATATGCGAGGTTTTAATGCGTGCAAAGTGTAGGCTTTAGACGATTTCAAGTATTCTTTGACATCTGATAAAGTAATATCTGGCTTTATGGTTTTAGCTGCTTTATACAACCTATTGACCCCCCCTAACCCTCCTGAGGATGCGGGGTTATAATAAATTTTATCTAGTACGTGCTCCATCTTCTAATAAAGTGATATCGGATTGTATGGTTTTAGCTGTTTTATACATCCGATATACCAACCCCCCCTAACCTCCCCTTGTGGTTGTTGTTTAGTACGTTCACCATTGGTAAACAATTTCGTATGGATGCTCACCAACAATATTGCTACGGAAGGTGATGCGTTCAGGGGTTTTTACTCCTAAATCCACCAATAAATACCCATAAGGTTTACTGATGGCTTTCTTGTAGATATCCAAAAGCTTTTTAGAATCTTGTTTTCCAAATAACTGCCGCCCTAAAGTCTCAATTTGAGCTAAATCTCTAGATTTCACTAATATGAAATGGGAGGCGTTTAAACTGATACTTCTAGCATATTTCCCAGAGAAAAATATATTTTGGGTAATGAATATGCACGAAATAGCAAGATGTCTGCCTTTAGTGAAGATATCAGACACGATTTTGGAATTAGCAGATTCGATGAACAAGTCATCGATAATAATTAAAATAGGCAAATCATCTGTACGTTCATCTAAAGTGTCAATAATTTCAGGTTGAGCTATTATTTTCTTGTTAATTACTGGATCGTCTAGCAATGCTCTGTAACTGCCGCCGCATATAATAATACTGAAGAATTTCAGATGGTATTTTTGTTCGAGTTTAGTGCACAAATGAGATTTTCCGCCATTGGAAAATCCTGCAATGATTATTCTGCTAGGTTCATTGAAAATATCGAGTTGTTCTTCAGTGATAGGTGAACTATCCATGACTCGTGTTGGGTTTGTACTGACATAAGTATGATAAGGTTATTATATTTAAACATGGGAGGTTTTCATAGAAACATCAGAGCTTACATTTCATATTTTTATTTTTGCATAGAACATTTTCAAAAACATAGGTTAGGGGGGCACTGTTTTATAAAAACATCAAAGTATACATTTCACAATTTTTATTTTTTATGTACAACAGAACATTTTCAACATAGATATACAACAGAACATTTTCAACATAGGTTAGGGGAGACTGCATTTTCAGAACATCAGTGATGAGTCAGGGGCCCCGCAATTTTTCAAACATCAATGTCAGGTTAGGGGAGGTTGCAATTTTCAAACATCAATGATAGGTTAGGGGAGGCAGCAATTTTCAAACCCAAAGATAGGTTAGGGGAGGTTGCAAATGTTCCATCGCCAATTTCTTCAGTCACTAATTGTGAGGATATGTCTTGTTCACCAGTGCATCGCGTTTTCCCCACATATTGAATATGGGATGGAATCCACGTCTCACAGGACGTGCAGCAGCGGCAGCAGCAGGTGCAGGTACATCCTCCTCCTCCTCCTCATTCTCTTCTTCATGAATTTCTGCTATAGGTATATCGGGATGTCCATACGCCAAAGACTGTGTAGGACTCAGTACATAACGTTTATCGTCAAAGGCTGACAATCCACGTTTTGTAGTGAGACAGGTACACATACGGCCTTTAACATTCCTAATAGATCTGGATTGGAACCTCTGCCCAATATTTAACTCTAAAGCACTTTGGAAAGCAGCATGAGTGAGTTTAGACTGATGATAAGTGGGAATACCTTTACAACGACAGATCTGAACCTGATCTTGAGTGAGAATTGAGTACATTTTAGGCTTCAATGCAATGAGTTCTTTGATAATTTTGGCTCCAACTTCCGATTTTAACAAACCCAGTTGACCTTTGCGAGAGTCATCGAAATAGGGATTTTCAGGAGGGAAATTACTGAAATCCATATGCTGAGATAAAGGCAGTTTATTTAATTCCTCAAAAGCATTTGGACAGCTTAATTCAATCAAATACGAATCTGTATCCGTATACAGCAATCTAGCTTTGTCTCCATAATGAGCTTTGACGGTATTGTACCAAAAATCATATAGGATCCTCTTAGCTATTTGCAAGATCTGGAACCCCAAATAAGTTGTGTATTGACTTTAAGTGATTGTTTCTTAACTGTGCAAATGACTCTGTCTTCACTTAACAAAATACTCCGTTTGAAGAACGGATTGCGTGCATGCTTTTGGAATTTGTCTCGTGATGTAACTAAATAATGCTGATCGCCATATTTACTCACATTTGTCAAACTCTTGCCGTAAATTGCATTTGATACCAGCTTGATAGCTTTACCCTTAATGGCGCAAGGTGTATTTGCACGTTCACGAGCATTTGTTTCGACAAATTCCTTAAGGTACTTGCTTTGTTGGAATTCATAAACTGCATTTACCTTAGCCACTTCCAATCCCAATTTCATCAGCATCTGAAGCAAATCTAAACTCACCAAGTAATCTTTTTGGGGGAGATGTGAGGCAATTAATTTATTGTTTTTCTTGGGGAGTTTACGATCTTCGGTATTTAAAATATGTTTGCTATAATCGGAGAGAAGATCAGTTGAAATATTAGCATGTGACAGGGTTAAAGGTAAGTCATCGGTGTATCGGGCTACCTCAGGTGCGACATGCTTGGTATCACACATGACCCAATACCCCTTATCCCCATCACAAGCAATATTTTCCAATCCCTGTTGGAGCCAATCATCACATTCGGCAGCTGATAATTTACGGATCCCGCCTTGAGGAAGCAGTTCTGTCATACAGGTGGCGTATAAGCAATTAAAATCTAAATAAAGAATATATTTATCAGTACTAGAAGGATCAGCACCCGTATGCTCATTTTGTACACTTGTGTGTTGTCGTACAACAGAGGTAAATCCGCCTCTCAGATTTCTGCGCAATACATCGTACAAATGGGGATCAGAAATAGAGTCCAAGACAACTTGACTCTTAAACAAGAAAGCGTCCCATGCAAAACTCGATAACGAGACATAGTGTGTAATGTCTAACTTGTACAGCTCGAGCATGGTCTTGCGCCATACAGTAAACACATCACACAATAGTCCAGTATCTACTTTCAAATAGACCTTCAAATAATCCCCAATGGTCTTGCATTCCGCTAATCTAAAGACTTCTTTAGCCTGTGTATAATCGGTCTCGCTTATGGCCTCGTGTTTTAAACTATTGAAAAAGGCTTCGGGAGGAGGAAGAGCCGGTTCATTTAATTTCTCCAAAGATGAAATGTAGTCATAACAGAAGACCTGTTTGTCTGTCTTTAATAAATGGTGGGCAGCTGCAGAGACGTCATCTAGCATAACTGAGGTGTAAGTGGTGGGTTTACCTTCCTTAATATGTTCTTTAGCTAGTTTTTCCAGCCCGCCATTTAGTAAAGCCAGACTATCCATAAACCGAAGTTTACCGATATCTACTTTCATGAACTTAAATCCATCTTTGGAGGCAATATCAATTTCACGATTAGGGAGGTTAGACAATTCATTTAAAATTACCCCGAGGTCATAAGCTGCATTGTGAGAGAATGTGTATAAATATTTATAAGAATTTCTGCATAAAATGTTGCACCTTTGACAATAGGCTGCAAGATAATTATTAAATTCAATAGCATGATCATGATGACGGTGCTTGTCCATAGCTGATTTAAATGGCCTATAACACATTTCACATGTGGTCTGACGTCTATAGGCTTGCCAATGTTCATGTGTCATAGATATTTTGTATTTAGGCATGGCAGATTTGATTCTCTTCCATGCTTTCTCTAAAGTATCTATGAAATGATTCACAGGGTCATCCCCCATATACGTTAATTTATCTACCACCTCCAATTCCCTGTTGATGATAATAAAAGCATATGCCACGGCTTTGTGACGCTTCTCAATCATTCCTTGGGGATTGGAGGGGTCCAACAAGCACTCGAAATCATAATATGCCGTGTGAGAGGGTCCATAAGCACGACCGTAATTTTTGAACTTGATTTTATGACCTTCAGGGTAAAATTTCAATGTTTGTTTGACTTCACATGACTCTTCATGATCCCTCATAGCATCAGGTGACAAATGAATTAAACATGAATGACAAAAAATATGATTGTTGGGTATTTTACTTGCATGGTTACGCATGTTACGGACATATTGATTGAAATCTTTAATGAGCACAAGATGCTGATCCTCCAGCATGAGCAAAGGTACTTTAGGTGCAGAATGTTCCCTGCCTTTCCTAGCTAAGCTAATGTAGTACTTATTGTCTTCACGCGTGAGCACATAGATAAATATACTTAATTTATTTACATTTTCTATTTTATTGATATTGTCATACGTTATGGGAATTTCAATATCCTCACTCCAACGGACAAATCTAAGACACCACCTGGATGACTTGGAACGTTTTCTGATATTATCTAATGTCATCCCCTGAGCTAGACATATGTATGCGGCTAAACATTGGATCAAACATATATTTTGCTCGCCTTTAGGGTTGAAAACATGTCTCGAACCACGCAATTTATCTGGATAAGGCACGTATTCTCCTAGACGGATGGGGTGCTGAACAGCTATAGAATTGATATAAAAACCAGAAATGCTCTGTATACCTAGACTCGAACCTTCTGTCTCGGCAAAGAACTCTTCTAACTAATTATCCAATTCAGCGATCCATTGATCTACGACAACACTAGCCTCATGCCTAGATAAAGTGCGTTGTTCAGCCCTTATAAGCAACTCTCCCTCAAAATCAGGTTCATTTTCTTGATTAAGCCGTTGTAAATTAAATGTAAAATCGGGGTATATCAAGAGGGCAGGAGGGAAATTGGGGTGAACGGCGTCAAACAAGGATTCTATTTGCTGAATAAAATAATCACGATATATAGTTAAATAATGGGCAGGATCTCCTTGGGGATTATCTGGGATGCTATATGAATGGCGTATGTATCCCCCATTGAAATTATTAATCACTTCAAGCACTTCGGGTTGAGGAGGAACTACAACATCTACCTGCTGTTGCTACTGTTCCTGAGGTGGTGGCGGAGAATTAGCGATAGGCTGGCTGGCATCCATATCGGAATCAGCTTCCCAAACTAAATGCAGGGAGTCGTCTTCCTCCTCCAGTTGAGAACCTATAAGTAACAAGTATAATGATTTCAATAAATAAAATTAAATATATAGGTACTTTAATAATAATAATAAAAATGCTGTTATTGTAATATGCTGATAATAATAATTACTGAGGATGTTACTTACAATTAGAACTTTCCCTGTGGTCATTATCTTCTGGTGTTGGTGAGCGAGCTCGGCTCGTGCTAGGCTCGTCACCACCTCCTCCACGAGGATATTCCTCCTCTACCTCCACTAACTGCTGAGTTGGCGCGCCTAAAATCATATAAATGATCATGTGAATAAAAATTGAAGATGATAAGTGAGGTATTTATATAAATATATCCAACAAGAATTGGGAATGGTTTCATATTACAGAAAACTATATTTAACTTACTTTCATACTGGACGCTTTGGTGCGATGATGCTTCTGAGTGCTCTGAATCAGAACTAGTATCAGACTCGGAATCAACTAGATACATGCAAAATTGACATGCATCAGGGTTGCGACCTGTAGATTTAATTATTCTATATAGTTATGCGTATTTTTTTTTAATGAATGCTGTATAGCTCTACAACTAATTGTAAATAATAATTCATATATAAATTTAGCTGCTGCCGCTATTGTGCAATTTATTAAAGTATGTATTTTTGTTTAGAATATTAATACAGATAATATCTGATGCTGCTGTTAAGTCATTTTTTACAATATTAACTATAAATATGCTATAACTCACAACAGATTTATGGGAAATTTCTACAGTTGTTATACCCACAATGGTACTTACGGGTAGAACAAATCACTTTGGAGCACGAGGGACAAATCTTATCAAAATGTCCACGAGGTATTTTAAAGCACTGCTCACAGTAAATAAGACACTGATACTGAGGACTGGCGGTGAAGGTTATCCTACATTCAGCACATCTCGCCTGGCACACGTGGAATGGCCCTAGTTTAGGTGCCTTGCAAAGTTCACAAATATTCATGGTTGAGTCGATAGATACGAGACAGTGAAGTCGGATATTGCACAAGTGCTGGAGCTAGTTCAGAGTGTTAGCACAGGAAGCCTGAGTTGAACTGTCATTTGGGCTGGGGGAAGGACCTTATAAGGTCAGCTTGCCTGCTGC
>NC_091209.1:3315731-3353231 GCF_040958095.1 Procambarus clarkii | reverse complement strand
ATTCAGGAAAACTAGGCTTATTAGGCAAATCGGGCCTTGAATAGTAGGCTGAGAAGTGAGTTCTGGCTACTAGGTACGACATATATATATATATATATATATATGTCGTACCTAATAGCCAGAACGCACTTCTCAGCCTACTATTCAAGGCCCGATTTGCCTAATAAGCCAAGTTTTCATGAATTAATGTTTTTTCGTCTACCTAACCTACCTAACCTAACCTAACCTAGCTTTTTTTGGCTACCTAACCTAACCTTACCAATAAATATAGGTTAGGTTAGGTTAGGTAGGGTTGGTTAGGTTCGGTCATATATCTACGTTAATTTTAACTCCAATAAAAAAAACTTGACCTCATACATAGAGAAAAGGGTTGCTTTATCATTTCATAAGAAAACAATTATAGTAAATATATTAATTCAGGAAAACTTGGCTTATTAGGCAAATCGGGCCTTGAATAGTAGGCTGAGAAGTGAGTTCTGGCTACTAGGTACGACATATATATATATATATATATATATATATATATATATATATATATATATATATATATATATATATATATATATATATATATATATATATATGTCGTACCTAGTAGCCAGAACTCACTTCTCAGCCTACTATGCAAGGCCCGATTTGCCTAATAAGCCAAGTTTTCATGAATTAATGTTTTTTCGTCTAACTAACCTACCTAACCTAACCTAACCTAGCTTTTTTTGGCTACCTAACCTAACATTACCTATAAAGATAGGTTTGGTTAGGTTAGGTAGGGTTGGTTAGGTTCGATCGTATATCTACGTTAATTTTAAATCCAATAAAAAAAATTTACCTCATACATAATGAAATGGGTAGCTTTATCATTTCATAAGAAAAAAATTAGAGAAAATATATTAATTCAGGAAAACTTGGCTTATTAGGCAAATCGGGCCTTGCATATTAGTCTGAGAAGTGAGTTCTGGCTACTAGGTACGACATATATATATATATATATATATATATATATGTCGTACCTAGTAGCCAGAACTCACTTTTCAGCCTACTATGCAAGGCCCGATTTGCCTAATAAGCCTAGTTTTCATGAATTAATTGTTTTTCGACTACCTAACCTACCTAACCTAACCTAACCTAACTTTTTCGGCTACCTAACCTAACCTAACCTATAAAGATAGGTTAGGTTAGGTTAGGTAGGGTTGGTTAGGTTCGGTCATATATCTACGTTAATTTTAACTCAAATAAAAAAAAATGACCTCATACATAATGAAATGGGTAGCTTTATCATTTCATAAGAAAAAAATTAGAGAAAATGTATTACTTCAGGAAAACTTGGCTTATTAGGCAAATCGGGCCTTGCATAGTAGGCTGAGAAGTGAGTTCTGGCTACTAGGTACGACATATATATATATATATATATATATATGTCGTACCTAGTAGCCAGAACTCACTTTTTGGCCTACTATTCAAGGCCCGATTTGCCTAATAAGCCAAGTTTTCTTGAATTAATATATTTTTTCTAATTTTTTTCTTATGAAATGATAAAGCTACCCATTTCATTATGTATGAGGTCAATTTTTTTTTATTGGAGTTAAAATTAACGTAGATATATGACCGAACCTAACCAACCCTACCTAACCTAACCTAACCTATCTTTATAGGTTAGGTTTGGTTAGGTAGCCGAAAAAGTTAGGTTAGGTTAGGTTAGGTAGGTTAGGTAGTCGAAAAACAATTAATTCATGAAAACTTGGCTTATTAGGCAAATTGGGCCTTGCATAGTAGGTTGAGAAGTGCGTTCTGGCTACTAGGTACGACATATATATATATATATATATATATATATATATATATATATATATATATATATGTCGTACCTAGTAGCCAGAACTCACTTCTCAGCCTACTATGCAAGGCCCGATTTGCCTAATAAGCCAAGTTTTCCTGAATTATTATATTTTCTCTAATTTTTTTCATATGAAATGATAAAGCTGCCTTTTTCACTATGTATGAGGTCAATTTTTTTTTATTGGAGTTAAAATTAACGTAGATACATGACCGAACCTAACCAACCCTACCTAACCTAACCTAACCTATCTTTATAGGTTAGGTTAGGTTAGGTAGCCAAAAAAAGTTAGGTTAGGTTAGGTTAGGTAGGTTAGGTTGACGAAAAAACATTAATTCATGAAAACTTGGCTTATTAGGCAAATCGGGCCTTGCATAGTAGGCTGAGAAGTGCGTTCTGGCTACTAGGTACGACATATATATATATATATATATATATATGTCGTACCTAGTAGCCAGAACTCACTTCTCAGCCTACTATGCATGGCCCGATTTGCCTATTAAGCCAAGTATTCCTGAATTAATATATTTTCTCTAAATTTTTTCTTATAAAATGATAAAGCTACCCATTTCATTATGTATGAGGTCAATTTTTTTTCATTGGAGTTAAAATTAACGTAGATATATGACCGAACCTAACCAACCCTACCTAACCTAACCTAACCTATCTCTATAGGTTAGGTTGGGTTATGTAGCCGAAAAAGATAGGTTAGGTTAGGATAGGTAGGTTCGGTAGTCGAAAAACAATTTATTCATGAAAACTTGGCTTATTAGGCAAATCGGGCCTTGCATAGTAGGCTGAGAAGTGAGTTCTGGCTACTAGGTACGACATATATATATATATATATGTCGTACCTAGTAGCCAGAACTCACTTCTCAGCCTACTATGCAAGGCCAAATTTGCCTAGTAAGTCAAGTTTTCATGAATTAATTGTTTTTCGACTACCTAACCTACCTAACCTAACCTAACCTAACTTTTTCGGCTACCTAACCAAACCTAACCTATAAAGATAGGTTAGGTTAGGTTAGGTAGGGTTGGTTAGGTTCGGTCATATATCTACGTTAATTTTAACTCCAATAAAAAAAATTGACCTCATACATAATGAAATGGGTAGCTTTATCATTTCATAAGAAAAAAATTAGAAAAAATATATTAATTCAGGAAAACTTGGCTTATTAGGCAAATCGGGCCTTGAATAGTAGGCCAAAAAGTGAGTTCTGGCTACTAGGTACGACATATATATATATATATATATATATATATATATATATATATATATATATATATATATATATATATATATATATAAATATATATTATAATATATATACACACATATATATATATAGGTTATATATAGGAATCTATATGTGTCTATATATAGACACATATAGATTCTTCTATATAGACATTAGCCATTTTCAGTATTCGTCATATCCAAGTCTGCTGTGTGATGCACATGTCTTCTTGCTTCACCACCCTGTAATGAAATATTGTTTGTTACTAATTGTTTTCAATAATACATTATTTTATTATATAATATTTAATTTATTAATTAAAAACCGTTTCCATATTATAGAAAAAAAACTAAAACAAGAATCTATATAAAACTATAGAATAGAATAGAATAGAACAATAGAATAGAATCTATATAGAATCTATATATCATATATATATTTATAAAAATAAATATATATATATATATTTATATATATGTGTGTATATCACGAAAATAAACACGTGATTAAGAATGTGACAATGTCAGACCACGGAGGAAGAATGAAACAGGAATTTCCTTAAGTACTTTTGTATATTAAATACATCTTCAGAAGGACCTTCTGAAGATGTATTTAATATACAAAAGTACTTAAGGAAATTCCTGTTTCATTCTTCCTCCGTGGTCTGACATTGACATATTTATATATATATATATATTATTATATCCTGCATTATTCCAGCCCATTATTAGAGATAGTAGCCACCTCTTATTTTGGTTTTCTTTCATTATTAGTGCTCAGAAAATTAAATATATCTACATATTTAGTCAAAATCAGTTACATTATTTTATCTTATTCATAGCATAAATGTTCTCAAAGATTACTAAAAAGAAATTGAATTAGACTACAGCAAATTAGCAAACTTTACCTCGTATCTGTTTCCACCGAGTTTGTTTGGGGCGTTCTTCAACATATCAGCAATACTTGTCTCAACATCTCTTTCAGTTGCATTAGTGTGGGTGTTGATACAGGCTTCTGGAAATTTATAAGAATTAATTAATATATATAATTATAATTCACTTTGCCATTCCCCATTCCACAGTCCTCTCGTCCTTCCCACTTCCCCGTCCCCACATCATCCCCACTATTCCCACTTCCCTGTCCCATCGTCCTCCTTACCATTTTCCCCTCCCCTGTCCTTCTTCCTCCCCCACCATCTCCCATTCACCTGTCCCTTTGTCCTCCCCAGCATTCCCCTGTCCCCACCATCCCCAACTCCCCAGTCCCCTCGTCCTCCCCACCATTACCCTCTCCTCTGTCCCCTCGTCTTCCCCACCATACCCCCCTCTCGTCCTCCCCACCATTCCAAACTACCTCATCCGATGCATTCTATAATGGTCTGATGCTTCCATCAGAAAATTGGGAACATCAAATGATCTGATATTCCCATCACTGAAAAATAAGAACAGCTAAAAAAATGAAATGAAAAAAATAAAAAAATAAACTATACTCATGAAATGAACAGTATGGAAAACAACACAGCTCAATTTCAATGCAATGTCACAGAAAATTATTAAATCGAAATGAAAATAAATTGAAATCTATGAAAATTCAAATTATCAATGCAATCGGAAATATTGAAATAATATCGCAACATAATATAGTGTGGGTTGCTCTTACGTGCAACAGACGGTGCTGTTTTTCAAAAAAGGCATGGTTTTACCTGTCACAAGTGTGGCATCTATACTTATACTCACGAAATGAACGGTATGGTAAACAACATAGCTCAATTGCAATGCAATGTCACAATAACATTTAATAACAATAATAACAATAACATTTAAATATACTTTAAGATATAATCTAGAAGAACTGAACTGAACTTGGTTCCTCTTTTGCTTCCTAGAAGCGCAGGGTCTCCAATAACTATGATGGGCTGCGATGGCCAGCTCAATCCACTGAACAAGGCTTGCAGAGCCTCCAATCCTTGAGAGCAGACCGAGGCGCGTCCTGTCGCTTCCAAGGTCAGAACAACTCTGACGTTGGCGCCGCCCGGGGCACTCGGTGACGTCATGGCGGGCCCTGATTGGTCGCCCGCGACCCACGTCGGCCAATCCGCGATCGGCTAATGTCCCTTCCAAAAGGTCATATCTGCCGTAGGGGATACTGTTTCATTTTATATCAGGGCGCCAATTTCTCATTATTTACAACTTATAATGTAACTCCCTTCCATTAAATGGCAGCCGGTCTGGTCGCCACATATGTCAATAGACTCCCTGAAACTCAGAGAATCAGTAGGGAGAGCTGATATGACTCTTTAAGCCGGCAAACGAAAGAAATAGGAGCGGGCACCGTAACATACCCCTCCCCTTAAAATAAGAGTCATATCGGAAGAGCAGCACTCAAGAGGGCAGTCTATACTCTTGCTCCCTCCGTTTCTGAAGTGTCACCCCTCCAGTTGGTGACGTGGCTCGTACCACCTTGCCAGTCACTTGCCTCATTGTATCTCCACCTCGCATAGTACCGAGTGTGATGGGTGTTCCCTGAACACCTACAAGAAATCCCCTCTCCGTGGCTACGGGTGTACTCCCACGGCTCGTTACCACTGTAAGATTCAGTGCATGCAGCGCCTCCACTGCGTCGTGCACTCCGAGATAGTCTTGCATTTCCACTGCGTCCTACAGGTACTCCATGTTTCCTCTCATGATCTCCTCTTCGCCAATCTTCTCTCTTCTCGGTTCCTCTTCTCCCATAGGTGCGTTGTCTCCTCACAGTGGCACTTGTAACCTGCACTCCATCCAGCAGCTTCCTCTCTTCCACACTAGGCTTTTGCGATGGCCCAATGCCCCTCTGGTTAGGCTGGCGCCTATCCTGGGTGTACCTATTCCCTGCTTTCTTCGTATTGCCTTTCCTATACCACTCGATCCTTCGTTCCCGACGAACATCTTCACTCCTCCATGAGATTCTCTTCCCTGCAGACGTCTTCTTCGGTTCGTGGTTGGGCTCATCCACCTCCCTGTGGCTCACCTCACCACGGTGGTTCATCTTGCACCTACCACTATTCATCTGGCCGGCATAGGGTGCCTTGCGTCGTGGCTCCTCCACTCTGCCCCTCACTGCCGTTCGCTCATCCACTGAGCTTACTTTATTTACGTTTCTGTATGGAGGGAGTGCGGTCTGCAGCCTCTTCACCGCCCCAGGCGTTTGTACAGCTGCTCCTCGCCACTCCTCCACACGCATCATCAGGCTTAGTCGGAGGTCCCCGTCGGGGTTTTCCACAACCTCCGACGACCTCTCTGCACTCTCGCCCTCGTTGTCGTCGTCTCTGGCGACGTTTTCCCTGGCGAAGTCGGCTTCCTCACCACCATCTGGAACGACCGATACCTCACCTGGCAGGGTTGTACCGCTGCTTGCAACATAGGCACTCCTGGCCCAATCGGGTTGTATCCTGCCTCCTCCGAGGTCATTACCCAGCACCATCTGTACATGCTCTAGGGGTAACTTAGGGGCTACAGCTACTATAGCTTTCTCGACTCCGCAGTCAGCAATCAGCTGTACTTCGTGAAGTGGCAACCTGTATTCCTCCCCCACACTGCGTATCCTCACCACTCCCACAGGTGAATCATTAAATTCCTTGGGGAGAATACTCCTGGTCACCATACTTATGTCAGCACCCGTATCTCGAAGAACGGCCACCTCCACTGGGTCTGACTTTCCAAACTTCACGTTGGCCTCGAAAACGAAGGGATGTTCACCCAACTTCATATCCCAACCATTCACGTTGGGTCCACTATAATATGGGGTGTGAACAAACACTCTCCTCTTCCAACATTAATCCTACATTCCTTTGGTGCTCCTCACACTCGAGGGCATAATGTCCTCTCACGCCACAGTTGTAGCATCGGCTGCCTCCCCTGGGCGGCCACTCGCTAGTCACTCTGGCGGTACCACTTGCAGACGTTCCCTGGGTCCTCCTTGGACTCCCTGTCGTCGTGTCCGGGACTGCAGCACTTGCTCCCGAGTTAGGTCCACTGCTCACAGCTTGGGGCTTCCTCCCCGCGTCTCTTGAGCTCTTGAACCGCGTCACTTCATCGGGCACACTACTCATGGGAGAGTCCCCACTCGTCCTCGCTCCTCCTGAACTCCTAAGGTTCCCTCCCGACCTGGGGTAAGGCGAGTGTCTGGGCGGCCCCTCCCTCCTGATATGTAGCGCCTCCTCCAGCATGTCGGCTCGATCCGCTGCAGCCTTCAGGTCCTTAATACCTGCTTCTCTCAACCTTACTCGCCACTCATGATGGAGCACTGACATAAACTTCTCCATCACTATCAGTCGTTTGATATCATCCACCGACTCCGCTTCCTCCGCCTTCAACCATCGTAGGAATTTCTGTTCCATATCCCTGGCGGTCTCGGCGTAAGTCTTTCCCGACGCTCTTGTACACTCTCTGAACCGCTTCCGGTACATCTCCGGAGTCAGCCGGAATGAGTGGAGAACCGCATTCTTAATCGCGTCATAACTAGTACACTCCTCTAGGTCCAGCATGTTATAGGCTTCCCGGGCCTCACCAGTCAACCTGCCCTGGACCAGAGCAGCCCAATCATCTTCCGGCCACTCCTTCAGAGTTGCTATCCGTTCAAAGTGTTCGAAGAACGCCTCAGCTTCTTGTGGTTCGAACGTAGGTAAGTCACGTTCCCTTACCTTGAGGTCATCCCGCCGTGCAGGTAGTGAGGGCAGACCACGCTCAACGCGACGCAATTCGACTTCTTTCTTTGCCTTTATCTCCTCCAGTCGCAGTTGTCTCTCTCCTTCTTCTCGCTGCAGCCGAGCTTCTCGCTCCTCTCGCTGCATTTGCGCTTCTCTCTCCTCTCGCTGCATTTGCGCTTCTCTCTCCTCTCGTCGTAGCTGGGCTTCCAGTTGCATCTTCATTATTTCCAGTTGCAGGCTCCTCTTACTACAGCCGGACCTTCCACTGCTCCCATGTTCACTGTGAATTCTCTCCACACTGGTAGGCGCTTGGGGAGGCCCTAGTCGGGACGGTTCACCTTGCGACGGCTCTCCTCGGGACGGCTCCTCTTGAGATGGCTCCTCTCCCGTCGCTTCCTCTCGAGCTGTGAGCTGTGCCATGATCTCTATCCTTCGCCGTCCTTAGTCGTCCTCAACCTGATCCCAAAGTGGTTTGCCACTTGTTGGAGCTGGGCCTTGGTACACTCTTCCAAAATTGTCTCGTCCCTTGTGTCAATAAATTTCTTTACTTTGTCTTCCTCCATCTCTATATCATCAAGCATACACGACAGCACAGACAAGTTAGTAGGCACTAATTTCACCGTTTCAGTCCCTTAGCTGGTTGAGTAACAGTACCACCGAATTCACTGGCCACACTGTATTAGTACCCTGGCAACACTTGTCTTGAAATTTGGTCCACACTGTAGCTTGATCCACGCTTCCTGGCGAAGTTCCCAGTTCTTGGCTACTGGGGTTCGAATCCTGGCAAGGTCGCCAGTTCTCTTGTCACGTGGGGGTGGGTGGTCCGGGGCTCTGCTAACACTCGGCTGCTAGGGGCTCAAAGGCCCAAATACTCAGCCCCTCCGACTCCCTGGATTCACCGGAGTCTCCTTGGTCACACAAGAGAGGACCAACAATGCCCACCTCCGCAGGTCTTTGCTTCCACCACAAAGGGGTGCCACTGATTCACCCTGGAAGCCCTTCAGTCAAACACGGGGAAACTGCTGTTAACAGTTCCGGCCTAGACCCGTGGGGGAGTGAAGGAAGACTCAGGCTTACCTATAACCATGACCTCCCTGAGTCTTGCCTGCCAGACAAAAAAGGTTGCAGGAACTCCTTTCCCGCCTGTCTTCTCTATCTTCCTCTTAGCAAGGTCGCCAGCTGGGTTATTATATCTGCGCCCCAGCAACGCAGTTCAGTGGGTGTATTATATATTGTTTGTAGCCAGAAATATATGCTCATAGAGAAATATCATAAATGGAGGCACACTCAAACACAGTGATAAAATGTGTGGATTTACTGATGCAAATTACATGAACACACACACACAATCACAAGTAATACATGAATACGGAAATATGGATAATGAGTCTGGAGATCGTCAGCCTCTTCTTCCACGACCTCCAACCCTCCTTCAACTGGGCAGACAGACAGGAGTCTCACACTCTCACAGGAGGGCCTCTTCACCACGTCGGCGCCTCTTCTTCACTGTCCTGCCATCCATACACACTGTCCTCTCTGACAGTCCTGGACTCAAGCTGCCTTGCAGCCTATTCTACTATTAAAGTAATAAAGTCTTGCTGCCACATGCACAAGTAAATATTGTGGCCTAACTAGCCTACTCATACAAGGGGTAATGGGAGGGAAAATGATCTACCTTACATTCCTGGCTCACGACGCCTGTCCCTCGATGGTGTGAGGTTCCCACACTTCCTTGGGTCGATCCTTGACGATCCAGGACGTTCCACAGGTCCTCAGGTGTCGTGGAGCCTTCGCGTCGTCGCCGTTCCAATCCCTGAGATTCAGCTGCCCCAATCCTGGTTCATCGATGGGCGCTGAGCTAATCACTATTTTCCCCACACTCGCCTCTCCCACAAGGCGTTGCTCCTTGTCCTAGGCACGGTGTCGTCCTTCCAAGATTCTCAGTGGATGTGACCCCAGTCACAGCTAGGCCTGCCCGCCCACCTTCCAGACCTCAACGTCCAGCCAGCAGCGCCGCCCAGCGTCGTCGCCGACTATTTTCCAAGTTTGGCACTTCTCTGCTCACTGAACTTGGTTCCTCTTTTGCTTCCCAGAAGCGCAGGGTCTCCAATAACTATGATGGGCTGCGATGGCCAGCTCAATCCACTGAACAAGGCTTGCAGAGCCTCCAATCCTTGAGAGCAGACCGAGGCGCGTCCTGTCGCTTCCAAGGTCAGAACAACTCTGACGTTGGCGCCGCCCGGGGCACTCGGTGACGTCATGGCGGGCCCTGATTGGTCGCCCGCGACCCACGTCGGCCAATCCGCGATCGGCTAATGTCCCTTCCAAAAGGTCATATCTGCCGTAGGGGATACTGTTTCATTTTATATCATGGCGCCAATTTCTCATTATTTACAACTTATAATGTAACTCCCTTCCATTAAATGGCAGCCGGTCTGGTCGCCACATATGTCAATAGACTCCCTGAAACTCAGAGAATCAGTAGGGAGAGCTGATATGACTCTTTAAGCCGGCAAACGAAAGAAATAGGAGCGGGCACCGTAACACCACTTGCCCCTTTTCTTTTTTGCATGGCTGTTAAAGAGGTCACAAGCAGGTTGACCAGCGAACTCAACATCTGGTTCCTGGACGATGGCACCCTGGCAGGGACACAGGAGTCCCTGCTAGAAGATCTACAGCTGGTGAAATCTAAGGGAGAGGAGTTAGGACTCACCCTAAACCCATTAAAGTGTGAAATCATCTCATCTAGCCAACCAACCATAGATGCAGTGCGAATCATATTGCCAGGAGCCCAAGTGATCGCTCCCACCGACAGTGTGCTGCTAGGGGCACCTCTGGGCTCGAGCGCCATTGAGGTAGTCCTCGAAGAAAAGCTGAACGACCTGAGGAGGATGGAGGGAAGAATAGGGGCTTTGGACGCCCACGATGCTTTGTACCTTCTCACAAGGTGCCTGGCTTTGCCCAGACTGACGTATTTCCTAAGGTGTGCTCCCTCCTTCGACAGCCCAAAATTAACAGAATATGATTCACTCCTAAGGTCAATACCCGTGAAAGTGTTAAACCTCTCCCTGCAAGATGACCAATGGGACCAAGCAACGCTCCCAGTTAGACTCGGAGGTATAGGTATTCGCAAGGCGACACAGTTAGCGTTGCTGGCATTCTTATCCTCGACGAGTGCTACAGGTGAATTAGTTAAGGAAATACTACCGGAACACCTAAGAGACTCCATTGAGATTCATGATCCCAAATTCGCGGAAGGAGCCGGTCAGTGGGACAATCTTGTCAACTCTCATCCTCGACCGACTTTTCCAAATGACTGCAAACAGTCCAAATGGGATAGCCCCATAGTGGAGAACATCGCCACATCATTGCTGGAGGCAGCTTCCAGGAAGGACAAAGCGCGTCTTCTAGCTGTGCAAGCGCCCCATGCCAGGGACTTCCTGTTGGCAGTCCCTAATTCCGCCTTGGGCACCCGCCTGGACCATTGGACCCTAAGTCCAATGGTCTGTTGTTGCTCTGCGCCTTGCCGCCCCTATCTCCACCGAGCACTGGTGTATTTGCGGCCATGCACGGGCAGACCAATACGGCAGCCATGGTCTCATCTGTCGTAAGACACAGGGAAAGATTGCCAGACATGAAGCAGTCAATGACATCATAAAGAGAAGTTTGGCTTCAGCTGGGTGTCCAGCACAAAGGGAACCTCAGTTGTGCAGGCCTGACAACAGCCAAAAACGCCCAGATGGAGTCACCCTGCAGCCGTGGAGGGAAGGTAAACAGGTCGTGTGGGACTACACGTTTACTTCTACATTGGCCGATACCTAACTACCTTACAGCGCAGCTGAGGGAGGCGGGGCGGCCACCTTCAGGGAGACCCAGAAAACTAACAAGTACAGGGACCTAGAACGTTGTTACAGGTTCGTGCCAATAGGCTCTGAGACTCTGGGCGCCTGGGGTAAATGTGCACTTAAGTTCCTGAAGGAGCTGGGCGAGGAACTCATTGGGAAGACTAGAGACCCAAGAGCGGCCAGTTTTATGTTCCAGCGCCTCAGTGTCGCTGTTCAGAGGGGAAATGCGTGCTGTATCTTGGGTACGCAACCGACCCCCGAGGAGCTGGACGAGGTCTTCGAACACTGATTGGTATATTGTTATATTGTAATATAAGTGTGTGTTTTCTGTAATATATATATATTATATATATATATATATATATATATATATATATATATATTATATATATATATATATATATATATATATATATATATATATATATATATATATATATATATATATATATATATATATATATATATATATGCGAACAAGCCTGAATGGTCCCCAGGACTATATGCGAATGAAAACTCACACCCCAGAAGTGACTCGAACCCATACTCCCAGAAGCAACGCAACTGGTAACTACAGGGCGCCTTAATCCGCTTGACCATCACGGCCGTCAAAAGGAAGTGATAGCCGAGGCTATTTGAGCCACTTCCCCGACGGCAACTCGGATGGTAATCTTGGGCATAGCATTTCACCAAATCACCTCATTCTTTGGGGCACACGTGAGGAACACAAATGCGAACAAGCCTGAATGGTCCCCAGGACTATATGCGAATGAAAACTCACACCCCAGAAGTGACTCGAACCCATACTCCCAGAAGCAACGCAACTGGTAACTACAGGGCGCCTTAATCCGCTTGACCATCACGGCCGTCAAAAGGAAGTGATAGCCGAGGCTATTTGAGCCACTTCCCCGACGGCAACTCGGATGGTAATCTTGGGCATAGCATTTCACCAAATCACCTCATTCTTTGGGGCACACGTGAGGAACACAAATGCGAACAAGCCTGAATGGTCCCCAGGACTATATGCGAATGAAAACTCACACCCCAGAAGTGACTCGAACCCATACTCCCAGAAGCAACGCAACTGGTAACTACAGGGCGCCTTAATCCGCTTGACCATCACGGCCGTCAAAAGGAAGTGATAGCCGAGGCTATTTGAGCCACTTCCCCGACGGCAACTCGGATGGTAATCTTGGGCATAGCATTTCACCAAATCACCTCATTCTTTGGGGCACACGTGAGGAACACAAATGCGAACAAGCCTGAATGGTCCCCAGGACTATATGCGAATGAAAACTCACACCCCAGAAGTGACTCGAACCCATACTCCCAGAAGCAACGCAACTGGTAACTACAGGGCGCCTTAATCCGCTTGACCATCACGGCCGTCAATAGGAAGTGATAGCCGAGGCTATTTGAGCCACTTCCCCGACGGCAACTCGGATGGTAATCTTGGGCATAGCATTTCACCAAATCACCTCATTCTTTGGGGCACACGTGAGGAACACAAATGCGAACAAGCCTGAATGGTCCCCAGGACTATATGCGAATGAAAACTCACACCCCAGAAGTGACTCGAACCCATACTCCCAGAAGCAACGCAACTGGTAACTACAGGGCGCCTTAATCCGCTTGACCATCACGGCCGTCAAAAGGAAGTGATAGCCGAGGCTATTTGAGCCACTTCCCCGACGGCAACTCGGATGGTAATTTGGTGAAATGCTATGCCCAAGATTACCATCCGAGTTGCCGTCGGGGAAGTGGCTCAAATAGCCTCGGCTATCACTTCCTTTTGACGGCCGTGATGGTCAAGCGGATTAAGGCGCCCTGTAGTTACCAGTTGCGTTGCTTCTGGGAGTATGGGTTCGAGTCACTTCTGGGGTGTGAGTTTTCATTCGCATATAGTCCTGGGGACCATTCAGGCTTGTTCGCATTTGTGTTCCTCACGTGTGCCCCAAAGAATGAGGTGATTTGGTGAAATGCTATGCCCAAGATTACCATCCGAGTTGCCGTCGGGGAAGTGGCTCAAATAGCCTCGGCTATCACTTCCTTTTGACGGCCGTGATGGTCAAGCGGATTAAGGCGCCCTGTAGTTACCAGTTGCGTTGCTTCTGGGAGTATGGGTTCGAGTCACTTCTGGGGTGTGAGTTTTCATTCGCATATAGTCCTGGGGACCATTCAGGCTTGTTCGCATTTGTGTTCCTCACGTGTGCCCCAAAGAATGAGGTGATTTGGTGAAATGCTATGCCCAAGATTACCATCCGAGTTGCCGTCGGGGAAGTGGCTCAAATAGCCTCGGCTATCACTTCCTTTTGACGGCCGTGATGGTCAAGCGGATTAAGGCGCCCTGTAGTTACCAGTTGCGTTGCTTCTGGGAGTATGGGTTCGAGTCACTTCTGGGGTGTGAGTTTTCATTCGCATATAGTCCTGGGGACCATTCAGGCTTGTTCGCATTTGTGTTCCTCACGTGTGCCCCAAAGAATGAGGTGATTTGGTGAAATGCTATGCCCAAGATTACCATCCGAGTTGCCGTCGGGGAAGTGGCTCAAATAGCCTCGGCTATCACTTCCTTTTGACGGCCGTGATGGTCAAGCGGATTAAGGCGCCCTGTAGTTACCAGTTGCGTTGCTTCTGGGAGTATGGGTTCGAGTCACTTCTGGGGTGTGAGTTTTCATTCATATATATATATATATATATATATATATATATATATATATATATATATATATATATATATATATATATATATATATATGTCGTACCTAATAGCCAGAACGCACTTCTCAGCCTACTATGCAAGGCCCGATTTGCCTATTAAGCCAAGTTTTCATGAATTAATTGTTTTTCGACTACCTAACCTACCTAACCTAACCTAACCTAACTTTTTCGGCCACCTAACCAAACCTAACCTATAAAGATAGGTTAGGTTAGGTTAGGTAGGGTTGGTTAGGTTCGGTCATATATCTACGTTAATTTTGACTCCAATAAAAAAAAATTGACCTCATACATAATGAAATGGGTTGATTTATCATTTCATAAGAAAAAAATTAGAGAAAATATATTAATTCAGGAAAACTTGGCTTATTAGGCAAATCGGGCCTTGAATAGTAGGCCAAAAAGTGAGTTCTGGCTACTAGGTACGACATATATATATATATTAGTGCGTACCTACCATCTTGGCCACCAAGATGTCAGGTATGCACTTATACCCACTGCACTATACTTAGAGCCCTAAAGAGGTGGGAATTCTGGGGTATTTAACTCCCAGACAAACCAACCTCTCCAGGCAATGGTATAGTGAGAAGCAATTGACGTTTTCCATCAAGCCCTGTGTGACGGGAAAGTGTAGGAGTGTAGATGTTCTGCAGTCCTCCAATGGCTGGTGTCAATGCCTAGTCACACTTACAAAAAAAAGATAGACTGCTTGGCTGTTTATCTGTGGTAAAGTAAGGGAAGACACGCAAAACACATAGTATGAACAATGAAACTTTAATTAATATAGAAAACAAATTAAAAACAAAGACAATCCCTTGGCTATGTCCAGTGCAAACAAACAAGTCAAAAACATATAACATAAATTAAGAATAGGGATGACGTTACTCGACAATAATATAAAGACAAAGTGATTAAACAGGTGCCGAGAATATAGCGCTAGCTGAGAAACATCCATCTGATAGACAGCGTATATCAGTTAGTTGTTCACAGCTTGAGAGCACAAGGATATTCTGACTTCAATGGCTGGTTCAAGCCCAGACATTGACTTGTAGAGGGCGCTGAGGTGCAGGTGTGCAGTCGGCGGGTCACAAACAAGAAGCAGGCAAGCTGGGAATGGTAGTTTGCTGGTTGATGACGGAGCCGGCATGGAGGGAGTGGAGTAGGGGGGAGTCTTGGGGACGTTTGCCTCCTGGTCAAAACGTTTTGTGCTACTGGTAGACGTATCTTGAAGGTAGCATCTTATTGTTGTATAATATACATAACTTTATGTAGAGAAGAGCAGACTCAATCTCTCTTGAAAGAGATTATCGTCACAACTCTCCCCCGAAGCCTGCTCTAATGAGTGAAGTTACGTCTTCAGGTTGTAGAGTGGTAGGTGGAGTTGCCTCTACCTCATAGACTCTGGAGAGGGCGTCTGCTATGATGTTGTCAGAACCCTTGATGTAGAAGATCTCCAGGTTGAAATTCTGCAGATACAAAGCCCATCGTAGAAGTCGTTGATTGTTGAATTGGGCTTGCTGCAGGAAGCGTAGGGGATTGTGGTCCGAGTAGATGGTGGTAGACCGAGCACTTTGTAGGTACGATTCAAAGTGCTGTAAGTTCAGGACGATGGAGAGAAGTTCGATGGTTCGGAACGATGGTTCCTTTTCGATAGTGCTGAAGTTCTTCTGGTGAGGTTTTAACTTGTAGCTGTAGTAGCTAACAGGTAGAACCTCCTCGCCTCGTTGTTACATCAGGACGCCCCCGATGCCGGTACCACTGGCGTCGACATGGAGGATGAAAGGCTTCCTGATATCTGGCGAGGCGAGAATAGGATTAGAACAGAGCATGGATTTAAGTTGTTCAAAAGCAATGGTTTGCTGAATGGTCCAATGATACAGTTGCTTGGGGCTGGTTAAAGTGATCAATGGTCTCGCCACCGTACTAAAATTCTTCACAAACCTACGGTAGTAAGAGGCAAGACCAAGGAAGCGCAGAAGCTGCTTCTTGGTCGTAGGCTGTGGGTAATGCTGGATGGCTTGAGTGTGTATGTTTAACGGAGCTAGGCTGCCACTCCCTATCTCATGACCAAGATAACGCACTTTAACTTTAGCAAAGGTGGACTTGCCCAAGTTGAGGGTGAGGCCGGCTGTCAGGAGCTTGGCAAACAATCGTGGCAGCTGGAGCAGATGTTCGCTCCAGGTGTTAGTTGCCACAACGATGTCATCCAAGTAGGCGTAGGTGTTATCTAAGCCCTGGATGACGCGGTTGACAGCTCGCTGGAAGGTGGCCGGGGCATTACATAGTCCAAATGGAAGGCGTTCGTATCTGTAAAGGTCAAAAGGAGTGGTAAAGGCAGATATTTCCTTAGCTCGCTCTGTCAAACACACTTGGTAGTATCCCTTGAGTAAGTCTAGCTTCGATAGATACCGAGCATTACCAATGGCGTCAAGGATGTCATCTATTCTAGGTAATGGATAAGCATCCTTCATAGTCACAAGATTCAATTTCCGGTAATCGGTACACAACCTCACTTTACCTTGCGGTTTCGGCACCAAGATGCAGGGTGAGACCCAAGGGGACTCACAAGGGGTGGCCAGCCCATGATCCAGGAGGTACTGTACCTTAGCACGCATGACTTCCTTTTTGTTCGGGCTGATTCGGTAAAAACGTTGACGAATCGGCCGGGTGTCAGGGAGTAGCTGGATGTCGTGCTGAACCACATTACACTCCTTTGGATCATCGCTGAACAACTTCTGATGTTCCTTGAAGATTCTGATGAGAGGAGCACTATTACTGTCCTGCAAATAGGTATGAAGATCATTAAGGATTTCCGAGTTGGAAGGCACTGACTCAGTGTTAGTGCTTTCGGGAGGAGAAGCAGGGAAGGTCTCACTGTGGAGGTATGGACCTTTGAATGTGGATAATGAGACTAACACAGTGGGAGGAGTACCTTGATACTGCTTCAAGAGGTTGACGTGGCACAACTGGGCCTTCCGCCGCCTATCTGGAGTCTCAAGAACGTAGTTGTGGTTGTTTCTGCACTCCTTGATGCGGTAAGGTCCTGAAAACTTGTTTTGCAATGGAGAACCTGGGATAGGAAAATATGCCAACATGAAGTCTCCTGGTTTAAATTTTCTTAGTTTGCTGCGTTGGTCAAAATGAGTCTTTATCCTCTCCTGAGCTTTCAATAGATTGTCATTAGCAAATTTACGTACTCTCTCTAGAATGTGTTTTAAGTTTTGAAGAAACTGGGGCACATTCTGAGGGTCACTGAAGGTGGCATTACGTAGAAAGTCTTTGAAAGCTTTGAGAGGAGTACGGCACTTACGTCCGTAGAGCATCTCATAAGGAGATACTCCTAGAGACTCATTGGGGAGACTTCTGAAAATGCACATAATGAGGTCAAATTGTTTATCCCAGTCCTTCAAGGTTTCATTGCAAAATTTCTTTAGGAGTGCTTTAATAGTCTGATGACTACGTTCAAAGAACCCTGTGAAGCAGGATGAAAGGGGCTGGACAGTACCTGTTTGATGTTGAACTCCTCCAGTGTCTTCTTAAAGAGATCACTGGTGAAGTTGGTGCCACAGTCACTTTAAACTTCTCTTGGAAATCCATACTGGGTGAAGATCTTCAATAGTTGTTTCACCACAGTAGCAGCCGTAATGTTCTTTACTGGAACTGCTATTGGGAATCTGGTGGTAGGACACAGGATAGTTAGTATATAGGCGATGCCAGAACTGGGCCGGGGTAAAGGACCAACACAGTCTATGATGAATCTGTGGAAAGGTTCTGCAGGCACCTGGATAGGATTTAATGGAGCCCGGGGAATAGAGATGTTAGGTTTACCTGCCATCTGACATGTATGACACTGTTGCACGTAACTTTTGACGTCTTTAACCATACTTGGCCAGTAGTAGTCTTGTCTGATTCCATGGTAGGTTTTGTTAAAACCATAGTGAGAAAGTGCTCCGTGGGCCAGGTGTAGAATATCAGGCCGTAGGCTGGTGGGAACCAGGTAGGCTCGATTAAAGAACACCAGAGGTCCTTCATCATCTCATTGCCTGGGAGAGAATGGAATTCTGTGGGTTAAATACCCCAGAATTCCTACCTGTCTTTATGGCTTTGAAGTATGGTGCAGTGGATACAGTGTGTACCTGCCACTCTTTGGGCCAGGGTTCGAGTCTTCTGGTGGGTTGAGTGTTAAAAAGTTATAAACTTCAGCTTGCGAGTTATAGGCAAGTCTGTGCATATATATATATATATATATATATATATATATATATATATATATATATATATATATATATATATATATATATATATGTATATATATATATATATATATATATATATATATATATATATATATATATATATATATATATATATATATATATATATATATATATATATATATTGGTGTGTACTGGCAGCAGGTTTTCTTTTAAACATGTCTCATTGAATATGGCCGCATATTCTGTATTTAGTATCTTCTGATTTAGGGCTTCTATCCCTCTAACTATTTTCTTAGCATCAGGGCTTAGCTGAAAGAGGAGTTCTCCAAAACTCATTTTCGTAATTTCAAGGTGAAGAAAAAAGTGAACTACTATAGAATGTATTACACTTATTTATACAATTTGCACAACGTTTCGAACCTCCATGGTTCATTCTCAAGCGAAATGAATTTTCAGAACTGGTTGATTTATACCCGCACTGGGTCAGGTGATAAGACAATAAAGGTAAAAACATGCGGGATACATAAGGTTAAATGGGGGATGAAGCACATAAGAACATAAGAATAAAGGTAACTGTGGAAGGCCTATTGGCCCATACGAGGCAGCTCCTATCTACATACAAATATTAATCAGGCGTAATTGGCCTATTATGTTGAACAGTGTCTTCTGTTTTGGCATCGTTATGTTCTGGTCTTGTCCTTACTCTCATGGTAGGTAGAGTAAATAGTTCCTTGATTTGGGTGTTCATGGTAGGTTTTTCTATTCTTATGTGAATTGCTTCAAGAATTTGTAATCTTCTTGCATCTTGGGTTTTGTCTATTATACAGGTATTTTTGTTCAACATTTCTCTTGTTAGGGTGATGTCATGGGCTTGTGTCATGTGATTCCTGAGGGCACTGGATTGAAGAGGACATGTCAAACGCCTCGTCAGCTTGGTCGACGTCATACCTGTGAACTTAGATTGAAGGTTACAGCCTTCGTGGGGGCAAGTGTACATGTATACAACGCTTGACTGCTGTAGAGGGTTCTCCGTCGGCTTCGGGCTGTTTTTGATAAGGAGTTCGGAAGTCTTCTTGGTTTTGTAGAATATGACCAGGTCTATGTTTTGGTTAGGAGTAGTGCTTTTTACTCCTTTATAGATTATTTCTTTCATTATTCTTTCCGCTTTTATATGTTCACTGTGCATGGTTGATTTGTAATATAATTTTATTGGAGGTACTGTGGCTTCTGTTCTAGGTTCAGGATTATACCATCGGTCCAAGAGTCTTCTTATAGCAGCGTTTATTTCCGCGTTGTTATATCCGTTGTTCACCAATATCTGAGTTACTCTTTCAAACTCTCTACTCACGTTGCTCCATTCGGAGCAGTGGGTAAGCGCTCGACGAATATAAGCATTGAGAACACTGGCTTTGTATCTTTGGGGCACTCACTTCTACCGTTCAGGCATAATTCTATGTTGGTGGGCTTAGTATATACGTTGGTGCTTAAAGAGGTTCCTGTTTTTGTTATTAGTACATCCAAGAATGGCAGACTGTCATTTTCATTATTATCATGTGTAAATCGGAGTCGACTATGGTTGTGTCGACTGGAACGTTGGTAAATAGGGATTCGACGTCCAGGGAAACAATGATTCCATCTGGCTGAGTAGATTTGATTAATTCTAGGAAATCTGCTGATGATTGTAGAATATACTTGCTTGGAGTGTATGGAGTTAGAAGTTCGTTAAGTCTTTTTGTCAGGAGATAGGTTGGAGTTGGTATTTGGCTGATTATTGGACGTACTACGCCCAATAATCAGTGATCCCGTACCATTATACTACTACTGTGACAACAGTGATCCAGTACCATTATACTACTACTGTGACAACAGTGATCCTGTACCATTATACTACTACTGTGACAACAGTGATCCTGTACCATTATACTACTACTGTGACAACAGTGATCCTGTACCATTATACTACTACTGTGACAACAGTGATCCTGTACCATTATACTACTACTGTGACAACAGTGATCCTGTATCATTATACTACTACTGTGACAACAGTGATCCAGTACCATTATACTACTACTGTGACAACAGTGACCCAGTACCATTATACTACTACTGTGACAACAGTGATCCAGTACCATTATACTACTACTGTGACAACAGTGATCCAGTGCCATTATACTACTACTGTGACAACAGTGATCCTGTACCATTATACTACTACTGTGATAACAGTGATCCTGTACCATTATACTTCTACTGTGACAACAGTGACCCAGTACCATTATACTACTACTGTGACAACAGTGACCCAGTACCATTATACTACTACTGTGACAACAGTGATCCTGTACCATTATACTACTACTGTGACAACAGTGATCCAGTACCATTATACTACTACTGTGACAACAGTGATCCTGTACCATTATACTACTACTGTGACAACAGTGATCTTGTACCATTATACTACTACTGTGACAACAGTGACCCAGTACCATTATACTACTACTGTGACAACAGTGACCCAGTACCATTATACTACTACTGTGGTAACAGTGATCCTGTACCATTATACTACCACTGTGACAACTGTGACCCAGTACCATTATACTACTACTGTGGTAACAGTGATCCTGTACCATTATACTACTGCTGTGACAACAGTGACCCAGTACCATTATACTACTACTGTGGTAACAGTGATCCTGTACCATTATACTACCACTGTGACAACAGTGACCCAGTACCATTATACTACTACTGTGGTAACAGTGATCCTGTACCATTATACTACTATTGTGACAACAGTGACCCAGTACCATTATAATACCACTGTGAAAACAGTGCTCCAGCACCACACTTACTCCAGTATTTTTATACTACCATTTGGACAAGTGCTCCAGTACCTTTATACTACGACTGCCAGAAAAGTGCTCCGGTACCACATTACATCTAGTACTATTATCCTAGCAGTGTGACAACAGTGGTCAAGTACCATTATACTACAACTGTGACAACAGTGGTCCAGTACAATGATACCTCCACCGTCATAACAGTGTTTCAGTACCACACTTACTCCAGTACCATTATACTCTCACAACAATGCTCCATTACTATTTTACCACTACTGTCATAACAGCGCTCCACCACCACATGTCAGATATTTCCGACAACATTAATAACTTCTAATATAATATGCAGAAAATAATATTACTGCTGATTTTGTATTATCCAAATTAAAAAAAAATTACTTCCGAAACTCATTCAAAGAAAACTTTACTCGTTGCAATTTCCTCCAGAAAACGAGATTATGTTCCTTCATCGCCGAAGTGAATATAATTAATCAATAAATGCTTAATGCAGCAGTCTCAGGAATGGAACTGACAAATTACACTTAATTATTAGTTATCAAGTGACTAAAATATACTTCTCCCAATTATTAATAAAACTAAAAAGGAACTATTTTGTTGGAGCATGTCTCCAGGGAGGAGGAGTAGCTATTAATTGCACATCAAGCCTTCCCAGCTAATACCCGTAAATTTTGTCAGTGTCACTTAAATCATATTGCCGGTATTTGAAATAATAAGTACCTAAATTAACGGACGGATTCGTCTACGAAAGCGACAGGGAAGTGCTTAATTAATTTAAAATTCCGTCTATACCTTGTTCTTTATTGCCAAATGTACGACATTTTAGGTAAGTCATCTGGAACGATTCTCAGCCAAAATGAGTTACTTTCATAATACTAGTGAACTGAGTCAAAGATTAGCCATAAAATCATATTAATTATAATTAGTGTAGTTGTACATATCTGCATTGTAATATCTCGGCAGGCTGGAGTCAGGACAACACTGTTACTGAATAATTGTCATTAATGGTGAGGCGACGTGACAAAAGACGACGCCATTACAGCAGGGGCCCACTCACTAGTTCAGCACTGGTTCCATGATGACTGTCGAAGCCTTCTAGTCAGACTTATTGACTAGAAGGCAATATAACCTTTTATTTCCACGGAAGTGTGGATAATAATTTATATTTACCCTAGGCTACTATTATTAAATTGCTCAGGATTTATGAGTACATTTCCCAGTAATTTCCACTAAGAAATCATGGGACCAACAAAACCTAACCAAGCAGACAGCATAGCTGTTTCAGAAACAAAGTTAAAACATACCCTAACTGGACTCAAAGGGTCATTTAACTCGACAGATCAATAAATGCCCTGGTCTGTCACAACAATCTCCAGCTGATCATGTACAACTGCAACTACTTTCAAGTAGCAACAAGTAAATTTTAACAAGTCAAATGCCAGACAGAAAAGTATTTGGCTGAACTTGCCCACACAAACTTAACCACAGATGAATAGCCACATTAGATGATATTATGGCTGATCTGGCTCAATATGATGATGATACTCAAGCCAGGTTGTGTCCTTTCATCAAATTAATTAATTGCCTAGAACTAGGCAACAACAACAGTTTCACCCAACACCACTATCCAATCAGAAATGAAACTTTTCTCAGTCAGTTTACCCACATTCCCTGTGGATTCTGAAACCCCATTACCGGGGGTTACTAAATTATCCTGCCCACAAGGTGAACTTAAGGGTGAAGATGAATCAGAAGTAACAAATTTTAATCTAAATAGTGATATCCATGATCTCGCAATATAGCTCCCTAAGGATAATGCTGACAACGAGAGAGGTATTACACATCTAGTCCAAAAAAAAGTTTGGACTTACCCAAAACTCATCAAACCCCTGACCCACTCCAAACCTTCTGATTGGAGGTTGAGTCATTACTTAACACATTCAGCCTTAAGGTTGACATAACTAGTGCTGAGTGCATGACTCAAGATGTCATCCAGCGCAAACTGCCTAGTGAAGTGCTAGACAGATTTTGCTCGCATTTCAATAAAACCTCCAGACAGTAGAGGAGATCACTGAGGGTTTGCATTCTGTTGAAGACAGGCAACGAGTAATCAAGGAAATTAAATCCTATCCCGAGCCTTCAGAAATAGTGCATAACAATAAATCAAAGGGTACACCAAGTACTCTAAATAAATCTAAGCAATATTCTTCCACCTGAAAGTGGAGGAAGTCAGGCAGTGTGAGTACACATGCAGTGGGTTCCTCGAAGCCTACAGTTACTGTGTCACCAAAGGCGGTGACTTCAAAAGGTGTTGTAGGATGGAGGGCATGTTTGTTCTGGCAAGAAGAGCATTCAATGTACCGCTGCACCAATTACCCTGATCATGACACCCATGTTAAGCGGCTCAAGAAGTTGCGAAAATGCATGAGGTGCCTCAAGGTACACAAAACCAGCACCTGTAAGACCCAATTACACACTTGTAATAGGTGAAACAAGGGTCAGCATCACGAATTGTGTGGTGACACAAAATTAAGGTCTCCAAACCCCAAGGTGGAAGATAACATTCCTACCAAGGTACAGTACTGCAAGGTGCAATAAAAAATCTGTCTTATCTATAACGTCCAAAAAAATAGGAATTTGCCTACTTACTGCCCAACTTACCATGAAGCAGCCCGCATGAAGACACAGGGGCCAATGTCCAAACTCGAGGATTGTTTGTCTAGGGGCCCCAGAGAATATTTGTCACCCAAAAGGTGGCAGATGATCTACAATTAGACTGTTACCCAGGAAAAACTAAATATAATGGAGTTCCTGACTGACACATGATCTCATGTCTACCAGGTGGTGCAACTATTAATATGTTTAGCCGACTATGTCCGTCAGGTACAGGCCAACGTAGAGGATATAATTCCAACGGGCCTACATGTCTAGGAACCACTTCCAAATTCCTGAAAAGAAAGAGATTAAAATTCGCCGACAAAATCACGTCTGATCATCTAACCAACATGGGAATCCTTGTGGCTGCAGACTATTACAGCAAATTCATCACTGGCCCAACTAAATATCAGGGAATAAACCTGTTAAAATCTTCAAGTAGCAAATTACTCACAGGCCCAGTATTAAGTCTGAAGAGGCCTATGCCTGCAGACAATAAACAATTCCAATATAAATTCAAATTGGTCAGCTGAATTTAAACTCAGTAAAAATATACTAGGAAGAATACAGCTGACTATATCAACAGTGGTTGACCTTGATAGCATCATTTAAAGCCGAGATGTGCTCCAGGGGCCTCAGTAGCTAATGAGTGACCAGTGACCAAAATAAAGTCACAAGTCACTGCGACCAATATCGCTGATCCCAATGAAGTCCCAGAACCATTCTTGACATTAGTGATTGATTACATTCAATCCTTTGAATTATTAAACGCAAATAAAAGTAGTGTCCATGGAGGTAGAATGAGACGGAGTTGCCTAGATACTCTCATATCTGCAACTCCAGTACGGGACATTCGTCTTGTACGTACTGCAGCACAAAGGTGCAACAATAAAATAAATTAATTTACCATAATTCGGAATAGAAGTATTAGTGTTCGCCAGTTCCAAATAGTGGACTCCGACTCGTATTTCTCACCCACCCCCCCATTGGAATAATGACCGAAATCTCCGACAACATTACTAACTTCTAATAAAATATGCAGAAAATAATATTGCTGCTGATTTTGTATTAATCCAAATTAAACAAATTATTTCAGTTACTCATTCAAAGTAAACTGAACTCGTTGCAATTTTCTCCAGAAAACGATTTTTTTTTATGTTTCGACATAGCAGAAATTAATATAATTATTCAATTAATACTTCATTGAACAGTCTCAAGACTGGAACTAACAAATTACACTTTACTAAATTATTAGTTATCAAGTGAATAACATAAACTCCTCTATCAAATCATTAATAAAACTCAAAGAGAACCAATTTGGGGGGATGCACCTCCAGGGAGGAGGAGTAGCCATTAATTGCACATCAAGCCTTCCCAGCTAACACATAAATTTTGTCAGTGTCACTTGAATCGCATCATCGGTTTTATAAATAATAAATACCTAAATTGACAGACGGATTTAACTACGAAAACAACAGGGAAGTGCTTAAATTTCCGTATAGACCTAGTTCTTTATTGCCAAATGTAAGACATTTTAGGGAAGTCATCTAGCATGACTCTCAGCCCAAATGGATTAGTTTCATAATACTAGTAAACTGATTCATAGATTTGCCATAATATCATAATAACTATAATTAGTGTAGTTGTACATATCTACATTGTAATATCTCGGCAGGCTGGAGTCGGGACAACACTATTAGTAAATAATTGCCATTAATGTTGAGGAGACGTGATGAAAGACGACGCCATCACAGCAGGGGCCCACTCACGTGTTCAGCACTGGTTCCATGATGACTGTCGACGCCTCCTAGTCTGATAAGGCTACTATTCATTCATACTAAATACATAGTCTGATAAGGCTACTAATACATTCATACTAACAATATACATTAACTGTTTAATTTCTTGTAGATTATCCTTTATTTTCCTCTTATCTCTCTTCCACTTCTTGAAGATTAGCCCTCATCGTCCTGTCAAAATCAAACCAAATCCAATCAAATGTTTATTCAGGTAAAGTATATACATACAAGGTGAGATACAAACATTGATGGATTTATAGATGGAGCTAGTACATACAATGCCTAAAGCCACTATTACGCAAAGCGTTTCGGGCAGAATGAAGATTATACCGTCTTTAGATTTGTCATTTGAAGATTGATTTGATAGATTTGTCATTGAAGATTTGTCGTCTTTACGTCTGTGACCTCTCGTTTAACTCAACGTGATTCAGGTCTTGCCTCACTTCTTTAGCTTGACTATTTACTCAAACATGCTAACGCAGTGGCCGCCAGCTCATAGAGATGCTTCATTATATATTATCACGGCATCTGTCTCTTTTGGGTAATCACCTCATCCATTAATGCTGGCGGGTTCTTTCCCATTACAACTGTTGGTTCCATAATGAGTTGCTTCCTTAGGTGTCCGCTGAGTCCATCAGTTTAGCCTTCTCGACACTGTGGTGGACACATGAGGGTCCCCATGGTAATCTTTCGTTATCAGACCAATAGTCATGTCATTTAAACTCCCAAACATTAGAATCTTTGCCGCTGCCTCCCTTACTACTGTGGCTGTTTTTGTTATAATCTTTAGACCGGTCTTGTGACAATTATCACGTTTCCCTCTTGGCCTTCAATTGTTTGACCGGGAATTGTAAATCACCATTATCGCTACCATCATGTCACCCTCTGTTGCCAGTTCCAGTACCCCTTACTTTTCCGTTGTCTCTGATAATTTTATCTCCTAGTTAATCCGAGACAGCAGCAGCTGACTATTAGTCATTGTCATAATGAACTTACTGTCTCAGTTGTGACGATGTAAGAGGTTTACTATACTGGTACAGCTCTTTATTTTAGAAATTATTAATTTTATTTCCCATTCTCCCCGATGTTCTATTTTCTTACCCAGGTTTTAAAATAAGGCGCCAGGAACAAAAATTTAGGTGTTGCAGAATGTCAAAAGTAAGTTATAATGGTGTGGGGAAAAGATGTGGTTGGAAGCTGAGTTGATACAAGAGTGTGTGAATTAAATGGAACTATCAGGAGAAAATGCCAAACCATTCCGACTATATAGCACTTGGAAGGGGTCAGGATAAGGATTTGGGATGGGACGGGGGGAAGATAAAGCTGGGTGGACGTTTGTTCGATTAAGGTTTAGGAATCGCAGATTTGCGAAGAAATCCACGCCATGTTGGTCTGTAACTCTGAAAGTTGATGGATATAAGTACATTCATACGCAAGTGACTATACAAAAATCTTTTATATTTTAGTAATTAACGTCGCCAGCAAATCAGAGCATTGCGTGTTACCCGGTTGTGACGTCAGTACGTCAGTACATCAAAGTGGGATGTGTATCACAGTACATCTAGTGGGGTTGTCCCACTGTATTTACATCACAGTAGGACAGTCCCACTGTGTGTACTCAAACAGTGGGACTGTTCCACTATGTGGGTACATCACAGTAGGACTGGCATGTTTCAGATGAAGTCCATTTCGGGTGTCTTTAGAAGGTAAATAATACCTGAAAGCCCTCAAGTTATTCCAGTGCTCAGCAGACCACAGTCAACACCAGTAGTGTGGTTAACCAGAGGTTCAGCAGACCACAGTCAACACCAGTAGTGTGGTTAACCAGAGGGTCAGCAGACCACAGTCAACACCAGTAGTGTGGTTAACCAGAGGTGCAGCAGACCACAGTGAACACCAGTAGTGTGGTTAACCAGAGGTTCAGCAGACCACAGTCAACACCAGTAGTGTGGTTAACCAGAGGGTCAGCAGACCACAGTGAACACCATCAGTGTGGTTAACCAGAGGTTCAGCAGACCACAGTTAACACCAGTAGTGTGGTTAACCAGAGGTGCAGCAGACCACAGTGAACACCATCAGTGTGGTTAACTAGAGGTTCAGTAAATCACAGTTAACATTAGTAGAGTGGTTAACCAGGGGTTCATCAGACGACAGTCAACACCATCAGTGTTATTAACCAGAGGTTCAGTTAACCATGCTCAACACCAGCACTGTGATTTACCAGCCTGTATAAACCTAGAGTGGTAGCACAAAATTATGAATGGTCACATTCACCAAATTAGTTGATTTGAGGGGTGTATGAGGGTAATACCGATGTAGGGGACATTTTGGAGATGTCAAGAAGTTGTGAGTGTTAACAATGATAATATGGTTAAGTTAACAGTGACAGTTATTATTGTTGTGTGTTGGTGGTGTTGTCGTGTTGGTGTATTGTTCCTCCTTTACGGACAACCCAACCCACAACTCGGTAGAGTGCTTATACCTCACTAGGAGATCACACTAGGCGCTTCTGGCTCTTGGAGAGGGGCTCAACGTCACACGTTTAGGGGATGCGGCTCCAACACTTAGCCTCGTTGTCACGTGCACACACCCACTCGAGCCGCTGTGACTCCCCACTCTCTCCTTATGTGATATGATCTCCTCAATCCCCTTTGACTTACTCATTTTCCGTCCTACTCTGTCCACAGCGGTGGTTCTTGGTTCTTTCTCTCTCTCTCTCTCCTTCTTTACTATTTCCTGGGAAGCCTCACTAGGACAAGGGCAAACACCAGCAAATTTGAATACATTTACTGGACAAAGCACATACACAATACATACACACACATAATAATAATGAATCCTATACTCTGCACTATTACAGTCAGGTTGCACTCCAACACCATCAGAACTCTATCATCAGCTTATCAAGTGGTATCCTATCTCCTGGTTCACCACCTGATACTATCAACCTCCTCAAGTTGATCAAGTCTACATACACTGTTGCACCATCAGCAAGAGAATATATATATGTATCTATAAATGTGTACAAAGAAAATCAGCATGTGAATGCAATAACATATATCAGTATAAAAGTTCCTTGATACACAACAATGATCAATCGATCACTCTATCAGTCCTAGAACATAAACATCTGTAGGTAACCCAGCCTACGACTGTAACTCTAAACTTCAGTATAAAACACTCCTCGACATAAGAATGCAAACAATCACTCACCTCTCACTGCGTCTTGCACGCTAATGACAACCAAACACTATCAACTCCCTACAAGTAATCCACCAGAACTTCCCTTCCACCTCTGGAAGTTCACTACCCTGATATCTTTAGGTTCTTCCGGGCTTCACTACCAGGATCCTCTGCAGCTCCTCCAGGCTGCTATCATGAAGTTTTCCTTGAGCAACTACGGTGCTTCACTCTTCTGCTAGGTTCCTCCACAGCTCTCTTGGCTGCTACACCATGAAGTTCCCTCGAGCAACTATGGTGCTTCACCACCTCTACAGAAGCACGTGACACTCCTCTTCACTGCTTCTCCTCACAGCTCGAGGTCCTCGCCTCCACTACCTTGGAGTCTCATCAACTACTCCCTCTGTGCTGGCTTCGAAGTTCTCAGCAACTTCTTCTCCAAAGACAAACCTGCAACCCATCGACACTCCAATAAAAATGTTTTCCCTTAAACAACTAAACAAAAAAATAACCACATAATATGTTTGCCTCCTATATCCATTTGCTCTCTACATACTGTGAGAGTGGACTCCCCCGTTTTGGTCGGGTCCATACTCCACCTCGTCCGGCTTCCTCCGCCGTCGGGAGCTCTCAGTCACCTGCCAGTGCTTACAGGGGATGGACGTCGCTCAGTGTTCCCCCCTATCCACTCTCTTATTTTAGGCCTTCTGCCTTATCAAAACATGTCTAACTTATCAATAAACATTGCTACTGTCGCTGGGCACACGACCAACTACAAGCAATCACTATGAACAGGCTTAAATCGTGCTTACCACAGATTGTCTGGTCGAGGGCGCTCCTCCCTCTGACAGAGCCTGGTCAGGGCGCTTCCACAGCCCACGAAAATGTCTCTGGGCGGCTTAATACTCTCCTCGCCGTAAAGGACTTGAGACCACAACGTTCCCAGCTCGATTCTACAGCTGGCACGTGTGCCCACTTCTCTTCTCTTGGAGATATATCACTAGGGGCTCCTTTCTGACGGGAGCTCAAACGGAGCGCGGCTTTCCCCTGCGATGTCTGGCGCTCAAGTGAGGTCAAAGCCCTCCAGAAGCGAGCCTCACGCCTCCAGCAAATTATCCACATCTCCTAACCAGTCATTTATCTGCTTTCTTATGTACTGCCCATAATCTTAAACTCCGTGTAAAATTTACCCCATTAATTTTTACATATGAATCTTCATGTCTGTACTTCCGACCTCCTAGTCAGGTCAGGCTTGATAGAATAATTCTGAAAGGGGAGACTTTCTCTTTCTCTTTCACAAGTGTGGAAGGTTTTATTGCTTCCAGCACCCTCTCAACAGATCCCAGTGTTAAGGAAACTTGGCTTTGACTAAGATGTCCCTCCGTGATCTGCCTTTGATACATAAAAGCTTCGGAGTTACTTGTGGGAAGATTTGCCACACTGAATGTTCCCCGTAGGTCAGTCCCATAGGGTGAGGCAAAAAGCTTACTGATATACCTGGAAAATAAACTACTGTTATACCTCATTCGTCCTTCGCGCCCGAGTTTCCGTTATGTCTTTATTTTTTTTTTGTGGGGGGGGGGGATCTTAGTTTGTGCGAAATGAAGAATCTCGATCCTCTCGGTACCTTGTGTTCCTGAAATGAGTCTTGAAGTCTTCAAAGGCTTCCTGAAATGTGTCGTTACCGCTGATCCGCTTTGTACGTATATCCAAGGAGTAAGGTAGCGATTTCTTGAGCGATGTAGTAGATAGTTGTCTCTAGGCTTCTACTCGGTTTTTCAGTGTAAACTGTTGTCCAGGAAGTAAATAGTGGATTCATTAATTTCTAGATTGAATTTAGTGTTTTTGTTTACTGTATTACCATAGGTGAAGGAAAATACAAATTCTTGTCTTCCTCCAGCCATCACTCCGAAAATATCATCTATGTAGCGTACGGTGATGATTAGCCCCCTGGTCTCGTTGGCTCATGGCTGATTCCAACACTGTGTGGATACAAATATCCGCTATAGCCACACTACTGGATGCTCCTATAGTTGTATCTTTAATTTGTCGAAAAGTTCCGTTTTTAAATGCTAGAAAGGTATCATTCATCGCATGGATGATGGCTTCCTTCACGAGTTCCCTTGGTCGGGAGCTTGAAGACGTCTGCTTTTCTGAGGTTCTGCTTGATACTATGTTTGTTGGTGTCAACAAATTCTGCTACTCTCCTGGCTGTTTCTTTCTGTGGTATACTAGGGTAAAGAGAGCTTACATCTAAGGACAACACGGTTGCTGCCTTTGGTATGGGTGCTGTAACTGATTGGATCCTCCTTAAAAAAAAAAAAATTCTTCGTATCTTTCAAACGTTCTGGGAAAAGTCGGAGGAGCGGGGTCAACAGTGTGTACATATCCAATCACTTGGCCTAGTTGGGGCCCTACGACCACTCTGGACCCGGTCTGTCCGACCGATCTGCTCGAACCCGGCTCGGCCCGGTCCCTCCACCAGTCTTGGCGTCTGGAAAAAGAAATACCTCCGTTGTTGTTGCAGTTCCATCTAGGTGGTCTTCTGCTGTCAGATCTGCCTCTCTTTTAATTGTTTGATCTTCCCCTGTAGTCGTTGTACGGTCTTCCTCTGTTACAGTGTTCATGTGGAATTGGTTTTTCACAACTTTCTATTTTAGAGTATTCCACTTATTAACTATCGGTACAGGGTACCTTACCTTGTGGTGATTCAAAGGATCAACGAAACTTTGGCACATTTACATTTCAAGTCTATACCTGTGTCCTCTTGTCCAGCTTTCTCTCAATTTGAAGCGGCTATCCTTGTCCACCTTATCTATTCCCCTTAGTATCTTGTATATTTTGATCATATCCCCCTCTGTTCAGTCTGTCTTCATGGGGTTGTGAGATTTAGTTCCAATAGCCAGTCTTCGAAGCTTAACCCTCTTAATTCTAGCACCAATCTTGTTGCAAAACCTTTTTAATTTACAATTATGGTTTTATGCCTTCTTTTTAGTTTATTACAAGGTGCGGATTCTATGCCGTTGACGCATATTCTAATATTAGTCAAACAAATGTGTCGATTGCCTTGAAGAAGTCCTGACTCAGGTTTCTAAATGATGTTCTTATATTTCGAAGCGTCTGATATGCTGCCAATGGAATCCTTGAAAATCGGAGGAAAAGACGAATACATTTATCTTAGAGACAAATGTTAAAAATATAAATAATACCATAAAGAGTAAGAGAAACATAAATATAATGATGCATAAGGAGTAATATTAACGGAGGCGCAAGAGATGAACTTCTGGAGGATTCAGGTCATCGACTACTAGGAGCGAGCAGCTTCTAGAGGCAACGAAGCAGTAGACCTGAGGCAGGAGAGACGCCGATGCTCTTCTATAGAGTGTGCTTCATGATTCACTTGATATTTCCACAAAAATCCTATTTGTTACTCAATAAATAATGTTAATATTTAGTAAATATTTAATTATACTATGACATAATTGGTTATATATATTATTTGTAGATTTGATAATATATACATTGTTTATTTCAGGCCCGACAACTATTAGAGAAGAACCAACTTAATACCGAGGTAAGTTACTTCCTGCATCCACTACACTCAGCAGTAAAATATACTACATTAAGTGTTTTGTTAAGCACAAACACTCAACTTTTGAGAGGAGGAACTGCTACTCCAATTTACATTTATACTGCTACATTTATACTAAACTGCTACATTAATGCTAAATTATTTGCTTGGTGAGAGAGTCGATCTTCCTGACGGTGATGACATGAGGATGCAGAGATTCACTAGTATGTAAAACAAAATATATAACTTTTGATGTGATATTGCATTAAAATAAATCAAACGTTACTGTTTGATATTTTTATATGTTTAAATGTTTGAACTGTAATGCTCGATATGTGGGAAATACCTCATGAAACAATAAACACCGCATTTGTGAAAAACCTGTCCTCAGGAAAGAAATACGCTCATGGGAATGTATTGACAATGATTACATAATAGAGCTATTATCTTCTCTCTATCCATGCTTAGGTTAGGTTAAAGTTACTTTAAGTTAAGGTTTGGCTTGATTAGGTTAGGTTTCATTTTGTTTGGTTACGTTCATATGGTGTATTATTGATGATAATATGAAATATGGAATTGGAAAACTATTTCAGTGTACCCAAGAATTCCGTTTACAGAAAAAAATACTTAAAAGAAAAAGTTTTTAGCATGTACTTGTTTATATTTTAAGCAAAAGATTTATAATACTAATAACTTAACTATAATAACTAATAAATAATAACTAAGAACTAATAACTCAAGAATAATCTCTGATTAGGACAAACGTTCATTTGCCAGTTAACATGTAGACTATTACTAGAACCATAATATGTTTTCAGATCATCACAAATATCTAGATAACTATCCAGTTGGTTTGAGGGGAGGGGGGGGGGGGTTCTCGTGATAATGGATTTGCTCTGAGGTCGGGCTCTTATGAACTGTGATGGTGTCCCACCCCTATGTCTTTACTGTTCCGGCATCAAGAGTCATATCTCTGCAACCTGAACGTTCTCTGATGTTCAGTACGGCTTGGGCTCAGTACGTCTCGGCCCGTCATAGGGAGTGGCCGCGCTCGAGTGAGCTCCCAATTTGGAGGCTAGGAAGCTCCAACCAGTGGACCCAAGCATCCGCATTGATACTGCAGACATCGAGGGAGGTCATCGGACTCCCGTAGAGTGCATGGGAGCAAGACTTAGCCGACGTTAGAGCGCCAAGAGCTCAATTGCTGATAGTCTGTGGCAGGGACGAACGTTGGGCTGGGACGTCCGGGATGCCCAGCGGGCCACGTTCAAATGCGTCAGGTGAGCTGCTGTGCCCGGGGTCAAGTCCACTGGCAGATCGAGGAGGGGACACTGGACCAGACTGCAAGTTGTCTACAGTGCCAGTGTGGGAGGAAGAAGGCGACGTGCTCAGGTACCTGTCTCCAGTATCTCGAGAGAAAGAGGAGGAGGACCTTACCTGCCAAGAGTGAGAACGGCGATGAGTGGTTAGATCCAGGAAGCCAGGAGCGAGCTACTGGATCGTCCAGCTGACTGTGTTGCCAGAGGCGCGTGAGGAGTGATGCCGCCGACGGACAGCTCCAATTACATCATTGTTTATGCGGATCCAGTGTAGTTTCTTCAGTAAACATCGATTTTAATACTGTGTTTGAGTGAGCCTTCATCTCTAGGGCTATTTGAGTAGACCATATAAATATATATATCGCAATACACACCTTCTGATATTGAATCCTTTGTTTGAGACAACAAATGAAACCACTGAGAAGTGTTGCTGGGACACGAATATAAATACCCAGCGCGCGACCTTGAACGCATTGAGAAAAAGTTTCCCAGTGTCACGAAGGACAAATTCAACCGAGAGATAGGCGAGTTGTATTTACCCACTCATAAGGGTGCAATTGAAGGCAAGCCCTTAGTAGACTGGGGGGGGGGGGGGCAGGGCGAGCAGTGGCGCCCAGGTGCAGGGGGCGAAGACCCGCGGGAATAACCCCAACCATATAAGGAAGGAAGGGGGTGAAACGGTGACAGAACATATAGGTATCTCTAACCACACTGGTTAGAGATTTCACTGTTCTGTATATATATATATATATATATATATATATATATATGTCGTACCTAGTAACCAGAACGCACTTCTCAGCCTACTATGCAAGGCCCGATTTGCCTAATAAGCCAAGTTTTCCTGAATTAATATATTTTCTCGAATTTTTTTCTTATGAAATGATAAAGCACCCATTTCATTATGTATAAAGTCAATTTCTTTTTATTGGAGTTATAATTAACGTAGATATATGACCGAACCTAACCAACCTTACCTAACCTAACCTAACCTATCTTTATAGGTTAGGTTAGGTTAGGTAGCCGAAAAAGTTTGGTTAGGGCAGGTTAGGTAGGTTAGGTAGTCGAAAAACAATTATTTCATGAAAACTTGGCTTATTAGGCAAATCGGGCCTTGCATAGTAGGCTGAGAAGTGCGTTCTGGCTACTAGGTACGACATATATATATATATATATATATATATATATATATATATATATATATATATATATGTCGTACCTAGTAGCCAGAACGCACTTCTCAGCCTACTACGTAAGGCCCGATTTGCCTAATAAGCCTAGTTTTCCTGAATTAATATATTTTCTCTAATTTTGTTCTTATCAAATGATAAAGCTACGCATTTCATTATGTATGAGGTCATTTTTTTTTTATTGGAGTTAAAATTAACGTAGATATATGACCGAACCTAACCAACCCTACCTAACCTAACCTAACCTATCTTTATGGGTTAGGTTTGGTTAGGTAGCCGAAAAAGATAGGTTAGGTTAGGTTAGGTAGGTAAGATAGTCGAAAAAACATTAATTCATGAAAACTTGGCTTATTAGGCAAATTTGGCCTTGCATAGTAGGCTGAGAAGTGCGTTCTGGCTACTAGGTACGACATATATATATATATATATATATATATATATATATATATATATATATATATATATATATATATATATATATATATATATATATATGTGTGTGTGTGTATATCACGAAAAAAACACGTGATTAAGAATGTGACAATGTCAGACCACGGAGGAAAAATGAAACAGGAATTTCCTTAAGTACTTTCGTATACTTTCCACCTTCTGAAGATGTATTTAATATACGAAAGTACTTAAGGAAATTCCTGTTTCATTTTTCCTCCGTGGTCTGACATTGTCATATATATATATATATATATATATATATATATATATATATATATATATATATATATATATATATATATATTTATATATAATATATATATATATATATATATATTTATATATAATATATATATATATATATATATATATATATATATATATATATATATATACATATATATATATATATTTATATATAATATATATATATATATATATATTTATATATATATATATATATATATATATATATATTTATATATAATATATATATATATATATATATATATATATATATATATATATTTATATATAATATATATATATATATATATATATATATATATATATATATATATATATATATATATATATATATATATATATATATATATATAAGGTCACGAAGTTTGTCAACGACTCCCTCTCTGGGTTGATCCCAGATACAATTAAACTCTTTTTCTTCGGAGCAAACCTTTGTGCCCTTAAGAAGAAGGATGGTGGAGTCAGACCCATTGCCGTGGGTAACACACTTCGGCGCCTTGTTGCTAGGGCAGCTGTCAGAAAAATTAGCATAGACGCTTCAACGATGCTTCGACCCCATCAACTAGGTTTTGGTGTCCCCCATGGTTGTGAAGCAGCAGCTCATGCAGCACGAGCCTATATCAAACACCTCCCAGATAATAAGGTATTAATTAAATTAGACTTTAAAAATGCCTTCAACCAGGTAAAAAGGGATGTGGTACTGGAAGCAGTTCGTAAAAGCTTTCCTTCTCTACTCCTCTTCGTCTCAGCAGGGTACAGTAGGGAATCGACGCTGTTGTTTGGGGAACATGAAGTTGTTTCTGCAGAAGGTGTCCAGCAGGGAGACCCGCTTGCCCCTTTTCTTTTTTGCATGTCTGTTAAAGAGGTCACAAGCAGGTTGACCAGCGAACTCAACATCTGGTTCCTGGACGATGGCACCCTGTCAGGGACACAGGAATCCCTGCTGGAAGAGCTACAGCTGGTGAAATCTAAGAGAGAGGAGTTAGGACTCACCCTAAACCCATCAAAGTGTGAAATCATCTCATCTAGCCAACCAACCATAGATGCAGTGCGAATCATATTGCCAGGACCCCAAGTGATCGCTCCCACCGACAGTGTGCTGCTAGGGGCACCTCTGGGCTCGAGCGCCATTGAGGTAGTCCTCGAAGAAGAACCGAACGACCTGAGGAGGATGGAGGGAAGAATAGTGGCTTTGGACGCCCACGATGCTTTGTACCTTCTCACAAGGTGCCTGGCTTTGCCCAGACTGACCTATTTCCTAAGGTGTGCTCCCTCCTTCGACAGCCCAAAATTAACAGAATATGTCACACTCCTAAGGTCAATAACCGTGAAAGTGTTAAACCTCTCCCTGCAAGATGACCAATGGGACCAAGCAACGCTCCCAGTTAGACTCTGGGGGAATAGGTATTCGCAAGGCGACACAGTTAGCATTGCCGGCATTCTTATCCTCGACCAGTGCTACAGGTGAATTAGTTAAGGAAATACTACCGGAATACCTAAGAGACTCTATTGGGATTCATGATCCCAAATTCGCGGAAGGAGCCGGTCAGTGGGATACTCTTGTATCCATTCGGGCTTGTTCGGCCTCTTGGGGACCATTCAGGCTTGTTCGCATTTGTGTTCCTCACGTGTGCCCCAAAAAATGAGGTGATTTGATAAAATGCTATGC